>NC_139623.1:130269715-130704715 GCF_964638095.1 Poromitra crassiceps
ACTTGTTGCTCCGCAGGCAACAAGCCTCTAGAAGAAGATGGTGGGTTCATCCATCTAGTTGCTGAACTGAGGCTAGATCATGATTGGCATCTGCAGTATTTCAGGATGGACGGCCTAAAGATGGATGAACTGCTCTCTGTTGTTGGCCCAGATCTGACCCAAACAACAAACTACAGAGAGCCCATCGACCCAAAACAAAGACTTGCCATCACACTGAGGTAAAAATTGTTACAAGTACCCACACACAAACCATGAATGAGATCGAAAATATTTTTGTAGAAATTGTAAACATTTATTTATGTGTTTAAGCACCTCACCGGGAGAAAGGGGAGAGAAGGAAGTAAATCTGGGAACAGGGGGCAGAGAAGCAGAGTTGGAGTCTGGAGTGCTGTTAATGGTATCTGGAGGATGGAAGGAAGAGCTGATGTCATCCACCTTCTTAGTAAAGAAGGTTACAAAATAATCAGCAGAGAGGGAGGAGGGGGAGAGGGAGGGTTGAGGAGGGTGGAGAAGAGGTAAAGTTGCAGTGGATAAGGTGGTAGGAAGAGAGATCTTCAGGGTGATGTGATTTTCTCCATTTCCTCTCAGCTGCCCGAAGCTCTGTTCGATGAGTTCGCAAAGATTCAGTGAGCCAAGGAGCAGGGGGAGAGGATCGGGCAGGCTTAGTGAGTGGGCAAAGAGAATCAAGAGCGGAGGAGAGAGAGGGTAGAAGAGTGGTGGAAGCCTCCTCAGCAGACAAGAGAGATAACTGCTCAGCATTTGGGAGAGATGAGGAGACCAGTGCCTCCCCCATGGCCAGAGGCTCTATGGGTGTGGGAGAAGGAGTACCCAGCGGAGAGAGCTGCTGCCGTAGCACTGTTTTCAGGTATGATACAGGTATCTGTGAGGGCTAGAAAGTGGAGGGATTCAGATAGAGCATGATCTGAGATGGTCTCGGTTTTCTTAACAGCCGACTGGCAGTTCCAGAGTCCTCCGGAAATAGTAAAAGGACTACTTGTGCGCTTAGGGTAGGAAAGATTACCTGGGTTACTATGTCCATCATTTTCTGGAGCCACTCTTTGTAGCAAACTGAATGGCAAATACAGATAAATGAGCAGCAGAATAAAAAGAAACGTGGTCCCAAATAGTTTAATTATCCCCCAAAATATTACGTAGTAGCAACAAAATAAGAATACTGTAAGATCTACTGGTACATATTCAAATTATAGCCTGAGGAAAGCAGTGCTACTTATACATATATATATTATACATAGATATATATCTGGTACCTGACACTGGTGCGCTTTAGTAACAGGGATCGGACAATAGTGAAAAAGGAGGTCCAAGGCACTCAGGTGGATTTTTGCACAAGTACTTAAAGGAGAACTTCGGTTTTTTACACCACGGTCCTCATTTCCAGCTTAAAATATGATGTTTTACTCACCCAAATACGTTTGGCTTCATTCGGATGCCCACAGAAGATTTTGAGCTTGGAGTACATCCTCAAACAGGCTATAACGGGAGCAAACGGGGCAAGGTGCATGCGCTCTGTAAATAACACTTTTTCTGTCACATCGCGGTTCATTATGGTTGTAAATATAATTATGAGAACATGAAATAGATATCTAACTCACCATCCTCCTAGCATTGTCTCCACAAAGGAGGTTATGTTTTCGGTGCCGTTTGTCTGACCCTTTGTCTGTTAGCAGGAGGATTACGGCAAAACTACTGGGCCGATTTTCATGAAACTTGGTGGAAGGGTGTAGCATGGGCCAAGGAAGAACCTAGTACATTTTGGAGCAGATCTGATCCGGGTCGGGTCAATGAAGGGGGCGGGGCTAAGGAAAAGGGTCCGTTGCTAGGGATAGGAAGGTCATAGAGAGTCTGGATTCGAGAGGTGGGTAGGGGGCATGGACAGGTGTATCGGGGGGAGTGTATGTGGGAGGGGGTGTGGTCAGGAAAGGGGCGGGGCTAGGGAAAAGCCCTACCAAACATACTGTAACATAACCAACAAAACAAACAACATAAAAAATGTAAGTATGGCTAATGTGTTCTAATGTTACAGTTAGTGGAAAAGGGTGAGTTTTCATGCACGTCTCGTTCCCTCAGACAGCCATCGCAAACCATAACTTCATAGTCATGTCATTCACGAGTCTCGCATTGGAGGCAATCGTCAGTGATTTTGGCAAGGCACAGTGCAAGTGTAGCTCAAACATGCAGGCGAGTAGACAGGTAAGTGTTCTCTATATCTTAAGGTTATGGATAAGTTGACCGCCATTTATCGTCTGTTACCAATGACAGTCATTGGCTGGCCCTGCAGCTCGCATACGCAGCTCAGACGCTACGCGGCCTCGCCCTGGCTGCTCCTTGATGGCATACTTCAGGGGTGCTGGATGACCTGTCCTGGAGCTGCAACATACAGCTGTCCATGGCTGAAGACTGAAGCCAGACTCCCACTTCTTTCAGTGTCTGCCCCTGGGACTTGATTTTGCTCTTATGACATCACTGATTATGTCAAACCTGCTTTTATGACATCAGTGATGACATCACAACCTCTTATGACATCACTGATTACATCATCGTGTCTCTTGTGTGTGTGAGTGGATTTATGACATCACTGATGATGTCATCAGTGGGACAGACAGACAAACAAACAGAGCCCTTAGATAGATATATAGATAAATAGATAGATAGATAGATAGATAGATAGATAGATAGATGAATGAACCTTTATTGCCCCTCAGGGAATTTGCTCTGCACAGAGAGAGCCCAAAAGAACATGAACATGACAGACAGGCACACATATAATACAAACATGAGCATACTATACATACATCATAAAAAGCATCACATTGCATGACCAATCAAAAGCACCAGGTGCATGATCAATAAGGGCTAAAAAATCAAACCAAAAAAATTAAAACCTGTTAAGCAGCTGAATGCTCGTTTAGTTCTCATCTTAGGCATACCTTCGCCCTGAAGGTAAGAGTGCATACTCAGACCATAGAGGGTGCAGTGGATCAGCTAGGATCTTTTGTGCCAATTTCCTGGTGTACTGGTCTGACATGTTAGTAATATTGCACATTGGTACCCCGGTTATCTTACCTCCCAGTTTGGCAACCCTGTCTAATTTATTCTTGTTCTGTACACTTAGTGCTCCACCCCAACACTGAATACAGAAGGTCAGCACACTCTGGATGCAGGTCTTATAGAACAGTATCTACAAAGTTCTGTCCACTTTAAAACTTCTAAGATTCCTTAAGAAGTAGAGACGTTGTTGAGCCTTTGCAGACCTGGCATTGGTGTTGGCATTCCATGTCAGTTTACTGTCAATAATAGTGCCCAGGTACTTGTACTCCTGGACTATTTCAATGGGTGAATTATTCATGGTTACGGGGGACAGAGAAAGAGGGTTTCGTCTAAAATCAAAGACCATTTCTTTAGTCTTTTTTGTGTTTAAAATCGGTGAATTATCTGAGCACCAGTTATAGAAGTGGTCAATCACGGCTCTATAACTGCTCTCATCGTCGGTTAAAAGGCCGATCAGAGCCACATCATCCGCCAATTTTATCATTGTACGATAATCCTGATGACTAATTAAGTCATTAATATACAATATGAACAACAGAGGCGAGAGGACGCAACCTTGTGGCACCCTGGTCTGAGTGCTGATGAAAGATGATTGTCCTCCATGCCTCTCAGTAAGGAAGTTGTATATCCATCTTATGAGGATGTGATTTACACCCATACTGCCCAGCTTCTCTGCCAGTCTGTCTACCTGGACAGTGTTGAAGGCAGATGAGAAGTCAGCAAACAGTATACGCACATAAGATGATCTTACAAGATAGATTTAATGCCTTGAGATTAATTAGCTTGACGCCACCCTCATCCAAACCGCTGTATAAATATTTCCGCTTAATCTTTTCTGGCTTGTTGTTCCATGAAGTTAAAAACCAGATGATTATAAGTTTTATAAAATGCCTCATCAGGGGATGAAAGAGACATTAACAAATATGTGAATTGAGAGATACACAATGAATTAACAAGGGTGACTTTACCAAATAAAGATAATGTAGTGGCTTTCCATGGACATAAGATCTTCTCCATTTTTAGAAGCTTACGTTCAAAGTTTTACTTCGTTTCGAACTCAAGCTCTCACTAGTGCCTACAACGCTGCGATGCAGCCCTATGGAAGACTGTCATTTTGCTCCAAAATTAATTTTCATTAAAACCGACCAGCCACCCGTAGGTGACGTGGTACCCCCTGGGGCTGACACGGATCCACGTGACTACGTCATGTCCTGTCAGCCCAGGGATAATCACTTACGCTTTCTTCCAGCCACTGAGAAGACGTGTTTTCTAAAGCTCCGCGGTTAACTCTGAGTTAGCTCTCTTACATAGCTTTAGATACTAGGCTCGTTCCGGCTGATTTGCCCACCTCAAGAGGTTTGCGTGGAGGGGATAAAGCAGGCTTCGGGGACCCGACCCTGTACCCTCCACCAGCGGCGTCGGAACAAGTCATCTAAAAGCTAAGAGTATCTTCCTTAGTTAACTGTTTATTGCTACCGCCGTGTAGTTCTGCTGCTACCGCCGTGTAGTGGTTATTGCTGCCGCTGTGTAGCTTTGCTTCGCTCCCCTGGCTGGGGCAGCGTTTTCGTTTGAGGGCCGAATTAGGTCCGCGCTCAAAACTGTTAAACTAGGTTGCATACGTGCTGTTAGCTTACAGTGTAGCACTAGAGCAATAGGCTAGCCAGCCTGGTTTTTGCGGATAAGCTAGCATGCACCCATGTCGTTAGCGTCCGTTTGCTTGTTTTAGGCGCCGGCTATATTGTCAGAGCGCGCACGTTACTCCAGGAGTAACGTTAAATAGATAGTTAGCGAGTTGCTCAGTGCAGCTAGCTTGGACTAGCTTGTAGCACTCCAGCTACCTGGCTGCGTCCCCAGACAGGGTAACGACTACCTCTGTGTAGGGCGCGCGGTAAGCGAGAGTAGTAGCTAGAAGCCATGCTCTTCAGTTAGCTAGATAGCTAGCTTGCTACCCGTGCAGCCAGTATCTAGTGTTGTAGTACTCCAGCTTCTTACCGTCGCAGGCTATTGCTTACACGGTAACCCCGTTATTCCTGTTAGCAGAGAGAGGGGGGAACAGCTAGGTGCTGTGTTAGCTGTGAGGCTACGCTGGCCGGTTACGACCGGCACAATGAAAATGATGTGTGCACTGCCTAAGGGCATGAGCACGCTGCACAGGCGTTGCTGGGACCTACATACGGCTTGTAGTGTAGATTTTACTGGCGCCGGCCCCTAAGGGGGCACTCTGAGATTTAGCTGAGCGAGTACGCTAGCTAAAAGTTGTTTTGACTTCTCTCAGTTCTTACCCTTCTTAGCCAGCTTGCTTGTCTGCTAAGTGTTGCGTGCAAATAGCATCTACTAGATTGTAACTCCCTCTGAGGAGTTTCTTCTGAGATTGACTAGCTTCGCGGGCCGCTGGCCTCTGCCTGCGGTCACGCTTGCTTCCCCGTGTTACTCAGGGTAGAGACTCGCTGCACCGGCTCGCTGCACCGGCTCTTGAGAGCTGACCAAGGTCCGCTCTCAAAAGAGTGTGAAAGCTAGCTTGCATACGTGCAGATAGCATTAGTACTGTTTAGCACAGAACTATAGTATGGTTGCAGATAGCTGGCGTGCACCCGTGCAGTTAGTATCTGTGTGCTAAGTACATTGGGCGCGAGCTACCTCCGCTACAATAGACGTACCGCCCCGTGCTGGCGCTACGCGTCCAGCAGGGGTTACAGCTCGCCAAGGTCTGGGCTCAGTGCCAGCCTTTGGCTGGTAGCTCTAAGGACAAGCCCACCGCCCTTGGTGCCCAAGGCCCGGGGTGGTTGGGAGCTCTCCATGGGTCGCACTCCCTTGTTGGGGCGCCCCCTGCAAGTGCAGGTAGCCTGGCAGGGGGCACAGCGCACCTTGGTCCATGGCCACGGCCTGGCCTCGGTTGGCAGCGCCCAGGTCAAGCCCACCGGTTGGCTCACCAAGGCTGGGCTTAGTTCCAGCCTGCGGCTTGTAGCTTTAGACCCACCGTCCTCGGTGCCCAAGGCCCGAGTTCGGTCGGGAGCTCGCCCAGGGTCTCATACCCATCATCAAGGCTCGCCTTGGTCCATGGCTACGGCCTGGCCTCGGCTAGAGGCTCCTAGGACAGCCCACCATCAATGGCGCCGACGGCCCATTGCTGGTCGGGAGCTCGCCTGGGGGCCGCACTGTCGGACAAGTCCACGTCCACGGCCGGTCTCGAGAAAGAACGTTACCTCCGCAGTCCCCCCAGCCTGCGAAAGTCGCACGGCAGGAGGGGGGGGGGGGGGCTACTTCAATACAACAGCGCGTCACTAGGCGGAGCTTGCGTAAGAAGTTCTCCCCCAGCATGCACAGCTTCTACGGAACTGACCATGCGGCGGGGGGGCGTAGCCTCTCACGTCCCGCCCCCCCATCAGGGTACCGGATCAAAAGGTCCCGGTGCCCAGCAATATGCTCATGACGGGTTCCGCTCCTTTGGCCACAAGAGACCATCTTGTCCAACAGGCTCGATGCCTGGGAGCATCTATGTTCCCCGTCCCCATTACGGCGCACCCTCCAGAAGGGATACGCTCTACAGTTTGCCCCGCACCCACGTTCGACGGGACCCCCGATCCGGCCGTGGAGGGGGAGGCCATGGACATACTCCACAAGGACGTTATTCGTTCCTCGCCAGAGGGGCGATTCGCTCGGTTCCCAAGGCAGATGTGCGCTTGGGTTTTCTACCACAGGTACTTATCGTACCCAAGAAGGACGGCTCCATGCGTCCAAAATTGGACCTTCGGCATCTCAACAAGACGCTGAGGAAGTCCCGTTCCGAATGCTCTCTTTCCCCGCCTGAGACAGGGGGATTTCTTACTTCCGGGGATCTGAAAGGTGCGTTCTTCCATGTCCACGTGGTCAGGAGACACAGGAAATACCTGAGGTTCTCCTTCCTGGGGAAGGCTTACGAGTTCTCTGTCTTGCCATTCGGCATGTCTTGAGCCCGCGAACCCTCACGGTGTGCGTGGAGACAGCCTTGGCTCCCCTCCGCGCGAGGGGGATCCGCGTCTTCCTATATCTCGACGACGTTCGCTTAGCGGCCGACTCGAGGGTCCGTGCCACGGAACATACCAAGGTGGTGACCGATCACCGGCAAACCTTAGGGTGTTTGGTGAACTGGCAGAAGAGTGGCCTCGTCCCAGCGCAGGCGGCGACCTTCCTGGGGCTTTAGCTAGACTTCCTGCGAGCCTTTCGCCAGAGCGACAGGCTCGCACGGTTCGGACAGCAAGCCAAGGACGTTAGGTCTGTGCCCTCGGTGTCAGTGCATCAGTGCACAGTGATGTTGGGCCTGATGGCCTCAGCACTGCATGTGCTCCCGCTGGGGAGGCTACACATGCTCCCGTGGTCCAAATATGGGCCCTGGCCATATGGGCGGACCCCCGTTACCTCTCTAGAGGTACTCGGTGGGGCCCTGTCCCGCTCAGGATGGTGATTCGCACAGACGCCTCCCTCTGGGGAGGGGGTGCGATTTGCGGGCATTTTTCGGCGAACGGCCGGTGGGAGGCTCAGGAGCTTCGCCACATAAATGTGCTAGAGCTGAAGGCGATTCGCCGGGCTCTGCTTCAGGACAAGCCCACCATCAATGGCGCCGTGGGCCCATTGTTGGTTGGGAGCTCTCTTGGGGACCGCACTGCCGCACAAGTCCGTGTGCGGCCAGACTCGAAAGAGAACGTTGCCTCCGCAGTCCCCCCAGCCTGCGGAGGTAACACTTCCAGCGGCTCACACATGGGCACCATGTGCTGATTCGCTCGGACAATATGGCAGCGATCGCCCACCTGAACAAACAGGGCGGTGTGTGGTCGGGGGCGCTGAACCATAGCGGGGATTCACCTGTGGGTGTATCCCCGTCTCCTTTCAGTGTCAGCGGTCTATCTGCCGGGACGGCGGAGTTACGACTGGCCTGCTGTCTCGACGCAATCCCCGTTATACGGAGTGGTGCCTCCACCCTCGGGGAACGGAACAGGTTTGGGCCAGGTTTGGTCGCGCCTGCGTCGATCTCTTGCATCGCGGCGCGCGACACACTGCCCACTGTGGTTCTCGATCCAGGAGGACAGCGCCCATTAGGTCATGACGCGCTGAAAGCGCACGTGTGGCTGAGGGAGGGGCTCTATGCGTTTCCCCCGACCCCCCTGATCCGTCAGGTATTGGACAGGGTGAGGGAACAGCGCCTCCGGCTCGTTTTAGTCTGTTTTGGCCCAGGCAGACATGGTTTGCGGACCTGGTCTCCCTGTCGCAAGATCCGCCCTGGGCGTTGCCGGTACGGGCCGATCTCCTATCCCAGGCAGAGGGCAGGTGGAAGCTAGCGGTCTGGCTCCTGAACGGGACCAGTTGCTAGCACAGGGCTTGCCCGACAATGTGGTGCGCACTATTCAGAGTGCTAGGGCTGCTAAAAATCGACCCGCACTCAGTACGCGTACAAGTGGCGGGTTTTTTCGCGATGGTGCACAAGTAAGGGTGTGGATCCAGTGAACTGCAGCGTGCGCCCAGTTCTCTGTTTCCTTCAAAGCTTGCTTGACGCGGGCCAGTCCCCGCAGTCGCTTAAGGTGAACGTAGCCGCGATTTCGGCTTGCCACATGGGGATTGAAGGGACCCCCGTGGGGGTGTGCCCTTTGGTCTCGCGCTTCATGAAGGGGGCGCGTAAACTGCGCCCGCCGTTGCGGTGCGTTTTTCCCAAATGGGACCTGGTTACGGTGCTGGACGAGCTAACGGGTCATCCGTTTGAGCCCTTGGACTCCGCCGATTTAAAGGTTCTGTCCTTAAAGACCGCGCTGCTGCTGGCCTTATCGTCAGGGAAGAGAGTCGGTGACCTGATTGCCCTCTCGGTGCAGCAGGCCCAGGGCTGTAGTGGTGGCTAAATGCACGTAAACGGCGTTTACGTACCTTTTTCAATGCTCTGCAGCGTTTAGGCACCTTTTAAGATCGTTTACTCACATGTTTAAATCGTTTATGCACACTTATTATTGCACGAGTTTTAACACGTTCGCGTAAACTCCGTTGATGCGGAGACCACGCCAAGCACGTCACACACCAAAAGAAGAAAAAAAAAGATTACACATGGGCATGGCACTGACCAGGATCTCCGCGAACCGTAGCCTATTTTTGTGGAGCGCTCCGCGGGAAAGGTACACGGCCCCGGTCACGTTGGTGCCTTTATCGAGCTGTGCTTGCCTGCCCAGACAGCGCTGAGCGCTCCCTTCAAACAACTTAACGGTGCCATTGTGCCAGCGATGCGCAATGCGCATTTGGAGATGTGCATTTGGAGACCAGCTCATGGTGAGCTGAACATAGGTAAGGTTGGTTAAAAATGTGTGTCCGGAGTGGGGAAAATCATATAGGCTCCCCGTTTTACAACTGAAGAGTGAATCACTGGTGTAAGAAACATGATTGATTTCCCTCTGATCAAGTAGCTAAAGTTTGTAACATTAGGTGCGTGCGAGTCGACTTGAATAGTCCAGGTGCTACTGTATAAAGCCAATATAATACGACCATGTTGAAAACTATCTAGAAACATACTGGTGTTTGTTGTGCCGAGATCTGTATAAATAAATATTGGCTGACTAAAATGTAGTGGCCAGAGTGGCAGAACCACTTTTATTTCCATGTACAGTATGTTGTCTACCTATCCTTGCCCAATGTGTTTGGGGACAGTTTGAATTATATATTGGTATTCAAGAATCACAGATTCAATCTGTCTACATACTTTTAGCTATAAAGCTGAAGCTGACAATCACAGGTACAGTGTGTGTGAGAGAGAGAACTATATTACTCTTCAAACGGTATATACAGGGTTCATACAAGGTCCTTTAAAGTAGGCTACCTACTGTATAATTTAACTTTTCATACCTGGAGAAATTCAACAAATGTTCAATAAATACATTTTATATTGATTGTTTAGGGCTAATTATTTGTAAAGTCACAACACATTAGAGATGTGTGTAGTTCATTTTGCTCTCAAATGCACCAGGTTGATGAATTTACTTTAAAATGTTAAAAAAAAAATCTTCCGGGGGAGAATCCCCCCGGACCCCCCTTGAGGGGCAAGGTCCATCCCATCCCATAGCCAGCTACTTTTTCTATCTGGCTGGCTACTCAGAAATGTGGGGGAACCCCCTGATATACCTTATAGGGCTATATGATTCAGATTAAGTTGTTCTATATACTCTCATATTTTGTCTTGTATATCGGTCACGGAAGCTTATTTATCCGCCGTTATAACACTGCCGGTGCCGCGTGAGAAAGCTGCCTCGAGTCAAAAGTATAGTTTACCCACCTTTTTTTTTACCACTACAGCACTGAGCAGGCCTGTATGGTTTTTGGGGACGATGGGCGCAGGGTTACGTTGCGACCTAACCCGGCGTACCAGCCCAAGAATATTAATGCCAGCTATAGGTCTATGGTTATAGACTTATCAGCATTCTGTCCCCCGCCATTCAGTTCGGGTGAGGAGAGACGTTTGCACATGCTGTGCCCCGTAAGGGCGCTCTCGGCCTATGTGGCCAGGACGCGTTCATTACGCATTACAGATCAGCTGTTGGTTTGCTTTGGGCAAAGGGCCCAGGGTGGACCCCTTTCCAAGGATCGCTTATCGCACTGGATAGTGGAGGCGATCGCGTTGGCATACTCTGCCGTGGGCAAGGTTCCCCCGGAGGGTATCAAGGCGCATTCGACGCGAGGTGTTGCGACATCCTCTGCGTTGTTGCGTGGTGTGTCGGTGGAGGACATGTGTGCCGCGGCCTCATGGTCCTCTCATCACACTTTTGTCAGGTACAGTCTCGACGTGTCCGGTTCGCAGTTCGCGCACGCGGTGCTGTCGGTGGCAAGAAAGTAGTATCATTGCCACTCTAATATGTCATTCGGTTAGGCATAAACGTTGCCATATGGCCGTGGTTCACCGGTGCCTTTCGGGTCGCCCTGTGGGTGCTCCCGGCAGCAAGGTCGGTTGAATTGAGGCACTAGTGAGAGCTTGAGTTCGAAACGAAGTAAAACGTTAGGGTTGTGCTACAACCCAGGTTTTACGAGTGAGAACGAGAGCTCTCACTACCCAGCCTTGCTGTGTCGATGCGTCACGGGGTGCGTCGGATCTCAGCGGGCTGGAAGAAATTAGAGTGATTATCCCTGGGCTGACAGGACGTGACGTAGTCACGTGGATCCGTGTCAGCCCCAGGGGGTACCACGCCACCTACGGGTGGCTGGTCGGTTTTAATGAAAAGTAATTTTGGAGCAAAATGACAGTCTTCCATAGGGCTGCGTCGCAGCGTTGTAGGCACTAGTGAGAGCTCTCGTTCTCACTCGTAAAACCTGGGTTGTAGCACAACCCTAACGTTTACTTTTACTAGTTCATCCACCCGTTTTGGAATATGAATTCCAAGTACATCAACTGGTCCATGACCATATCAGTGTTGAATTGCAAGAAAGTTTGAAAGTAGAATCATGTAAAGAATTTTGTCCAAATTTCAAAAACCCATTTTCATTTTATACAAAAGATCTTCACCAATTTATCACCCTTTTTTAAAGACATGGTACAGGCATGGATACACTTCACAGTATTTTCCACCAGATTCTGTTGATGCCATTTTGCAACAAATTATATGGTTTAATACTAATATATTGATTGATAGATTACCCAACGCCAAAGCACATTCGAACCGCAGTCAACATTAAAAAGCATATGAACACGGTTTGGACGAACAAACTCAGCATGGGGAAGAATAAAACCGACAAACGCGATCGAGCCAAGCAAGGCCCTGAGCAAACCCCGAGTTCACCTGAGCAGGCTACACCGGACGAGACGGGCGAGGAGGCGGATCCATCTAACAAAGCAGTGCTAGCTGCTATTACAGCGCTACGAAGTGAAGTGGCCCAAGTCAAGGACGATATAGGACGATATATGCGCTACTATTGATAGCCGTATCAAAGATGTATATGCGGACTTGAGAGGGGAAATAGCTACGGCTACAAGCCAGTTGCAAACGTCCATTTCAACACTTGAAGTAACATCTGCGTCACATGGCAACACTATCAAGGAGTTTGAGCGATGGCCACTATTCACTCGGATGACGTCACCACACTGCAACAACAGGTGACTCATCTAAATTCAGAAGTGGAGAAACTCACTCAGAAATGCGAGGGTTTGGAAGGCCGTTCAAGATGCCACAATGTCCGGATCATAGGAGTACCCGAGGGGAAAGAGGGTCCCAATCCAAGAGAATTCACTGCCCAGCTGCTGCGGGATGTGCTTTCCCTGGAGGAGAAACCACTTATCGATATAGCCCACAGGACCCTCCGTCAGCGGCCAGGACCCGATCAACCACCTCGTCCCTTCGTCCTACGCTTGCACTACTACCATACTCTGGAAGACATCCTGCGCAAAGCTGCAACCATAAAGGATCTCCAATACCAAGGGAAAACGATACAAATCTTCCCTGACTACCCACCCTCTGTTGTGAAACGCAGAACACTTTTCACCCGAGCCAGGGAGCGAGGCCTGCCTGGTGTCAGATACGGTCTACTCTACCCAGCGAGACTCCTGGTGACGTATGATGGCGTGCAGACTTCATTCATGGATCCCCAAAAAGCACAGGAATACGCTGAGCGCCTCTCTGGAGCACGTTCAGCCACAACACCACAGGATGGAAATAATTGAACCGTGAGTTTGGTGTAATAGCCTACTTTGGAGGGGAAAAGGACACAAAATTGAAGACTGAAGGTAACAGACGGTTTACTAGCTAAGATAACTCTAATGAAAATATCAGCATTGTGGTTTGGTGTATAATAGTGGAAAAATAGTAAAAAAAGAAAAAGAAAAAAAAGTTAAAGGTCTCTTGTTTACAAATATTTTAAACGTTTTGATGTTAATGCAGAAGATATTTTGGTTGTTGACAATTGTTTTGGTTGATATAAATGTACAGTTTTTGTTACCCACACTAAAAAATGTTGGGCTATTTAGGGGGTTGGTTAAAGGAACGTAGTCCCGACAGCTTCTTTTCAGATAGAATGGGACTTATCGTGTCAAGTTCAGGGAGGCACGTAGGGGGGCGGGGGGGGGGGGGGTGTGGAGTGTCTGTGTATTATTATTTTTGTATTTAGCTCAGTCAGGCCTGTTTTGTTTTGTGTTTTACATCTTGTTACATGGCTACCAGTTGCTCCATTTTGCTTTATATATCTGTGCTTATTTACTATAATCTTCTTTCTGTTTACATATGCCTGGGTCTCATAGGATTCAGTTGGGGGGAAGAGATGTCACAATAGTGTCGTGGAATGTCAAGGGGCTTGGCCAAACAATTAAAAGAGAGAAAGTTTTCAGATGTCTCAAGTCTATCTGCAGATGTGATTTTCATTCAGGGAACACACACCACAGCGACCCAACAACACAAACTGAGGTGCAGGTGGATCTCTCAAATCTTTCAATCGCCATTCTCATCCCATGCCCGAGGTGTGGCCATTCTCTTTAAAAAGAGTGTCCCATTTCATCTCACCTCTCTGACCGCTGATCCTTTTGGCAGGTATATTCTTGTCTCTGGCACCATTAATTCGTTTCTGATAACCCTGCTTAATATTTATGGCCCAAATCTAGATGAACCAAATTTTTTTGGAAACGTTTTTGATTTACTCCCTGATAGCAATACTTCAAATGTAATAATTGGTGGTGATTTGAATTGTTATCTTGATCCCTATTTAGACAGATTATCCTCATGCCCGCCTCCGAACATCTCATCTGTGCAGGTCCTGAATAATTTGATCAAATCCAGAAACTTTGTAGATATTTGGAGGATTCAGCACCCTAATGACAAAGAATACTCATTTTACTCCCATGTCCACAAATCCTACAGTAGGATAGACAACTTTCTGGTAGATTCTCCATTAATCTCCCACGTTACTAATACGAAATACCACAGCATATTGATTTCTGACCATAGCCCCTTGACAATGTCGATAAATCTTTCTCTCCCCAAGCAAACTTACTCTTGGCATTTCAACCCCTCCTTACTCGCTGAAGAGAAATTCATAGAATATATTACCACTAAATTAAGACATTTTATAGAATTCAATGACAATGGTGAAGTATCAGACTCCACGCTGTGGGAAACATTAAAGGCTGTCATTCGCGGGGATATAATCTCCTACCAGTCCGCTGCCAGGAAGGAGAGAGAGGGACGACTGCTGGAGATAGAAAATGCTCTTCCCGCCCTCGAAGCGGCATACCAAGTCTCAAAATCTTCTGAAGATTATAATAAGATATTAAAGCTAAAATATGAATATAACTGCATCCTGGGTGGCCAAATAAATACTCTCCTTTTAAAACTAAGACAGAAGCAATTTGAATTGGGAGATACAGTAAGCCCGAGCGGCTCTTGGCGCGGCAGCTCAAGGGTGCCCAGGCCTCTAGGTCGATCCTCTCCATCAAATCAAAGAGGGGCACCCTGCTGACCAATCCCAAAGAGATAAATGACCGCTTCAGGGAGTTTCACAGTGAACTCTACTCGTCTAAGTGTGATGCCACTCAATCTGATTTCAACAACCTTTTTGACCCTCTTGAAACACCCAAACTTAGTGACGCTGCCAAAGAGGACTTGGACTCAGATTTCATATTGGAAGAAATAACTTCCGCCATTAACACGTTCACTGCCGTTGACGAGATATCTCGTCTTAAAAAAAAAAACGGTTGACTGCCGTTGACGAGATATCTCGTCTTAAAATTTTTTTTTTTTTTTTTGACGGTGGGACGTCGATCAACCCCTTTTACATCTCCTATGAAAATATTGGAGCCACCGAACGTGTACAACCCATTCCACCGACCCACTAAGTGGCGACAGTGCTCTCCAGACTAGAAAAAGCCGAGCCAAAACTGCAGGGGAACGCGCGATGAAACCATTCTCATACTGTAAAATGGATTGGCGAAAACGCTTTCGTTTTCGCGCTGGTTGCTGGCGGTGGGGGATTGCAAATTTGCATAATAGATTATGGGTGCAACACACTTTGAAACACGCAGCATAAATAAGACCAGAATCGCAAAAGCTTCATCAAAGCTCTCAACCGAAACCCCAAGAAACGAGCGAGCCCATCCAGACTTGCCCAGCGGCCGCCAGCAGACAGGAGCAGCAGCAGCAGCAGCAGAAACGAGCTTGTGACACGCCCGCTGCAGCCAAGAAGAACACACACGGAGGGATGAGTTTGAAGGAGAGGGGGGTTTCCTGCTGTTATGGAGGAAATTACTGTTCAAAACTATTGTTTAGATGTCTGACGTCTTACTGATGCCAAAAATGAATGGTTAAAGTGACTGTTCTATCGAATTTCACAAAAAGCTATTTATCTCAGCTTAAATTTTCAGACGCTGAAACCATGCTGTATTCAAGTGCTAATGCCTACATAACTACTAACTCTACAAACTAACTCTTTTAGACAGAGAAAGCACACATTCTATTAGTTCTTTTGAGATATTTTGTGTTCACAAAATCTTAGCAGAAAAGAATCCTCGGGTCTTGAAAGATGAGCCAGAATCCTCAAAAAAAACCGTTGGCAGAAGCTACCTACAGTAAAAAAAAAACGGCTGGCAGTGAATGTGTTAAGTCATTTCCATCAGGCAAAGCAGCCGGTCCAGATGGATTCGGTGCTGAATTCTACAAGAAATTCTGCAACATTCTCGCTCCACTCCTCCTCAGAATGATATCTAGCTCTATGAAGGACAAAGTCTTGCCTGGAACACTGTTTGAAGCTAATATTTCTCTAATCTTAAAAAAAGGGGAGGGAGGATGTGAACCCGGCCAACTATAGACCCATAGCGCTCCAGAATTTTGACAGAAAGGTAATCACTAAAATACTGGCCACCCGACTAAATAAACATTTGTCATCCATCATTCATCATGATCAGACAGGGTTCATCCCGAATAGTTTCTCATTCTCCAACGTCAGATGCCTCCTAAACACCATATACGCAGATCACAGCAAGACCAGTGGTGCAGCGATTTTATCACTTGACGCACAGAAGGCGTTCGATCAGGTTGAGTGGCCTTATATGTTCGACTCACTGCACAGATTCGGGTTTGGTGATTCATTTATATCCTGGATAAAGCTCATATATGCTAGTCCAACATGTTCAGTTATAACCAATGGTGACAAATCAACCAGATTTCCATTACTTCGCTCGGTCCAGCAGGGTTGCCCTCTCTCGTCGGCCCTCTTCGCCGTCGCACTCGAGCCCCTTGCTCTAAAAATACGTAGTCACCCGAATCTTGCAGGCCTGAAGGTCGGAGGCATTGAGACACGTATCAGTTTGTATGCCGACGATGTAATATTATACCTACATAATTCAGAGAAATCGATCCCCCCTCTTCTAGATTTAATCACCTCCTTTGGTAAGCTGTCAGGATACACAATTAACTGGACAAAGTGTGAATTTATGCCTCTCTCTAAAGTCTTTATCCACGGTTTTCTGGAAAATCTCCCATTTAAATTGGCAAAGGACCGCTTCACCTATCTTGGCTTGACCATACCCAGAGATCCTAAACTAATATTTAAGTAAAATTTTGGATATTTTGTTTCAAGACTTAAACAATGTATAGAAAACTGGAAAATCCTGCCTCTGTCCATGATTGGACGTATAAATTCAGTTAGGATGGTTTCACTTCCCAGGTTCCTCTATCTGTGTTAAAATCTTCCCATCTTCCTTACATCGGCTTTTTTCAAAGAACTGGACTCAATAATTATGTCTTACATCTGGAACTATAAGAATCATAGAATTTCGAAAATTCACTTGCAAAAACCCAATCTAAGTTAGAGAGGCCTGGGACTGTACAAAATTTAGGTTTTGTTACAAAAAACTCCGAATTCTAAACCAAGTTAAGAGTGTTTTGAATTTACCAGATGTTTCTGTCCATACACCGCTTTGTTTCAATCACTCTTTCTTGGCTCCATGGTCAGATAAAAACTACCATGCCTGGAGCGAGAAGGGGCTGGTTTCCATCAAAGATCTATACATAGATGGTCATTTTGCATCTTTTGATCTACTGAAGAGGAAGTTTGAGTTGCTCGGCACAAACTGGTTCAGATACCTGCAAACTAGAGATTACGTTCGATCCAAGGTTCATACCTTTGAAGCGCTCCCAGATGAGCATGCTTTTTTCGATGTATTACTGAGCCCTCTTCATTCCAAGCATCTTATCTCTAGATTTGTATGTCTATTTGACAACCGCAACACAGCCTCTACTGAGAAAATTAGAGAAGCGTGGCAGGGGGAACTTGGTATTCATTTATCTGACATTATATGGGAAAGGAGTCTGTCTGTGGTGCAACTTTGCTCAGTTAATAGCAGACACCAGCTGATCCAATTTAAAGTCGCTCACCGTCTTCACTACTCCAAGCAGAAACTACACAGGATCTTCCCTTCTGTCTCACCACTGTGTGACAGATGTCATGTGTCAGAGGGCACACTATCTCATGCCTTCTGGTTCTGCCCTTCACTAACAGGATTCTGGGCCAAAGTATTTGACTGGTACTCTAAGGCCTACAAAATAACCCTGCAGCCAGAGGCGGAACTCGCCATCTTCGGCTGCTCGGAGTCCTCTCTGAACTTCCCTACAGCTGTGCAACAATCTCTGACACTGGGGACAACTGTCACCAAAAGACTCATCCTGAAGGAATGGAAGTCCTCCTCTTTACCTACTTTTCAAGTATGGTTGATGGACATGGTTTCTGTTATACAGATGGAGAGACTCAGGTTCTTGAGAACCAACTCGCTTAGAAAGTTCTTAACTATTTGGGACCCGTTTCTGGGCTACTTTGACAAGGTTAAAAATGATTAGTGACTAAGGTTGGGGGTGATGGACAGCTTGCCCGGTCTGTTTCATGTGGACCCCTTTGGTGGGGTCCTATGCATAATATCCCTCACAAGCATACAGTATAAGCATATTTTGTAGCTGGTAGCACCACGTTAATGATGCCAAATGTCATTGATGTATGTATTTTATTTTTATTTTCCTGTGTCTGAGCCTGTTTGTCTTGTTCGTTTATTGTTCTATTAAAAAATTGAAAATGAAATATAAAAAAAGAAAAAAATAGCGGGGACATGGCCATTCATTTCCGTTTCTTAGAAAATGTCAACTTTTCTCTGATTGGATCAAAATTGGCGCCGACCTCAAACTATCCAATCAGAGAAAAGTTGACATTTTTTAAGAAAGGGAAGGTCCAATGGTGATCCCTGTAAAGGACTATATGTATTTTTTCACCCCAAATCCAATGTCGCCATGTCTCTACGAGTTACGGTTGTGGAGATACGTCCGCCCAGCCTGCAGGACTACAGGAGAGAGATAGAGGACAGTGGGGGGTTGGGGGTCACTGACCAAACATTCTATTTCAGTGATTGCTGTCAGAACATCGAGCCATTTAACACTTATTTGAACACAAAAACATTGCTGAATGTAGCTTTAAGTAGTTATGGGTCGGCCTATGTGAGTAGATGCGGGAACGTCCCAAGGAATCCAGGGAAAAAATAAGTTTGATTATAGACCCTACGGTTCAAAAGTTATGAACCAAAACATAAAGAGGGCTGTTATAGCGCCACCATCTTGTCAATTGTTGCAATTTTGTATGTGGGACTTTAAGATTGTGCCTTGCTTGTCAGCAAGCACAATAATAAGTATGTGGGACTTTAAGATTGTGCCTTGCTTGTCAGCAAGCACAATAATAAGAGAGAGAGAGAGAGAGAGAGAGAGAGAGAGAGAGAGAGAGAGAGAGAGAGAGAGAGAGAGAGAGAGAGAGAGAGAAAGAGGGGGAGAAAGGGAAAGGGAGGGGGTGAAATAAAGCAAGAGGAAGAAAGAGAAGGAGTAGGGGGGAGAGCGGGAGGTGGGTGAAGGGGCGGGGAAGGGGAGAGGAGAAGGGACTGTGGGGGGTATGTGTGCGGGTGGGAGGCCGTCAGCAGGTACAACAGTCGACTACGACCTGTTGCAGAATTTGCTTAAAAGCAGTGAGTGATGTGAGGACAGTGGGTTTGAGGGTGTTTTGTAGGATGTTCCAGTCGTTTGCTGAAGAAAAACAGAAAGTGTTGCAAGCAAAGACGGTCCGGACTTTGGGAATGGTGAGTCTGATGAAGTTGCTGGACCTTAAGTTGTAGTCGGAAGTGGAGAAGTGCAGAAGGGAGGAGAGGTAGAGAGGAGTTTTGCCAAGAACAGTTTTATAGATGAGCTGGAGCCAGTGAAGAGACCGTCTGGTGTGAAGAGATGTCCAGTCGACCAGATTGTAGAGGTCACAGTGATGAGTGGTAAAGGGTGCACTAGTGGCAAAACGGATGGCAGAGTTTCCTAAGGGCGGTCTGGGAAGCGATTCTGTAGATGGTGTCGCCATAGTCAAAGATGGGCAGGATGGTCATCTTGACAAGAGTGTGTTTGGCCGAGCGGGTGAAGGATGCTTTATTGCGGTAAAGGAAGCTCAGGCGAGCTTTGACTTTGGACTGCAGGTCATGTATGTGAGTAGTGAAAGAGAGGGATGGGTCCAGCCAGAGGCCAAGGTATTTGGCACAGGTGATCTTAGGGGCGCTTGTTTCCTGTCAAAGAGAATACATTTAGTCTTCTTGGAATTAAGAAGTAGGTGGAGGTTGTGAAATGACTGCTCAATAGATGTAAGACTATGTTGAAGAGTGGATGCTGCAGAGTGGAGAGAAGGGCCCGTTGAATATAAGATAGTATCGTCAGCATACAGGTGAATTAGAGAATTGCCAGCAGCCTTGGCTACATCATAGAGAGCCGCAGGGATGACGTATTTTTGTAGGCTGAATGCGGAAGTCCCGAACTTCCTGGTTCTTCACTGTTTCTGTCTATGGGATTTTTTAATGGGTTTTTGGCGCAATGCTTCAAATAATGTCTGTGGGCAACGCAAGTTTAATCAAACGCGAACCAAGGTTCAGCGGGATAATCTTCACACATGAGGACCACTTTCATGAGTTTTGTAGCGTAAATGCGAGCCCTAGAAGTAAAAAGCTTGAGCTAAGCTAATCCAGAACTACACACTGTCGCATAGGCTTCCACGTCACGTCAGCACTCAACCTGGACTGTTGTTGATGTGTGCACTGATTACCCCGGGCTGAACGGGCTGAACCAGGTGAGGGAAAGATAATTTCCGTGTTCGTCCTTTGAGTGAAGAACCAGGGCATAGCATTAGTGTTAGCATCGATGATTTCCGGACTCGTTACTGCGGCTCTCTATTGATGTAGATGTAGAACAGCAATGGTCCCAAGATGGAGCCTTGAGGCACCCCTTTAGAGATGGTAAGAGGGTTGGACAAGATGTTTTCTGTCTTCACCTCAGTTGTATATAACTCTTTCCTCAGCTGACTATGCCCCCATAGAATCATTGTGCCAGTGCATTGATCAAATAAATAACTGGATGTGCCAGAATTTCCTACAGCTAAACAAAGACAAAACTGAGGTCATCGTGTTTGGCCCCAAAGAACAAAGGCTTAAAATCACTGCATGCCTTGAGTCTCGATCCCTGAAGCCTAAGGATCAAGTCAAAAATCTTGGAGTTATTATTGATTCCGATCTCAACTTTAACTCCCACATTAAGTCAATTAGAAAATCTGCTTTTTATCATCTTAAAAATATAGCAAGAATTAGGGGATACATGTCCAGACAGGATCTAGAAAAACTAATTCACGCCTTCATTTATAGTAGGTTAGACTACTGCAATAGCCTTTTTTCTGGTCTCTCCAAAAAAGAACTTAGGCAACTTCAACTCATTCAGAATGCTGCTGCTAGAGTACTAACGAAGACTAAGAAAGCTGATCATATCACTCCAGTTCTGAAGTCCTTACATTGGTTGCCAGTGTGTCAGAGAATAGATTTTAAAATACTGTTATTAGTCTATAAATCACTCAATGGCCTAGGCCCAAAATACATAGCTGAATTGCTCCCACGCTACGAACCATCTAGAACTCTTAGGTCAACAGGGTCCAGCTTATTAACTGTCCCTAGGATCAAATCAAATCACGGGAAGGCTGCATTTACCCACTATGCTTCTGCTAGCTGGAACAAATTGCCTGAAGACCTCAGATCTGCCCCAACCTTACTTACTTTTAAAAATAGACTAAAGACTTTTATGTTTACCGTCGCCTTTAACTGCTGACAGCTACTATGCAAACCCAATGAGTCCTCTATAAGTTTTAGCTCTTTCTGCAACTGCTGCGCCTGCTGCCTATTGCACTTTTTTATACTCTTTTTTTTAAAGTTTTGTTGTGATGCTTTTAAATGTCCATTTTATTTCTTCTTTTGGTTTATTTTCCTGTAATACACTTTTTATACTCTTTTTTTTAAGTTTTGTTGTGATGCTTTTAAATGTCCGTTTTACTCTCTTCTTTTATTTTATTTTCCTGTCAACCATTTTATGTGAAGCACTTTGAATTGCCTCTGTGTATGAAATGTGCTATACAAATAAACTTGACTTGACTTGACTTGACTTCACCTGCTGAACACGGTTAGCAAGGTAGCTGGCAAACCAGTTACAGGATTTTGTTGAGAGGCCGATGCTTGAAAGCCTCTGTAAGAGGATGGAATGGTTGACTGAATCGAAGGCCTTAGTTTGATGGTAATCGTTGCTTGTTGGCCAGGTAACTTGACCTATAGTTATACAAAATACAGACTGAGTAGGTTAGTGTGAGTCCTGCAATAAGAAGCCCACATATTTTGTCCCTGTGTGACATCAACAATGTGTCCTGTCAAAATGTTCTCGAGCACAACACTCCCCCGCCGGCTCAGTCACTGTTCTGGATATGATTGTCAGCTAATTGCCTGAAAAATCATGTAAATTACTCAGGGAGTTGTTTATTGTTGTTTATTAAAAGGATCCCCATTAGCTGCCACCTAGACGACATGGTCAGCCTCCAATTCCAATGGACCTGTATGATGGTTTTCTTCATGTAGGCTAGTTGGCTTTTGGTCTGGGTAAAGTCATCTGACCACCACTCGCCCATCTGGTGGAGTGTGTGTATGAATACTTGAGATAAAAAGTATGTTGTTGAAAGGAAATTTAGGAGTTTGAGTTTGAATAACTCTGTGAAAATATATAAGTAGGTTGGCCGTTAGCCTTTTCTCAACACTAAGCCATGTAAGATGTATATGCATGTCAGCTACGCTAGACCTATAGGGGAGCACCCCAGGACCAGCCTAGCTGCCTTGTTTTGTGCTACTTGTAACTTCCCTAGTAGACCTTTAGACGCAGATGACCATACCACAGAGCAATAATCCAAATGACACCAAACTAAAGAACAAACAATTTGGCAAAGTAATAATGGCATAACAAATGATGCACACTTTAATGGCAATGACAACTGCTCTACCCATTTTGGCAACCACCCTGTTGATGTGCTCGGACCACGACAATGAACTGTCAAGCCAAAGTCCAAGAAGCTTCACAGTTTTTACCTACCATGTAAGTTAAGTTATCCTTTATTTATCCCCTTGGGGAAATTCATCCTCTGCATTTGACCCATCCTCTACTAGGAACCTTCCTAGAACTAGGAGCAGTGGGCAGCCACTGTGCAGCGCCCGGGGACCAACTCCAGTTCTTTTGCCAGTACCTTGGTCAGGGGCACTGACAGGAGTATTAACCCTAACATACATGTCTTTCTTGATGGTGGGAGGAAACCGGAGCACCCGGAGAAAACCCACACGGACACGGGGAGAACATGCAAACTCCACACAGAAAGGACCTGGGACGGACCGGGGTTCGAACCCGGGACCTTCTTGCTGTGAGGCAACATTGTTAACCACTGAGTCAGCGTGCCGTCCAAATATAGCTTGACCATCTATCAGTAAACTCATTTTAGGATTGTGTGACAATCTATGATTAGAACCGAAAATTATAGTTTTAGATATGTTAAAGGGGGACTTACCACCCGAGATATGTGACAAAACGGCATGCTGCTTGATTTGAAAAAACCTATGGGAAAAACCAAGAAATTAAGGCGAAGACGGTCTCCTCTTGTCTCACTATACTCTTTGGCTGTGCTCAGACAGGAAACTTCGGAAATGTTTTACCGGAAAGCGACGCCATGACAGTTTGCCCACCGCATCAAGAAAAACCTTATATGAGAGCTACAAAATCGTTATAAATATCAACAACTAGCCAACGCTGGTGGCCTGTATGTCTTGCATGTTGCGTTCAGGTGCACTATTTTTTTTCGGCTATTCTTTTGCAATTGGTCGCAATTTTGGCCCCGCCCCCCCTGTGTGGCCCGTGATGGAATTGCAAAAAAAAAAGAAAAAAATACAGTGCACCTGAACGCAACATGCAAGATACCCGCTGAATAAGTGTCCAAATGTTCATGTTATTCTGGCCAATACTCCACACGGGCCGCAAGTTGAGTATCACTGGCTTACAGTCTGCAGTTTCAGAATCTGTAAAAAACTGAAAAATGATCGGCCTACTTGTGGGTCGAAATGCCAGGAGCGGTCACATTTATTTATTTATTTTTAATTGACCCAGGTGCCTCACTGAGTGAGGTCGGGGGCGCATGTGGGCCGCCAGTTGCCCACCCCTGGCTTACACACACACACACACACACACACACACACACACACACACACACACACACACACACACACACACACAGACACACACGCATACGCACACGCACACACAGCATACAAGTAATACAGGATTTAAAAAAAAGTCATGAAATGCACTATGAATATCATCACAGAAATTGTGAATCTTGGTCATGAGCTACAGAATATAATGTGACATTTTCCTGTTTGCTTTCCTAGGAAATAAATGTTACTATGTGGAATGTTCAAAGCAAATGTGTAATGGCAATGCAAGATTATAGAGAGGCAAAGTGAACGTCACTTCCTGCTTCAGCAATGTACCAGAGATTTTCTTCCGCAATTTATTTTCCCATAGACATTTCGTAAAATGCTTATAAAAATAGTTTTACTTGGTCAAACCAAACAGTTCAGCTATATTTAGAATCGGCAGAGACCATAGAACATTTCACTTGGACCAAAACACAAAAAAAACATTGAAAAAAGATGTTCTTTAAATCCGCATTTTTTTACGTTTTGGTCCGAGTGAAATGTTACGCGATCTCTCCTGTTTCTCCTGGCCAAGTGAACGGGTCAAGTCCGAGACCAGTTTGCTGAGAGGAGTGTCCCAGACCCAGAGAGAGATCTGCAGCATGCAGTAACGTAGTGCATCAGCGCAAGAACTCTCATGGGTCTGGCATTGAGACTAGCAGGACAGACAGAAAACTCTGGCTCGCGCTGCAACAAATTTTGTTTCTTGACAGAATATTATGTGGACTTTGCCAACTCTGAATACAGAACAGCAAACAGCGACTGTTAACATTACGGTAAAGTTGACCCTACAGTACCTGTAGCTTGCGTCAAAGATACATAGCCTACATCCAGCCAGCCGTTCAGCAGCACGCCACAGGGTACAGATGCAGTACTTTCTGTACTTCACTTGATCTGACTCCATCGCACTGGTTTGTTTTATAAAATCCTTTGAAAACGGGTCTGATTTATCCAGTCAGACTCGATGATGAAAAGGTTTTGTAAGTGAAAATAACCCTCAGTAAACAGATATCATGTAATGCTGTTTTGCTGCCCCTGAAGCTGTAGAGTGAAACTGAAACTGTAAAGTCGAGCCAGGGCAATGCAGTCTGGTTGGTCACACTGGGGACCACGACCATTTTGAGCACAATTGTCCCCAAACTGACGCATGCTGGTGTTCAGTTTATCCAAACACTGAAGTGGACTGATATTTCTTTACTGTGTGATGGCCAGTTATCCTGGACTTTTGTTAGCCTGGGAACCTGACGCTAGCTACCAGCTAGCTCATTGCAAATGCAGTGCAATGTGAATTGGTTTGGCGATGCCTGGCTAGTTCATCACTGTATAGATAACAGAAAATACACAAACTTGCATTTTCCTCTTGTAGTAAGTAGATCACAGCAACAAAAGGTGGTTGTGGAGATCATCTTGGACGGGCACGAGGAAGGCTGATGGCGGCCCTGCTTCTATGCACTCACTACTTGTGATCTACTGTGTCTGTACATATACTGTAGATACAATTGATTCTTCCATTGACTTTCCACTGACCATTCATTAATCATTGGCCATGTTATCACAGGTGGAACTCATCCCACATGATTGCATCATGTGATTGTATCACGTGACTATCATGTGCATCATGTGCATATCTAAAATGGCGTCTTGCGTTCACACTTTAGTCTGATAAAGAGCTTGACGCTCGAAACATCACTTTAAATTTGATGCAATAAAAACACTGAAATGACACTGAAGTGACACATACTGTATGTCACAATGTCTATGCATAAGTGACAGCATCAGTGACATACTCAATGTTGTCATAAATCCTTCCCTGTAGAGGCTAGAATAGGACTGGTAGATGTTGCCACATCAGTGAGTCAGTGAATTATGTCATCACTGAGCGAAGCCATCGGTGATGTCATCTGTGATGTCACTTAAACAATTGTGATGTCATCAGTGAGGTCAGTGGGTGATGTCATCAGTGCATGATGTCACTATGCATACATGATTCAGTCCAAACAAGACCCGAACAATACATTCCAAGTGTCAATGCACAATATCAGTGATTTATTACAGATACTGATGATGTCATATACATTGTGATATCATCAGTGATGTCATAATTCCTTCCCTGCAGAGGCTATAAGTAAGACCGGCAATGAATGCCACTGTTAAGGGGACTTTAAAGCTTACATACACACTAAAACAGCCTGGTTTCGATCTCGCAATGAACTAGGCCTGCTATTTGTCTACATCATTGCAACCTTTAAAGAATTTGACCCAGCAGCTGTGGAGGGACAAGCAACACGTAACACTACAAGCAATTTCCAGAGATGGAGCACACAGGATGGGACCAGCAGCGTTGCACAGCAGCCTTGCACAACTCCAGACCAGTACTACATAGATGCCCTGCTAGATATCAGTGAGGAGAATTTCTTGAAAGAACAGGAGCCCTACGAGTATCACTGCCTCGGTTCGGAAGAGGCTGTCCGGGGTTGGGGCAGAGTTACTCCACTGGGCTGCATGTTTCTGCCTCAGAAGAAATGGAAGAAACCCAAGACTGGGGAGCCAGACCACCACTGCCCCTTGTGTGTTGACCTAAAACTCTCAAACCTGGACAGATCAGCCGCCTGTCCTGAGAACCGCTGTGAGCCACATGCGGACCCCCAAGACAGCAGCTTAAAGAAGACCACACCATTAAGCCTCCGGGACAGAAGTTATAGTCACACTGCTGCACCAGCTCCAGTGACGGAAGCTCCAGAGTGCCCAGTCCTCACTGACATGCAGACCGACACTCTAGATCTCTTCCTCAGAGAAGCAGATGAAGAAGAAGAGGAAGAGGGAGAGAAGCTCAGAGTGTATCAAGAGCCATCATCTCCCCTGCTGCCCTCAAAATACTCCATGTTTAAGAACAGGTCCACTCGGCATAATAAACAGATCCTCAGACCCGCTAACGTATTACTTAACTTTGATGGCTTCACAGTTTTACCACCAGGCGCAAACCCGTGTAAGTGTAAATGTAAATCTGAGCATGCTCAGTTGTGACAGTTTTGACTTTCGGCACAAACCTGTGTCCTGAGCATGCCCAGTTGCAATGGCGGAAGTCTTCCGCCATTGCTTTCCTCCTGGCTCCCCAGCAGCTGTAGAGTGCTGTGGGTGCACTCGTTCTACATTCCGCAGCGTCCGGGGCTGTGCACAGCAGGCGCATATGATTAATATCTGGGGTCTGGCGTGATCAAACTGCACTATGTCAGGGTCTCAGACAGACCGGCAAGTTTGGAGTCGATCCGGCCAACGGTTCTAGAGATAATGTGAAGGGCAACATACATACACACTCAGTCACTCACAGACGGTCCTGGAATTAATAGTTGGTTAATTCAGGTGAGCCACATACAGTATTTATCCACTCTGTACACACTGTTCCCGTCACCAACCACATTCACTTGGGAACAGGAAAGGTTGTCCCATACTTCATCATAATTTGCCAATTTTATCAATCTGCACCACCCAACTGCCATAATCGCCAGCACATATTTTAAGATTACTAACCAGGTTTAGAGCTGCTACAAGTTCTAGTCGTCTACTATCAGTCAACATAGTGACTGCTAAAGTGTTGGTCTTGCATGTGAAATTGGCACCGTGTCTTTGTCTCTCCCAAGTGGAAAGAGATGCCATTGCCAAATTTGTGAATTAGGCCTAATTGATGTTGCATTGTCTTGTATAATAACATAAGTGAGAGGCACAGTATAACAGCAAGCACCTGTAGTAGGAAAAACAATGTGAATTAATGAATGTTTGTGAGACAGAGAAAAGGATAATCAACCAGGCAGTTCATACTTGTGCGTGGACTGCATTTAGAGCAGGGGTGGCCAAACCTTTTTGGTTGTGGGCCGCATACAGAAAAATATAAGGAGTCGGGCCAAACAATAGCGCGGCATTTTTCGCGGCAAAAAAATTGGACCAGAAAACCCTTGTGCCATCAAAAATTGAATTTACCTAAATAAATATATGACACATAGTTTATTGATGCGCTCACCTATTACAATGGGTATTTCTGTATGTTATCAATTTTTCTTTTCCTGTGCCAACAGGTTAAGACAGAGATAATTTAACATAATATTAGTATTAAACATTAATTCATTATTATTATTATTATTTTTAACTCATTGAGTGCCATTGACGTCTAAAAACGTCAATTCAAATAGTAACGTAGAGGGGAGCGTACCTATGTTCCCCGGGTCCTATATTCCCCGGGTCCTATGTTCCCCGTTTTTGTGGGACCGGGGAACATACAGTAGAACCCTTTCTATGAAAAAGCGTCCTATGTTCCCCGCTTTTCCCAAATAGGGTCCTATGTTCCCCGCTATGTTCCGTGGTCCGATGTTTCTCCCGAAATGCCAAAAACAGCCTACCTCATATGATCGCGTGATTCAATCAATGCATATGGGCGCAGACAACACTCTCCGTAACATTTGGAAAGGGCCTGCCGACTAGGTCATTTTTTTTCCCACCATCATTTCTGAGTTCTGTCTGGGGGATCACCAACGTTTTCTCCTGCAGCGCAGGGAGAGACAAAAGATCCAGACACCTGAGTCGGGGCGGACATTAAATCATATGTTACCCTGCTGCAAGTAGCCTAAACATTATTATTCTAAGAAATAGTATTTTTCTCCTCTTAGCCTACATGTGTTAATGCTTGTAAGCCCCGCTGTTGCGGGCATGTAGGCTATGTTAAAGCATACAATGTCAAGCTTTATTGGCTTTAAAGGCCCGCTCATGTGCTCCGCCCCATAGAGGCATGTCGTAATAGGAATGAAGGCGCAGACAACACTCACATAATATTTAAAAAAGGCCTGGTAATCCCCGAGACAGAACTAAAAAATGATGGTGGGAAAAAAAATGACCTAGTCGGCAGGCCCTTTCCAAATGTTACGGAGAGTGTTGTCTTTTGATTGAATCACGCGATCATATGAGGTAGGCTGTTTTTGGCATTTCGGGAGACACATCGGACCAGGGAACATAGCGGGGAACATAGGACCCTATTTGGGAAAAGCGGGGAACATAGGACCCTTTTTCATAGAAAGGGTTCTATGTTCCCCGGTCCCACAAAAACGGGGAACATAGGACCCGGGGAACATAGGGATGACCCACGTAGAGTGTCATTGACGTCTAAAGACGTCAATTGCGTTTTTTGACAGTGGGACGTGGATCAAAGCCTGATGCATCTCCTGTAAAAGTATGGGGGATTTTGAAGGTGTATAAGCTATTTTACGGACCCATTAGGTGGCGACAGTGCTCTCCGGATTAGAGAAAGATGAGAAAAAAGAGTAGAGATGCATGCTGTAACGTTAGCTGTGAACAGCAGCCAATCTGCTCCCACAATTGAGCCTTTCTGTCTCTGTTGCGATAGTTTCTCCATATGATTAGTTGCCAGAAAAGGAGCACCCGACACCAGCGTCTTTCTGAAAAGTTAAATTATTCTCAGCTGGAAGCGCTGGGAGCCGGCGCACAAAAACGGCGGAGCGCTGTGAAAATAGAGCTGGGTGCAGCGCACTTTGAAACGTGCAGCAGAAAATTCGTGCAGCAGAGAGCCACCAGAGACACTCCCACGGAGGAGGAGTTTGCAGTTGAGGGGGGTGGGGCACGCAGGGCACAATACAACACCGACCCAGACAGCAGGCTCGATGGACAGATTGGCAAACACAAGCTAAAATACCTGATGCCCACCAGCAGTAAATCAAGACCAGCAAGAAGTTGTAGGGTCTGCGCACGCAGGGGCCAGCGCTGCTGGTTGCAGCTAAAAAATATTATTTTGCCATCAAAATTCCTTTATTTTTGCTGTTTTATTGAAGGAAATTACTCTTCAGATATTTGAGGTGTCACTACATCAGACAATATTAGCTTCAGAGTCAGTGATGTGCTTGAAATGCTTCATTTCACAAAAGGCTCATTATCTCAGGTTCTAGTTTGAAACATCTGTTTTTGGTGAAACCAACATATTCTACTGCTGATAACTAAAGAACGGAAAATGATATAAATAAACTTTTTTTTGCTGATGATACAAGAGAGTCTCATCGTTCTTTGGGCGTGTTCGGTGTTTACATAGTAATATCACACAATATTCTGTGGGTCTTGAGAAATTACTGAAAACGCTCTGAAAGGGCTGGCACTGGGAGCGTCCGTTTTCCAGAAATGGCTGGCAGCCAATGAGTTAATAAATAGACCATGTCAGGGTGCCCAAGTAGTTTTAAATTGAAAAAACGAAATGGGGGAATAACTTTGAAATAGAAAAACGTTTTTCGCAAAAAAAAAAAAAAAATTTAAATTCATGGCGGGCCACTTAAAAACGGGCAGCGGGCCGCAGTTGGCCCGCGGGCCGTAGTTTGGCCACCCCTGATTTAGAGGGACTGGTAGGTCATTGATATGCTGAACAAAATACAATGGGCTAAGAGAAGAAACTGAAAACCAAATCAGAAAATCTCTGCAAGTGGTGTAACCATAGCTATTTTAGTGTGTGAGATGTGTGAATGTGTCTGTGTAGGTGTGTGTGTGTGTGTGTGTGTTTGTATTTCCGATAGACCATAAAAATATATGGACGTAGCCACTGTGACATCGCCCAATGGTTTCCATTTTGAAGCCTCGAGGTCGAGGAGAGCAGCATTGCGGCCTGTTATTGGTCTGTGATCGGCGAGCTGCACAATCACATCACTGGACAGGCGACCTGTCAATCACACCTCAAAACATAGTCTTCTTTTCTCGTCTATATTACTCGAAATGGGACCATCATTTACAAAATCAACATGCTGTGTTGAAGAAGACTAGACTATAAACTTGTTTGTTGAGGCCATAAATCAAGTGAGAAGTAGCGTAATTTCCCATTCTCTTCCATGTAATCAGACTTATTTTTGCTGCCAGTGGAGTCGCCCCCTGCAGGCCATTTTAAATAATACACATTTAACTTACTTCCGCATCGGCTTCACAAACAGAGCTACGAGCTAGCTCCTTGGTATTTCCCCACCCCCCAAAAAAAAGAAAAGAAAAAAAGACTGCATTTCTCACCCAGTCTCACTCCATCAAGGTGGTCAAATATACCTTTATTATTATTGCCTTTCTTTATTAAATAGCCCTGTAACAACATCTGTTGTACATACAATACATAGCTACACCACCACTGAGAGCATGGACTGAGATGATGAGGATGGACCAGATGATTGCAGAGGAGGAGGAATCCTAAATCTATTAGGTATTTAGAAATAAAACAGTGTGCTTGTATGCCTCCTCCATGTGGAAGGAAATATTTTCTTTAGCGTTATAGCTCAAATTTCTTAGGCAGCACCTACTTGACACAAGTACACAAGCTAGGAATATCAGGCTTCTAATGGTGTTGAGAATACACAAGTATGGTTTGCTGCAGAATTCAATCAGACAAACAACAGAAGAGGCCGCATGATATTTCTAGCCCTGGAAAAATGCATTTGGCTTGCTACCACACAACCTTCTGTGGGAAGCATTTGATTTCTTTAGAATGCCAAGTGTCATCACAAATTGGGTTATAAGGCCCATTTCCAAGACAAAATTGCTTCATAACACATGAGTTTACAGTACTATGGCATGGCAACACCTGTAAACCTGTATCATACAAATGTGCACAATCTACCATGTTGAAGTCACTATGGCAAAGGAAGTAAACATTAGGGCATAAATGTGACAAGGAGGGGTTCACTTCCCACCCATCAGGGCATGGATGATTGTGAATACAACAGCATCATGTACCAAAAGACTTGCCAAGTTTTTTGATGGGCCAGGAAGAAAGTAAACTCATGGAAACCAAAGAGCACCTCTACTGTTACAGTGTGTTATGTTATCCTTCATTGTCCTCATGGGGAAATTCATCCTCTGCATTTGACCCATCCTCGAGTACAGTTGGAACCTTAACTAGGAGCAGTCGGCAGCCACAGTGCAGCGCCCGGGGACCAACTCCGATTCAATTGCCAGTACCATGGTCAGGGGCACTGACTGGAGTATTAACTCTAACACACATGTCTTTGATGGTGGGAGCCTTGTGTGCTCCTCCCCGCAATCCGGTTTCCTTCCACTAAACTCGGGGAGAACATGCAAAGTCCACACAGAAAGGACCTGGGATGGAGCAGGGTTCGAACCCAGGACCTTCTTACTGTGATGCTAACAAGGGCGTAGATGTCCCTACCTACTGCGTACATTTTGGGCAATTATTTTCATTCCGCTGGGGTTGTTTAACCTATGGTCCGCGGACCATGCCGAGTAAAACCAGGACTGGATTCAGTTTGGAGTTTATATATCACAGGGCCGCCCTGGCCCCAGACACCCAGGACAGCACCCCCACCACCCAGCCTGCCACTACCAGCCCCGTGAGCACCAGGGCCAGCCCCAGACACCCAGGACACCACCCCCACTACTCAGCCTGCCACTACCCGGCCTAGGAGCTCCTTGGCCGGCCTCAGACACCCAGGGCACTGCCCTCACCACCCAGCCTGCCACCTTCTGGCATAGGAGCTCCTTGGCCGGCCTCAGACACCCAGGACACCACCCTCACCACCCAGCCTGCCACTACCCGGCCGACAAGCTCCTTGGCTGGCCCCAGACACCCAGCAAAGCCCCTTCACACACCCACCCACCCTGCGGCCCGCTCCCACCCCGGCTCAGGCCCACCTTCTCCAGGAGAGACCCAAACTCCAGGAACCTGCGCACCCCTCCCCAGGCTACACACAGACTCCCACCCAGCCAGAACCTCGTGCCCCTGGTAATCCAATTTAGAGAACCAGGGAGAGAGGGGGGTTGCTGTGTGCACCTAGGCCCACGCCGGTGCACACCGGCCCGGCCATGTGTCCTCCACACAGGGCCAGTAGTGGGACTCTCTACGCCCCCGGTCCCAGTCCCCACATCAGAGTGTGGGGACTGGCTGGGTGCCTCTCGGTGCCCCTGGTATTCCCTGAAGAGAAAACCAAGGGCAAAATGTCGAGGGTGGGTGGCACGTGCCTGCCCGCAGCCCGACAAATTATCCTTCGTCAGGTTCACCAATGAAAATGCTTTGTTAAGACTTTATCTTCTGTCACTACCTTCCTTGGATGGCGATGTCATTCGATCGGCTCGAGGTTATCTAGAGTCACCAAAGTGGCCGGGGCTCCCCGGGAGGAACCCCGCATGAGTTTTGGCTCTGATAAATGCACACATCCCTGGAGGTCAGCGTTCGTTGGCATGTATTAGCTCTAGAATTGCCACAGTTATAGCCAGCCAGCACATGGGTTCCAGTGCCCAGAGGTGCAGCCGTGCATGGTGAGCCCCGTGGCCGGGCTTGATGGAGGATTTGATCAACATAATTTTTTTACTGAAGCCCCCAGCCCACCCGGTGGGCAGTGGCTCCCTGGGAGGAGATCTTGGGGAGACGGGGCGTCTCAGTCTCGCTACCGAGCAGTCAGTGATGGAGGCCTGCCGGTGAGGACAACGGGTAGGATGCGGCTTCGGGCGAATGCCGACGGAAAGAGACCCGAGACAAATTTTGCAGCAAAGTTGCTTCATCCATGCATGGATGTCTTTCTACCCGACTTTCACGCACTGCTGGCGGGTTGCAGGGTGGGGGTCGGGGATAGCATCCTGGATGAGTGAGGCGGGTAAAACTGAGAGAAACCCCCTCTACCTTCATTGTGGGCTGGGGACCACAACTTGACCCTCTGCGGCCCATCCGGGGGCCGCGGGCCAGAGATTGACGTTCCCCGGGGAGGTCCAGGCAGTGAGGGGGTCGGCCTGGGTCTTGCATCCCGCCAACAGTGCGCCAAAGTCGCCATTGCCCTGAAAAAGATTTTGATCATGATGGTGAGAGCACCGACTCTGTATGAATTGGGATGAAATCTTTGATAGAGGGTTTGAATCTCTTTCCTAGAGGTGGTGAGTATACATATTTGAAGTGCAATAGACATGGCAGCAGAATTAAAGTTGTCAGCGTTGTACGCATCTTGACAGACTTGACTACATGTGACTGATTTTGTCTGAGCAGGTCACATTTGAACTTTGCCAATGGTGGATTCCTTTCCTAATGCAAGATGAATGTCACTCCAACTAGTACTATAAAGGTCACTGTTAAATATTTAAAAGGTTATACGTCCTATTGTTCCTGGCACCATTAAATTAAACACATAATTCAGCTGTTCTTAAGAATCTGCCTTTCAATCAACTAAAATCAGTTTTTTTACATTATTATTATTATTATTATGATTAATAATAATAATGTTTTTTTTTTTTTACCATTGATACCAATGATGTCCACAAAGTGTTATAAATGTTTTAACCAATAAACACCAAACATATAAGATAATATTCATGAAATGCATCATGTTGTTGAACACAGTGGACTGCAAGTTCACTGTTGGCTTGGCCGAGATATAACAAAAGCTGGTCATGTGAAACAATAAATAATAAAGGGGGAAAGGTACTATGAAGATCACTGCATTCAGTAAGCAACACTGCATTAATTCTTGTCATTGCTGTTGTGAGGGTGGCTGAGATGGAGAGTGATGGCTACTGTGGCCCAAATAAACATGTCCATGATGTGCAGAACATGATTTGTTTAGATGAACAGGCACAAAATAAGATATCTTTTTTTAACCTAAACATTATTTGTAGCCCAGTGTATTAAAATGGGATGGAATACAAGCTGTTATCGATGTAGCTATGCAGTTAAGTTATGCAGAAGAAAGTAAAAAATATTTGTCACTCATTTGCTAGTTGCTACCTCACTCCATCAATCACCATTTGTGCATTAGTGGAGCTCAGGCCCACGCACCAGTTAGAGCATTTTAGGCTCACTTTCATCTCTGTCACAATTCCTATTCTCAGCCCAAAAGCAAAGCAGCATCAATTCATTTGACCGCCACCATGAATTGAAAGTACCCCGGGGACCTAAAGGTGACCTTATAATCCACGAGCTGATTAACACCTTAATTATCAGAGGTTGATTGAGGAGTTTGCTTTGGAGCTGATGAATATATAAGGAAAGGTAATGTGGAGGGTAATCTACTGAACGGTGTGAATGACAATACTATTTAGATTGGATTCTGTACTACTTTAAAATATACCTCTATATTACAGTAGATCCATCACCACCAAGACTACTACAGTATTAGCATCACAACAGCAACAAACCACTGCGGCTACTACTTCATTTTACAACAGTCACTACTATTACTATGGCTATTACCACTAACATCCATCAGAAGAAGTAGACTCATATTCAGGCTTAATTAAAAAAACAAAAAGGGGAAAATTGACTTGCAAACAAGTGAAATTATTTCACTGTATTGGCAGTTATTTTCACCTGTATTTTCTATAACAAAATAACAAAAATAATGAGTAATACTACAGCGTAAGGGGATCATCCCTATGTTCCCACAGCCCTATGTTCCCCCATTTCTAAGAAATGTTCCTCCCATCAAGATTACACCCTATGCTGCCTCAGGCCTACAACCCCACAGCACAGGTATGGCCATTCCTTAATGCACATAAGGGGCCCTATCGTTGCAATCGGCGTATAAACTGCGTTTAAGGCCTGGCGCAGCCCAGATTAGTGGGTGTAGACCAGCGCACTCGATATCTTGGTGTTGGCGCTACACGCAGCCTCAAGCATTATAACCACCCTTTTTAAGCGGAAAATTATGCACCCCCTGCTCATTGGAGAAGTGCAGTAAAGAGTCACACACTTGCCTTTTAAGCTCCAATTCCAGGAGAAATCCAGTAAAACCAGACAAAGCCAAGCGCTCTGCCCCCCCCCCCCTCCCTTCATCCCGTCTGTCTGTCTCCATATATAGGCTATTATTCCATATTATTATGCTTCTCAAACCAATCTAACTGCAGTTTAAATACTGCAACCATGTAAATACGCTACACTATAGCAAGATCAAAGTGAAAAGAATGTTCTAAACGCATCAGCTAGAAAAATAGAGCCTATCCCTATATGATGAGATTAATTAGATTGGTGAAAGTTTGTCCAGAAAGATATCGTTTTCTCTCCCCTGCTGCAGGTAGGATGATGCACATAAATATAGCCTACATTATGTAAAGTCATTGCAGAAATGTGTTTTTATTGTAAAACTAAATGTGAAGTAGGGCCAAGTTTTTGGAGCAGACATCACAGTATAGCACATGACAGTAGAAGCGCGTTACGCTGTCACTTATCTAAATCACGTTAAATCGACGAGGGATATATAGGCCCAGGATGACATATATGTTTCACATAGGGTGGTGTTTTCACTTCGATGTTTTATTTGGTCCAATATTGAAATGTTCTACAATTGCAGGTTGTGTTACCATTACACATTATTTAGATCTACCTTTATATCTATTTCGGCTCATTTGGTTGCTATTTAGTAGCAAAATGGATTAGCCCATTGCATGGTGGGAGATTTCACAAGCCAGGCAGTGAACTTACAACTTATTTTTTCTATGGGACGTGTGTTGTGTCTGTCTGAGCGAGGGAGTCAGAGAGAGAGAGTCGTATTGTGCCTGTCGGACTGATCAAGAGAGAGAGAGTGACACAGAGAAGGGTGACAGAGGAGAGCCAGAGGAGCGCTCCGCGCAACCAGCGCACTGAATAGGCCTGGTTTTCAAAAGCGCAAAGCGCTAAATTAACGCCAGGTCGGAAGATATCATTAGGCCGATATTTAAGGCCGAAACGCCCATTCTCGCCCATTCAGGGAGTGCGCCATGCCCATTCAGCGTAAATCGCATTTGGCAGCCTAAAGCCCTGTTGATATCTTCCCGAGGCAGGCGCAAGGCACGTTTTTTTTGCGTTTAAGGCCCGTTTTAACAGTTTAAGATACTTCACCGCTTACACCTTTGTAAAGCCAAACTGGCCCGGATATATCCTGGCTCAGACCCAAATTGCATCAGATGCCATCAGTTTCCGGGTACTCTGGGCCACACGTTTTGGACTTGCCCAAAATTGTACACATTCTGGTCAGACATTTTTAATACATTCTCATATATATGTCAAAAACAGATTGACCCAGATCCAATTACTGCAATATTTGGGGTTGCCCCTAGCAACAGTGGGATATCCAGACATCAATCAGATCTAATGGCCTTTTCAACATTACTAGCTCGCCGGCTTATTCTTTTTAGCTGGAAATCGCCCACACCTCCATCACACTCACGCTGGATTCGTGAAGTAATGTCATTTCTTAAGCTAGAAAAAGTCAGATGCACAATCCAGGGTTCTCTGGAAAAGTTTGAAATGACTTGGCACCCCTTCTTAGATTATTATGAGAAGGAATTTGACGCAAGAACTTTAGATTAGTAGCCCCCAACAGCTCTACCCTACCCTCTTCCCACCCCCCTCTTGTTCTTTCCTTGTCTCTATTATTATTATTATTTTTTGTTTGTTTGTTTGTTTTTTGTTTGTTTTTTTTACACTTGGTTGTCATTGCATCACAAATATTCAGGAGATTGTATACACGTATGACATCATGCAACCTTGCACCTACTGTATTTTGTATGGTCTGTCTTCTATGGGGTTTGTTTTTTCTTGTTTGTATTGTTTAAAAACGAATAAAAACAATTTGAAATAAAAATAAGGCATGTTTTAGCGCCGAAGGCCTGTGGGAGAATAGGGGCCAAGGTGTTGTTGCCCCACCCCCACCCCCCTCATTAGGTTTTGGATGTGACCTTGTAGTCATTGCTGCAGTAATAGTGATAATTTAATAGTAAATAATAATGATAAGAGGCACACGTGGGACACACAGGCACGCAGGCAGCCAGAGCAGTCGTCCAATCAACTTCACAATTGATGGATGTGTTGCTGGGGACCTGAGGGAGTGAGTGCAAGGTCAGATTTGGTGCAATTTGGAAACACGATTTGTTCAGTACTGGTAAACTATGACTAAACAAGTGAACAGCACTCTGTGCAGCTGCTGTTTTAACAGGCACTGCAATGTATATAATAAGTAATAGGTAGTAGTAATATAGTCTGTGACCCGGAGAAGTCCACTGTATGAAGTTAACCTCAATACACATTGTACCTAATAGCCATAGTATAACAAAAATATATATATTTAAGCCATAGATCAGGCATGTAGGCAGACAGGCATGTATTATGCCTGTCTAGGTAGGTATATGCTTATTATCCCACACCCAAGTATGGCAATATGAAAATTATTATTATTATTATTATTATTAGTGCAGTGCCCGTTCCCCCCATGCACCGCCCCGTGGGTGCTCCCCCCCTACACACTGCACTCCATGAGCTCCCCCTAAGCGCACTCCCCAAGTTCAACTGGTCTACATCAGTGTGCAGCAGAATTGTACAGGTAGATGTCTTCAGGAATAAACAGATAGGCCACCTTCACATAGATCTGTTGGTGGGTTCTTTGCGAGCAGCAGTTTACTGAAATGAGAGATGGCATGAGATATCTAAGATTCATGCATGAAGCAGATAACATAAAAGCCTGTCTTAGTTTAAAGCCCACTCACCACGGCAAGGTGCAGGCTCAGAGTGGGATCAGACCAGACAAACACAGGACAAGACAAACCCAGACAGGACTCACACATATAAGCCGCTTTCAGACATGCCTTGGAATTCGGGAGTCATCTAGAGGGCATCCGGATGGTGGTGTATACATGAACACATTTTGGTGAGCTATGCGTGCTCCCGCGATCCTCCTCCTATCCGCAGGTAAGTGTACCTCGAGCCCTAGTATCAGAAGCGGATTGTCCCCCCCCCCACCCCCTCCAGAGCTCCGTGAAGTAGCCAGCTCAGTGAGTGCATGAGGACAGAGACAGAAAGCCAGCGTGACAGATGTCGTTTCAGTTTTTCCAAATGAAGCTCAAACCTGCTCCGTGTGCGTCAGCCAACAGGCTACATGTTGCTGGATTGAAAGGCTCATGGCTGTGATCTGATTTCATTTCTGCATAGCTTCGCACAGCACACACATTAATGAGCATTTTTGGACGTGAGGGTCATCCCGCTTCCCAGTATTGGACATCGCTAGGTAGGGTATCTGGATCTGGTTGCGTTCATGCCTTTGATTTAACGTTTACACAGCGTTTGTTAAGATCCATGTGCAGAACCGCAAATTCCAAGTAGCGTCAAGTCAGGCAGTATAAAACGAAAACTTCCGGGTATAACCTTCGCAATAATGGCAATTAAATAAAGTAAATGCACGTGTAATGTTTTTTTGTGTGTGTGATCCGAAAGATACAGAACAGAGATAAACTGGAAGAATATCTGCTCCCTTCGAAAAGACAATTTTAACCCGTAGTGAGTCGACCGTTCTGATTTTTTGTTACTAAGTAATACAACATTTATTTTATTTTGAAGGTAAAAACATCTAGCTTCCTGTATTCTGTATAATTCTAGTAGGTTTGATGCATTTTAGGACTGAACATAGCAAAGACCTGTTTTCTTTGTAGTGCTCGAGACTCGAGGAAATCGATGCATCTGGGCGTGAGTTGTAGGGTTGTTTAATTAATTCCTAACGTTATGCACAAACGATTATATGCCGTGAACGTTAGGCAGTTATTGCCCATTATGTATTTTTAGCAACTTGTTTTCAGACTGCATGTCGTGATAGTTTGTTGAATGTTGAATGCCAAATTCCCCCCACCCCGCCCCCTCTCTACTTTACAAACTCTGCGGAGGTGCTACTCATGTGTGAAAGCAACATGCCTCATGCCTGAAAGGGTACACTTCACGTATCATCCAGGGCAGGCTCGGTGGGAAGCAACCCTCACCTGATCCGGAGTTCATGTCTGAAAGTGGCTATACAGACACATAGCCTGGGTAAATCCAGCCTCCACGTGACCTATGTGCTATCAGTCACGAAGCCTTATGCTACAGGCATAGCCTGTGACGTCACATTGAAGGCTGGGTTTACCCAGGCTAAAAGACACACACCTTAAGTATTGCTTATTGATATTTTTGTACTTTAATCCAGTGGGCAGTTCAGTCCGGTATCACACCAGTGCTGGGTTCCTGTTTCAGTGGATATTTCACAGCAATCCTGAAGTTAAATTCAATACTTTTCAAGACCTTTTTCAAGACCCTTCCAATAAATTTCAAGACCCTATCGCCACTTCGAGCTGTAACTGGTTATAATGTATCAGCAACACACCTTTAACGAACACTTACTATACATTTTGAGTTTGAGATTGCAAAACTAAACGGTCTTAGTTTGCCATAACTTCTATGCACTCATTGCACTGTATCAATCCAAAATAATTCAGATAGGCCGGGAAGGAATAAAGCGCAAGAGAATAAATTGTGTGACTAACCCAAAGGAAAGGTTTATTTAAACTAAAAAAAAAGTATATTTTTAACAATAACATGCTCGCTCACTCACTCACACATGCACATAACAGTGTTTCCCTGAGGATTTGGAGAGATCATGGTGGATCTGGTGATCCAGAATTTGTTTTACATTTTAAAGTAAGATGCATCAATCTGGTGCACTCTGAGAGCAAAATGAAGAGGTTGAATTGAAATGAATGTATGTGGCGGTCAAAATCTATTGGTGTGGTGTGAGAAACAATGCACAGACACACTGAGCAGTAAATGGTTCAGTTAACTCTGCAACAGCCACTTTTATAACAATATTCTTACTTCGAGCTGTAACCGGTTATATCAGCAACACACCTATAACTAACACTTGGTATACATTTTGAGTTTGAGATTGCAAAACTAAACGGTCTTAGTTTGCCATAACTTATATGCACTAACTCTGCAACAGCCACTTTTATAACAATATTTTTAAATCATGACACCATTTTGCAGCATATCAACTGACACATGCTACAATTCCTCAGAAAGAGCCATGTGGCGACATTGCATCATAGTTTTAATGGTGATGCACCGGTGCCATGGCACGAGTCCGATACCTCACGAGTCCGACACCTCACGAGTCCGAAAAAAGAGGCTAACTTCCCCCAGACCCTAACCCAAAACCTAACCTCTCCCACCCCCACGCCTAAACCTAACCTCCCCCAGACCCTAACCCAAAACCTAACCTCTCCCACCCCCACGCCTAAACCTAACCTCCCCCAGACCCTAACCCAAAACCATGAGGTGTCGGACTCGTGAGGTATCGGACTCGTGAGGTATCGGACTAGGGGGCAGTCCCCGATGCACCACACCCCTCTGCCACTGTCTCACACACCCCCCCCCCCTCCCACACACGCAAAACGTTTTGGTAACGACATGCTGGCCACAATTCTTCAGAAAGAGCCATGTGGCGATATTGCGTCATAGTTTCAATGTTGATGCACCCACACACACCCCTCTGCCACGGTCTCACACACAGCCCCCCCCCCCCCCCCCCCCACACACACACACACACCGCAATACGTTTTGATAACGACATGCATGCTGGCCTACACATGACGTTTGCTCAGTCAAGTGACGTTAACGTTAGCGCAAAGATAGCTGGTGCTAATTAGCGTTAGCCTATGAAAGTGTTTAGCTGACATTAATCCTGCTGCGGGTGGAAATGGTTTATGTTCGATACGATGACGCAAGACAATGTTTTAACCATAGATACCTTGGCCATCTGTGCTTTTACCCAAAATATTCCCACAATATTACATTTGTATTTTTCGATGGGGGAAAAGTTATGGGGATTCCAGGGATCTTGGGATCTTCTCGTTCAGCAGCCATTACCACGTTGAATTGCAATAACCTACGCACGGTTGTAAACAGTTGATGACTTCTTCGTCAGTGATCACTAAATTGATTTTCCAACTTTTAATACTTTTCAAGACCCCGCGGATACCCTGAAAGAGCTTGATGATAACGCCTCGGTGTCTCGCCACAGCTTGTTACGCATACAATGTCTGCTCTGGAAGCTAGCGAGGCTAGTTGAGAGAAGGCCTGGGCTTTAGGTGGTGTGCTCACGGCCATTAACGTGGGTCTGTTCAGGTGCTAATAAAGAGCTTGATGATAATGATTTCTCAGTCTTGTTCAGTGCCTCTGCATAAGCTAATATTACGTTAGCAGCTAGCCAGAAAGCTACTGAATACAGTGGAACTCACCCAAAATAGCTACTGAATACAGTGGAACTCACCCAAAATGCTCGCCGGTTTGAAGGCAGAAATCTCTCTCTGGTTGAGAATCTCTCTCTTTGAAGTGAAAATGTTTGTCTCTGTGTCTGCAGTAAAAATGTTTGTCTCTGTGTCTGCTCAAAACAGGAGTGAGTTTACTGTCCTCTTTTGTCTTTCGTGTTGTTGTTGACGTCACGCAATGTTTTGTTTGTGCTCCTCCCTCCAACCAAAGGAGCGTTCGTTTATGTTCAAGCAGGTTTGGGCGGGTGGGGCAGAATGGAAAACAAATTTATTCATATTGAAATATGTAACAGTCAAAATTGCACAAAGACAGTGGCTCTGCCCTCAGTCCAGCCATGCTAAACGCAGTCCCCGAGTTTCAAGTCGATCCGACCAACGGTTCTCGAGATACACGAAGGACAGACAGACAGACAGACAGACAGACAGACAGACAGACAGACGATCCTCCAATTATAGATAGATTATTATTATTATATTTAAATGTCTTAAATCACTGTTTAAAAAATGAGGTCAGCTGTTTGGACCTGAGGCCCTCTTGCCTGCTCGTCTGCCTGCCTCTGACTAACTGTGCTATGACTGTGGTATATGCCAGACAATTGGACTCGAGTCATAGGGACTCGGACTCGAGTCGACTCGAGTCGCAAATTTGATGACTTGCGACTCGACTCGGACTTGGAAGGTAAATACTTGAAACTCGACTCGGACTTGGAAGAAAATGACTCGAAACTCGACTCGGACTTGGAAGACAATGATGACTCGAAACTTGACTCAACTTGTGACAAGATCAGATGACTCGGGTGACTTGGTGTAGACCTATGTTTTTCTCACTGGGCAGTGGGCACGCACGCACTTTGATATCAGTGTGGATGGCCAATCAATCATGGCAGCTGCGCCTCCGAGGGCTGCCGCTTCTACGCCCAAAATAGTTGAATTTGCTTATAAAAAGTACAACACCGATGGAAAGCAGAGGTCTGCAGAGTGTAGATTTTGTTCACATACGATTAAAGACAAAGAGGGGACCACTTCTAACTTTGTGCGTCATATAAAGACCCACGATGGCAAGTAAGTACAAACGTGTCACCTTCGCTAACCTAGCTAGCTAAGTTAACGTTAGCGAGAATAGCTAGCTACTAACCTTAGCTAGCTAGCAAACGTAGACGTGATAACAGGCGGCTGCAGTCGACTCCCATGTAGCTAGCTAGCTAACGTTAGCTACATGCGAGTCGACTGCAGCCTTCTGTTCTCACGTCTACGTTTGCTAGCCAGCTAATGTTAGACTACTGCTAGTGGGGCTAAGCTAACTATTGCATTGGCTGTTTCTGCTCTAGCAATCAGGCGGCGCTAGGCTAAAGTTAGCTTGCTAGGTCGTGACCATTGGTCGGTCGTGTTTTTTTTTACCCTAGTTAGCTAACCTAATGAGTTGTCTGCAGCATTCAGTCAGGAGAATAGTGTTGCTCATGGAGGATATATTGCTAAATCAACTGCATCAGTGTGGGTAGGTGCTACTAGTAGACAGGCAGTAAATTAATGGTGTGTGTGTGCATGCAGTTTTATGTGTGCTACACGGATGTCACAGTCAGTCACATATCAATAACTTGTGTATTTGCTTCTGTTTCACAGATATGAGGAGTATGAGCGATTCAAACGCAAGCTAGTTCCTGCTCCGAGCCAGCCAGGAATAGTGGAATATGCCCATGCTCTGCCCCAGGAGAGGTACGGTCTCAATCACAAGCAACAGAAGGCCATCAACGATGCGATCTTCGAAGACCTGATAGTTGGGTTAAACCTTGCCCTTACCATCACAGAACACAAAAAGTTCCGTCACTTTATGTCAGTGGTTGATTGCAAGTTTGTGGCCGGTGGTTATCGCTCTGTGTATTCCACAATGGTATCCAAGGCAGCAACGACCCGCACAAAGCTCAAAGAGATCCTCAATGAAGCAGAGCGCCTTTCACTGACAGTTGACATCTGGTCTGACCGTCGGATGAGGGGCTTTTTTGGTATCACGGTCCATATCCTGTCAACAACCAAAGGGTTGCATCTGGAGTCCTACTTGCTTGCCTGCAGCAGATTCAAAGGGTCCCACACAGGAGAGAAGATAGCCGAAGCCTTTGAGGCCATCTGAAACGAGTATAAGATCACACACAAACTGGACTTTGTGATCTGTGACAATGCAGCTAATATGAAGAAGGCCTTCTCAATCTGCTTTCCCCAAGAGGAGGAACAAGACCAAGTGAACGACGAAGACAACCTGGACGACCCAGACATATGGGAAGATCTACCTGTGACCGAACAGGATGTTGTTGAACAGGTGAATGATTGACAGTGAAACATCTGTATTTATGATGGAGAACCCCCCCCCACACACACACATACACACATGTGTGGTGCACACAATGCACAAATAATGCCATACAATAATAATCATTATTGTAGTAGTTATTCACTTGTATGTTCTCTCATCTACATTTCAGTCTTGTTTTGTCTAATCATTGTTACCATTCTCTGTCTTATGCTCTTGACAATACTGTTTATTATGTCAATGGGAGAACTGAATTGAATCATTTGAATTCAACAGGCACTAACCAGAGCATGCCCCAGACGCCTGCAATGCTTTGCGCATACGGTACAGTTGGTGGTTGGTGATGGCCTGAAGGAAGCGAGGGCTGTAAGAGGTGTCATGGCAAAGTGCACCAAACTCAGCTCTCTCCTGCACACGTCTACCTCATTCCAAGATGCATTTGAAGAGAAGTTTGGCCGAGGGATCCCTGCTGCTGTGACCACGCGATGGAATTCAACCTACCGCCAGCTGAAATCTGTGCTCTCGCTCAACCAGCAGGAACTGAGCGATGTTGTGCAGGCCACAGGTTAGTGCATTGCTTGTCTGTGACTGTTGCTGCTCTGTCTGCTGTGTAGGTGGTCAGATTATGGCTGTTATGGCTGTATCTCAGGAAAGTGGGTTGATAATCAAATGGTCCTATCTCATCCTGTATCAAACACAGGGCCTATGACATGCTGCCATGTTGGAGAATGGGGGCACCAAAATGGCAGAACACTAGATCAAACATGGCGGCCCCCTTAAATTTGGAGGTGACATCACATAAAGCTGAAGGATACTGACATCTCCCTCTCTCCCCATCTCTCTCTCCATCTCCCTCTCTCTGCCTGTAGGTCACCAGGGCCTCGTTTTCTCAGCAAGAGAGTGGAGCTCACCAGCTCACCCAGTGATGTAGAGCTGCCTGCGGTAAATTTGTTTTTGTGCAGCCAATCAATTTTGGCCCCACACGGGACCCTAACCTCAACCCTAACCCTAACCTCAAGTGACCCCACGCCTAAACCTAGCCACCTCATCTGTGCGTTATCTGGGTGAAGTGGCAGGATTCTAGTCCATCCCGCTGGTACCCAACCGCTGTTGGTCAGAACAATGAGTGGTCGAAACCAAAAGAAGTCGGAAGAATGAGCGGTCCCCATTTTGAAGCAATTCCATCAAGGTGTTCCTGAGATATATCACCTTTAGTTTTAAGTGTGTAGAGAGCAAGGGACAACCAGTAAACCCTGGTCAGAAGACCTAAGAGACCTACTTGTACTGTACTGTAGGGATGGAGTATGTCACAGATGTAGGCTACACACGTGCCTGACCATGGAGGCCTTTATTGATTACAATAACTTTAAATTTAACCCTAATTTGATGTGGTAAATGTAAATAAGCCAAAATGGGTATGCTATGAGATGTCCTGCTGGACCTGGGCAACAGCCTTGCATCAGCATCCTGGGCTTTCTGTGGATTAAAACATGTGCAGTAAGGCTGAGCTTTTTCCAGAGATCAAGGCATTGGATGGGAAAAGTGTCAGGGTGATATCAAGTCAAAGCAGAAGTCAGAATACCTGCCAGTGCATTTCAGTCAGGCGTGTCCACCTCTCCATGGGCTACCAGTCAGAATGTGGACATTGTCACGTTTTATGCTGCTGTTTCAGCTCTGTGACGGATGGATCTGGAGCTGCTGGTTGATAACTTTATTGAAACAATAATAGCAGAATTGTACAAGACAACACAACAACACATATTGCTCAAAAGGAATAAAACACAATAAAGCCCAAGGGCTTGTTTCCATTGTGGTCCTAGTGTGTGGGACAAGAGGAGTGAGTATGTATGCAGGTATGAGCGGGTGTGGTGTTAAAACAAAGAAAGAAAAAAACATGCACATGAATGATGAATGTCTTCAGTGACCTGCTCGTACCAACACAGTGTGCCAAGAAGTGTCTCTACCACCATCAGATGGTAAAGCCCCCATATTGGGCAGCTTATGCCTTATATCCAGCTGGGAGAATGATTAAGACCCACTCTCTCCCTCTGTGGAATACAAGTGAGTGCAACCACTAGCAGACAAGCTGGCTGATTGGCCAACCAAGTTTCCCTATGTGCTCATCATACATGTATGTATGTTTTATGCCAATATGGTATGGGCCAATATAACATTATGACAATATGTCATGAATGCATCTTGCAATATTATGTGAATACTCACATGCATGTGCCAGTAAGGAGCACACTGTCATGTATATGCAGGAGTATTACAGTATGTTCTAGGCTTTTGTTGAATTTGTGTATGCATTCAAATACTGTATGATTTTGTATGTATGCTTATGTGCAGTAGTGTCATGTATGTACATTGTTTTATTACCAATATGTATGTATGTATGCATGTATGTATGTATGTATCAGACTCTGCCCTGATGAAGGCCATTAGGCTGAAATGCATCGCCGTACTGTATCTTTCTTTTCTATCTTTTCTTCCTTCATTAATTCTCAATGTTACACCCGCTACGCCTCTGCACTGAATGCTTCCTGAAGGCAAGGTATGGTGGATGGGAGCCCAATCCAAATAAATGATACGAGTGTTAAATATCAAAATCAGTCTCTGATGATGCACCTTTCAGACTGCATAGTTCATTCTCCAGTTCACGTATACGCTCTGCCATGGCCTCCGTGTCCATGGCCCCACGCTGACTCAGACCACAGAACCGCTCTGGGCCGGCACTGGGTCCACGCTGGTGTACTGGTCCACCACTGCTCTTGCTGACACAAAACAAACAAAAAACTGAGGAAAAGGGGAAAGAAAAAAATCCTTACAAATCCCTCATACAATATACCCTGGCATGCAGAAAAAAAGAAGAAAAATTTTGGAGGGCAATCCAGTCGACAACGCCAAAATGTTACACCCGCTATGTCTCTGCACTGAATGCTTCCTGAAGGCAAGGTATGGTGGATGGGAGCCCAATCCAAATACATGATACAACAAGTGTTAAATATCAAAATGCAATGCCAGGGTTTATTATTTCACACTTAGGGACAAGACAACAAAATAACCTAAGAGCACAATTCTCCAAGCCTCCCCTGAGTCGTTCTGTACTCCTATATATTCTACTAGAACAGAGAAAGTTTAAGCTGCAGTGAAACAATTCACACTGGAACACACGACACTACAATGTTTCACACAGTGATAAGATCCACACTCGGGAATACACAGCACTACAACGTTTCACACAGTGGTACGATCCACACTCTGGAATAGACAGCACTACAACGTTTCACACTCGATTTTGTGGACACTCCAAATCACACATAAGGATGAGCAAACAGGTGAGGCACTCCTAGGTTATCAGTCTAATAATGATACAAGAGCCACATTACTGATCAGGGAACTGCATGGAGAATGTGCACACAAATAACCAAACAAACAAACAAACAAACAAAATATAAAAAAGATTAGCCCACCCTTCCAAGACGAACTCCCAACTCTTTTCGTCCTATGGGTCATGCAACATGGCCCAGGGCGGACTAAATTAATCCACAAATAAACAAATAAACAAACAAATTAAGGTCAGCAAGAGCAGCGATAAGACCCTCCTGCAATCACTGCAAACACACAAACAAATGTCACAATTAATGTCACAATAAACATTTGTACCTAGATTTAAAACTATTGCTTTATTTCTCAGACTAAAACATATAGCAAACACAGTAAAACATATAAGAAAATAAACTACTATGAATACCTGCTGCTGCGCCAGCATGCGCTTTCCCTCACCAGGCCTAACGTTACTCCCGGCAGCTGAAAGCCCAACACTAACACGCTGCAGTATCGCACTGAAAGGCAGAGTAAAATGCAGAAGTTGCACTATCAAAAAGAAACAATAATTCCCTTCAGATTACTGATAGAGTAAAAGCATTAATCTCTTACCGAATGGTCAACACTCAAACTTGAGGACCTGGCAAACGTGTCCGCTGTCCTCCCATCCGCAAGAGTCTAAAACAAGAAGTCGCACTGTCAGAAAGAAACACAATGATTCTCTTCAAATTACTTATAAAGTAACACACTCTTAGGGCTCTATCTTCCCGACTTGCATTAGCGACCGTTTTGCGCTGGAATAGCGCCGCACAAAGCCCTAATTGTGGGCGTTTCGGCCCGCTGCGCTTCACGTCATCTCGGCACACATCTCTGTATAGGCATGTTTATGCCCAAAAGCATTGTGGAGGTGTGGTCATGCCCATAAAACCACAGCGTCACGTCAGCAGCTTCCTCCTCACTCAGAGGGAGAGTGAGAGAGAGAAAGAGGGACAGAGAAAAGATAGCCTAGATGGGGAGAGGGAGAGAGAGAGAGAGAGATGTGAGGCTGTCAAAAGCCGTTTTCACACATGCGCTTTATACCGGGAAATGACCGGAAAGTGGTCTATGCCTTTCATGTGTGAAAATTGTTTTCCCGGCACAAGCGCGCCCCCGCGGTCGCTGATCTTTTACTACCTCCTAGGTAGTGACAGGACCGGTATGCTGGCAGAGCGACTCAAGTGTGAAACGTGTCAAGTCATTCTGTCATGCCGAGTTTTGCACCCCCGCCGAGAATTGCATCCCCACCTTCCGGGAGCATATTGTAATGATTTATACGGAAACTTGGAAACTGTTTAAAAATGATATAATTGTCGGTAGATGTGATCTCCAAGCCAGGGGGTCTGTCCTGGCTCACGGAGACCGACTTTGATGCATTAGATCCGCGTGGAGATGACTTCCATGCTTGGGGCTCTCTTCTGGCTCATGGAAGCCGACTTTGGTGCTTAAAATCCGGGTACAGATTACCTCGAGACCTGGGGATCTTTCCTGGCTTTATGGAGGGGGGTGCCGAGATTTGCATCCCTGTTTTTAAGTTAAAACAGCCCCAAATTATGGTGGGGGTGCAATTCTCGGCGGGGGTGCAAAACTCGGCATGACACCGGTCCTTCTCTCATGGGCGAGGTGTAGGCTACACACGTTGCTTAACGTTCCAGCGTGCATAATCTAATCATTCGCGCACATCAAAGCAAACTGGCGAAATCATCTTCTCGTCTCCTCTTGTCCTACCTCCTCCTCCCCATGCCTGCTGCACAGCGCAGCGTGCAACAGTTAAATTACCTTACTGCCAATGTTAAATCATCCAAAATTAACATGAAACAGTAGCCTATTGGAAAAACGGGCAGAATGTTAATTGAACTCTTCTTTCTACAGTAATCCTTCTCTTTATCCACACTGCTATCCTGAAATAACACAAGGCATATGTTTATATATATTTTTTAATTAAAAGTAAAGTAGATTACTTCATAGCCTACATTATTATTAACTCAAATAATCAATTGGACTCGCGTGCGGTAGGCCTATATGTTTTCCCTGCCAGCAGGCATAGCCTACCTCAGGTTGTGCTCCATGAGTGATGCACTTTTGGTAGATTCGTTTCCCAGTAACAGCTGATCGTCCTGAAAATTGTCTAAGCGTTTTCTGAATATTTTTTTACACTATAACCGACATGGTTGATATAATAATTTGTTTGAGAAATCTGAGTATCGATCATTAATCTAATCATTCACGCAGAACTGCATGATTCTGCTCTCATCTCGTCTCCCTCATGTCGTGTGTGTGTGTGTGTGTGTGTGTGTGCGCGCGCGTGCAGTGAATGCCATGCAATTTATGGTAGCCTATAACGTTAAATTGTCTGACGGCAATCATGCAAAAAAATTGTAATAGAATAATAATAATAATAATAAATATAGCCGCAAGCGGCAATGCAGGGGTTCAAGCCTTAAGCAAATTGAACACCTAATAGTCCTTGAGGCAAATTTGTAGAGCACGTTCATGTGGAAAAAAGTTGCTTGAAAATTGGAGGAACAGCCTGGGAGTTACAAACGGGTGTGAGTACAGCCTTTTTCGTGCTAGGCCACGGCCACTTTTTACATTTTACATCTGCGGTGCCCCCTTTTGGTCAAATGGCGAAATAGCATGTCAGAAAAGAAGTTTGCAGCCGATTATGCGAATGGACTTGATTTACTGCTATTACATGCTTGCACCATAGACCCCGCCCACTTTCACAAATGGTGACAAAACTTCTGATTTTGTCTAGGACATCCTCCTTGATATATCTGCCAGGTTTCGTGATCATTCAACACGGGTTGCAACACGTTCTCATTCCGAGCACGTAGCATATTGACGCTTTGTCCCGTCCCTTGTGCGTCACTTGTTACTAACATGGTACCCTTGAGCGACCCATGAAACGACTTGGGCTTTCCGACTAAACTCAATGTAAACCCATGGAAGTCATCTTTGACGCTTATGGCAACTGCTCCCCCATTAGTCAACTGCTCCCCCATTAGGGTCTGGGGGGAGGTTAGGTTTAGGCGTGGGGGGTGGGAGAGGTTCGGTTTAGGGTTAGGGTCTGGGGGAGGTTAGGTTTAGGCATGGGGGGTGGGAGAGGTTAGGTTTAGGGTTAGGGTCTGGGGGAGGTTAGGTTTAGGCGTGGGCGTGGGAGAGGTTAGGTTTAGGGTTAGGTTCTGGGAGAGGTTAGCTCCTCCCCCCAGACCCTAATGGGGGAGCAGTTGACTAATGGGGGAGCAGTTGCCATAAGCATCAAAGATGACTTCCATGGGTTTACATTGGAGTTTAGTCGGAAAGCCCATGTCGTTTCATGGGTCGCTCAAGGGTACCATGTTAGTAACAAGCGACGCACAGGGGACGGGACAAAGCGTCAATATGCTACGCGCTCGGAGTGAGAATGGGTTGGATCATTGGACAAACAGGTGTAGAGTTACGGCCTTTTGTGTGTTAGGCCACGCCCATTTCTGCCGTTTATGGCGCCCCCGTTTCGTCGAATTGCACAATATTTGACACACATGGTCTGGGATGGTCTCCGAAGACCTCCTGCAAGTTTCGTGAGGATTCGTTAATCGGTCATGAAGTTATGATAATTTAGCTGTGAGGCCACGCCCTCTCACAACTTTAACGATGAACATCTCCGAAACTAAAGTAGATTTCAAAGGTTTCAGGCAGTTTGTAGAGCTTGCTCCAGAGAGGCTTCGTGGCGATTTTGGTGGAAATCTGTCAAACGGTCTAGGAGGAGATATCGAAAATGTGTTTTCCAAACTTTTCCAAATATCTCAAACATTTTCCAGACAGACCTTGAGGGTCCTTGAGGCAAATTTGTAGAGCAGGTTCACCTGAACATGTCCAAGAAAAAGTTTGAAAATCGGACAAACGGCGTGGAAGTTATGGCCTTTAAGGTAAAACCTTCAGGCCGATTCAAAAACTATTTCTTAAGCAGAAACTAGCACCTAATATCTGTCATTGGGCCAAATTTCAGGTCTCTACCATTTACCAACTCACGGGAATTTGCGTCGGGGCAGATGGAAAACAAGAACAAGAATAAACCGGCACAAAAACAATAGGGTTTCAGCCGCTTCAGGTCTTGAACCCCTAATAATGATGATGATGATGATGATGATGATGAATCATATAATAGCCTACTGTAATAATAGCCTAATGAATAATCCACGCATTCACCAGTCACCAAAACGCTGCATGTGAAGATGTTTTAACCATAAAATGCTGGTCCTCAGCCTATACACAACGGGATCTTGTTTAATCCAAAAGTGTGAAAGGCTTTGATCCTAATTTAATATTTCAGCTTATAGTGCAAGTCGAGCAGTTTGTGTGCTTTGCCTAATTTTGTCACGTGCATGATGCCCACCTTGCATTGCCTATGTCCCTAATGACCACGACTGATATGATAGGGCTAGAAAGACTGTAAACAACATCGCCATAGTCTAGCTGAGACATAAAAAGGCTTTCCACCAGGCGTTTACGGGCAGACAAGGAGAAACAGGCTTTAAGCCTGTACAAGAAACTGAGAGTAAATTTAAGCTTCTTAGACAAAGTGGAAATATGCAATTTAAAGTTAAGGTGATTATCAAACCAGAAGCCCAAGTATTTATAAGACTCAATGAACTCAATGGGTGCACCATCAAGTGTACATAGAGGAGGCGAGGAGGGCACAGTGTTACCATGTGCGAACAGCATGGCTTTGGTTTTGCTCGCATTTAGGAGAAGTTTGGAGTCAATTAAGGCATGCTGGAGGATGGAGAAATCGGCTTGGAGGTAATTAACTGCAGTCTCTAGAGAAGGAGCGGAGGCATATAAAACCGTATCGTCAGCATACATATGATATTTAGAATGCTTTAGGCAGTCACAAATTCCATTAGCATAAATTTAAAAGAGGAGGGGCAAGCCAAAACACGACCAAACATGCCACAATAACGTCCCCTAATTCATCCAGAATCCTTCCTGGGCATCTCGAGGCTGATCTGACCGATAAATTGTCCAGGTTGCCGTTTTCAAGTGACTTTTATGAGTTAACGTTACAAAGCAACGAACAGCTCTGCTGTTGCCAGGCAACTGCTTGTGCGCGTGCGAGTATGGTGCCCGCGCGTCAGCTCGTTCACACGCTGCCTGCAGTTACACTAATGGCCACCGGCGTCAGTAATAGTGAGTTTTGACGGATTGGGCCTTTAAACGTCCACTTGGACTCAAGGATGAACTGATTAGATTTTGGTGGTCAAAGATCAAAGTTCAAGGTCACTGTGACCTCACAAGCACCATTTTCTAGCTCGTTAATGCGATATCTCAGTAACGCCATAGAACATTGAGCACGCTTTGTACATTTGTATGATCGATAAACAGTACAATCTTCCCAACATTAAACACTATTATGATCGATATACAGTACAGTCTGCCCACCAGAACATTAAGTACTATTATGATCGATACACAGTACAGTCTGCCCACCATAGAACATTGAGCACTATTATGATTGATACACAGTGCAGTCTGCCCACCATAGAACATTGAGCACTATGATTGATACACAGTGCAGTCTGCCCACCATAGAACATTGAGCACTATGATCGATACACAGTACAGTCTGCACAGTACAGTGCTTTCTATTGTGTCCTGTCCTTGCACCATGTTTGTCAGTACATACTGTGCTTGTGAGTTGCCAATATGTCACCACAGTAAAGTCACCAAGACAGATCTACTGTCAGGCATCACCGGTTAAACGGATTTTAAATAGATACAACACATTTCAGTTTTGCCATTGCAAAAACAAAAAAAGTCGGTGAGGTGTTGGGCAGGATCATGCTGACTTTGACTTAAGTGTTGTTTGATTGAAACGGATGGTAAAAGGGAAGCATTCAGTTCATGTCTGATACTCTGATATCGTTCTGGCTCCAACAGTAATCTTTCTCTAAATGAGCTGTGGAACAAGTGTGTGTGTGTGTGTGTGTGTGTGTGTGTGTGTGTGTGTGTGTGTGTGTGTGTGTGTGTGTGTGTTTGTGTGTGTTTGTGTGTGTGCGCGCGCGTGCGTGCGTGCTGGCGCGCGTGTGTGTTCTGTCACTTAACAGAGATCAGCACTCCCCCCTGCTGGCTGCATTGCAGATCTGCTGGACTGAGAAAAAAATGTCATCTGGAGCCTCACAAAACTAAGTTGCCCTTCAAAAGCAAAATAATAATAATGATGATAATAATAATAATAATAATAATAATAATAATAATAATAATAATAATAATAATAATAATAATAATAATAATAAAAATAATAATAATCTATCTATGTAGTTACTTCCAGATACATTAATTGTATAAACCTCAAAGTGTGATATGGAGCAATCCTGGAGAGAAAAAATAAGTAATAAATAGCAATGTGTATGTTTAAAAAAATAAGTTTTGAAAAGCTGTTTTCATTACTGGAGTCTGTCCTGAAACCTGCCAAATAATACTATACATACTATACATTACTTATCTTCTGCCTTTGCCAATGTTCAAATTAGAACCACCAGATATAGAGCGTATACCATTAAGGTTTATGTACCCCTCTCTCTCTCCCTGCTTTCCTGTCTACTCACTGTCCTACCAATGAAGGCAAAATGCCTGCCTGCCTGCCAAAAAAAAAAGGCAGATCCGCTGCCGCTGGCTACCCAGAGTGTTCTGGTATACAGACGGAAAGTAATTGGAGCAATTATTCATTCATTACATGGCTTATAGTGCTGTGGTAATAATCATAAAGCAAAATGCCTCAAGATTTCCAATGGCATAGCTCCATATGACTGTGACAATATGGCATGCATATCAATGTCCTCCACTGAAGACCTGAGAGAGAGCGAGAGAGAGAGAGAGAGAGGGGAGAGAGAAAGAGTCTCTTAGCATTCCACTTGAGACTTTGCGCCTGCATATTGCAATTTCCTGTTTGAGTCTTATCTAGAGCAAACTGGAACTGCACTCCACTGAAGCCTCACACAGCTCCCTCTGCAGCTCACCTGCCTTTCTCCCATCTCTCTGGGTTCACCTCTCTTTCTCACTGCCTCTCTCCCTGTGCAGTGGCATGAATCAGTCATGGCATATGAAGCATCAGTCAGTCAGACAGGCTGTCAGTCAGTCAGTCACAGTCAGCTGGTCAGTCACCAGCTCACTTCCTTGGTGGTTTACTCATTCGATTGCTTGCTTGGTTGATCGCTCAGCTGCTCAGTCAGTCAGTCAGTCACCCAATTGTTTTTCACTCGCTTTCTCACTCTACTATGCATCCACATGAAAAGACGAGCAGAGAGAGGCAGGCTATATCCACCTTATTTTTGAATGCCCCACTGTAAAAAATAATTGTGCGTACAAGGTCCGCTTTAACGTGACTTATTGTTGCAGCTTGCAATTTCCTAAATGGTATTCTACTTGATTTGAAAATATGGCTGCCTACACTCAGTCCCTTGTACCCTGGCTGAATTGAACATAACTTGGCCAATAAGTATTTAACATACAAATAAAACAACCCGTAATATCTTAATTTTATGTAGAATGCAGAGTAACTGTTTAGTTAAACTTGCATTCGAGGAATATTGTGCTCTAAAGATGACGATAGTGGCTCGAGACTGTTTCGTCCTGAAACCCACACGCTTTGCGGTGGTGGTTTTAGCGTAACCTATGTAGGATTCGAGGCGTAACCTATGTGCGTTTTAGCGTAACCTATGTGGGATTCGAGGCGTAACCTATGTGGGGTTTGGCGTAACCTATGTGGGATTCGAAATAACGCATCCGAGATATAAAACGTTATGAATATAGCCACGTTATAAACAACAAACTAACGCTGGTGATCCGTTTGGAAACAGTGTTACTTGAAATGGTTAAACGTTCTATCAATTTGGTCATTTAGTGGCGTTTTACTGCCATGTAACATAACTAACTAGCGGCTAATATTAGCCACAGCAGGCGATTACCCATGAATGCACTGCGGTCTTAAAGGGATATTTATCGACAAGATTTTTGCCCAGCTGGACCTGATTAGTGATTTGCTCCGTTCGCCCAGACGGGTGTCAAGCTGTCAGCAACAAGGCTGGGAGGATCACATCGGAAGAAGCACCCATCAGCAGATCAGGCAAAAATGGCTGCCAAAAAAAGCCTGATGTGCTACGTCGGCTCCGCTAGGCCGGATGCGGGTGTTTAGCAAAGCCGCGGTCTTGCCTGGTGAGTTGCCCCCAGGGTAGTGGCTTCCCTTCTCCCCATAGCGTAACTCCCGTCCCCCGCGCAGCGCATGCATGTGAGTTTGAGTAACAACAAAGTGATATCCATTCTCCTGGCCGATTGTCACATTTGCCCATGTACACTGTAGGTAATTTAGAGGCACCAGTATTTCATAACCAGTTTAAAAGTTCAGTGTATGGATTTAATTTTAACGTTATATATTATAGCCTGCTTCGGCTATGGGCGGAGGGCAGATATGCGGTCGCTATGACGATCAGGTGTGGGCGGAGGCGAGTAAACTTGCTATGGAAGCAGAGTCTATATCAAGTAGAAACGAGTAAGACCAGGTAGAGTAGAGCTGTACTGTGCTGTTATGTGGTGGAAATGAGCCATTACAGAACAGTCTTCTGCATCCCAGGTTCAATTCCCGGCAAATTGGACCCTGGAGAAACTCGTCCTGGAGCAGCTTAGGCCTATGGTCAAACCATCCCTTGACCCCCTCCAGTTCGCCTACCAGCCCCGGCTGGGAGTGGAGGATGCGGTCATCTACCTGACCAACCGCGCCTACGCCCACCTTGACAACCCTGCCAGCACTGTGAGAGTCATGTTCTTCGACTTCTCCAGTGCGTTCAACACCATCAGGCCGGCTCTACTGGGTGAGAAGCTGACGGCGATGCGAGTGGATGCCCCCCTGGTGGCCTGGATTGTGGACTACCTGTCTGGCAGACCACAGTATGTGCGCCTACAGAACTGTGTGTCAGACAGAGTGGTCAGCAATACGGGAGCACCACAGGGGACGGTCTTCTCTCCCTTCTTCTTCACCATCTACACCACAGACTTCACCTACCAGACAGAGTCTTGCCATCAGAAGTTCTCTGATGACTCTGCGATAGTGGGATGTATCAAAGATGGTGATGACGATGAGTATCGGGATGTGGTGGCCAACTTTGTCACATGGTGTGAGCAGAACCACCTGCAGCTTAACGTGTCAAAGACAAAGGAGCTGGTGGTGGAACTGAGGAGGGTCAAGGCTCCGGTGACCCCTGTTTCTATCCACAGGGTCAGTGTTGACATAGTGGAGGATTACAAGTACCTTGGAGTGTACATTGACAATAAACTAGACTGGGCTAAGAACTCTGATGCACTCTACAAGAAGGGGCAAAGCCGTCTCTACTTTCTGAGACGGCTGAGGTCCTTCAATGTCTGCCGGACCATGCTGAGGATGTTCTATGAGTCGGTAGTAGCTAGTGCCTTCCTCTATGCTATTGTGTGCTGGGGCAGCAGGCTGAAGGCAGCGGATGCCAACAGACTTAACAAATTGATCCGTAAGGCCAGGGACATTGTGGGGCTGGTTCTGGACTCTCTGACTGCGGTGTCAGAGAAGAGAACGTTATGCAGGCTACGCTCCATCATGAACAATGACTCGCACCGACTCCACGGCGTGCTAGTCAAACACAGGAGTACATTCAGTGAGAGACTGATTCCTCCTAGATGCAACACGGAGAGGCACAGGAAATCATTCCTGCCTGTGGCCATTGGTCTATTTAATGCCTCTCTTAAAAGAGCACCTCGGAGATGCTCAGTCTCCCTGAGACTGAGCCAGCCGATAGGCTAACTGGAAAAGTGCCTGGCTGAGCCACGTGTAACGTATAGGGCAAGCCGAATAATATAAGTTCAGTGTGCAATTAAGATAGGCTAACTGGAAAAGTGCCTGGCTGAGCCAAGTGTAACGTATGGGGCAAGCCGAATAATATAAGTTCAGTGTGCAATAAAGACAATTGGCACGTAAGGTATACTTACTCTACGTATTGCTTACTTAGATGTACTCCACTATTTTGCTCCTATTGCATTTAATACTGTTTACTGTTATACTGTTTATACTGTTTATTCCATGCTATGTTGTGTTCTTTCTTCTTCTTCTTATTCTGCTTATTACTATCGCATTACTACTGTGTATTTTATTTTATGCTATGTGTGTTATGTGAACGAGCAACTGTAACTTGTCCCAATTTCCCCCCGGGGATCATTAAAGTCTTTCTGATTCTGATTCTGAAATTGGCCGTGTCTCGGTGAAACTCCACGCTGTCAGGTGGAAAAAAAAGCAACTGGTGACTGCACATGTGACGGAGGAAGCATGTGCTCATCGATTCTCCCCAGATCGGCAGAGAGGGTGGAGCAACGACCGGGAGAGCAAGGGGAATTGGCCAAATCAGGGAGAAAATGGGAGAATAAACCAAAAATAAAAACAAACGAACAACCAAAGACTACAGACAAAACCGCTTGTTTGAGCAAGTGCTGGGTGTTCTCTAGGACGGACTGGAAATCAAATCAAGTGAGGGCAATATTGTAGGAGAAGGATGAGGTGGTAAGCACTGTTTTGTTCTGTTAATATAACACCCATGGCTTATATATGATGGGAAGGAAATCAAATAATAGGTACCACTTCAAAACAAATGTTACATGACAAGTGTGTCAGTGCCAATACACTTTGGCTAACAGAGGTGGTGTAGAGAGCAGAAACAGGCAGCAGTACACTTTGGCTAACAGAGGTGGTGTAGAAAGCAGAAACAGGCAGCAGGACGACTGATTCCAGCTGTTAGCTGGAACATGAAGAGTGTTTCTTATATCTGTCAGATGTTTTGACAGCTGCCGCAGAGCAGCAGGATTCTGGCCTGATATCAGACTGAATGTCAACTCGTTTCCATCTTCTACTCTGAGATTGGACTCTGTTTAACCAATTTATATGAGGGGATGCCCCCAGGTGAATTCCATTTTCATGAATCTAATGTTAGTTAATCATTTAAGAGAACCTGCCTCGCCCGCTATATTGGCAGTGCTCATTCCTACCGTGCCTCCTCTTTGTTGTCGTTGTCGTCCTCCTCCAGCTTTATTGGCCAAGTACATACACATACAAGGAAATTGGCTCCGGTTTGCTTAACTCTCAATGTACTCTCACACAAAAGAAAAAGAAAAAGTATGCTCAGGCTAAAACAGACAAGAATCACAAAGGATAATTAAACATTAACTACTGTAGGCCTACCGTGCAATAATAATAAAGTGTATGAACGAGCGTCTATTTTGAAAGTGTGTGTATGAAAGGGATATATGTATGGATATAAGTTATAGGCAGTTATTGAAATAGGCAGTTATGATGCAATTCTTTACGTGTAAAATGATATAAGCTACATGTATAAGCAATCAGGTAAGGTATTGCACAGTTATGTGTATAAATAATGTAAGCTACATGCATAAACAATCAGGTAAGGTATTGCACCGTTATTTATGTGTATAAATAAGTTACATCATCTAATTTCTACCGTACCTCCTCATCGTTGTTGTCATCGTCGTCCTCCTCGCTAATTTCTACCGTGCCTTGTTGGTTTGCCGAGGTCTCGCCCGCTTCATGGGATCGCAGACGCAGCTCGGCCACTGCGCTGTGCGGCCTTGCCCCAAAAAACAACAACAACAAACATCTCTCTTTTGAATAAATGCCTTCCAAGCAGTGTGCTGTTCGGATTCCAAAGTAATTGGTAATTTTAATCAATTTAAAACAGCCTCGATAGCAGTCGGCAGCCATGTTTTAGGTTACTCCATGACGCACTTGACAACCGCTTGACAACAGCTTAGTCCTGCCCGTTGAGCTGTTTTTATGCCTCCGCCGGCGATAGCCAGGCCGGAGGCATTATGGATCCGGGTTGTCCGTCCGTACGTCCGTCCGTACGAGGTTCGTTAACGCGATATCTGAGGAACGCCGGAATTTCATCAAATTTGCCTTAAACATCCACTTAGACTCAAGGATGATCTGATTAGATTTTGGTGGTCAAAGGTCAAAGGTCAAGGTCACTGACCTGTCGAATGCCATTTTCAAGCTTGTTAATGCGATAGCTCAGGAATGCCTCAGCAGAATTTCATCAAATTTGCCTCAAACATCGACTTGGACTTAAGGATGAACTGATTAGATGTTGGTGGTCAAAGGTCAAGGTCACTGTGACCTCTCAAACGCCATTTTCAAGCTTGTTAACGCAATATCTCAGGAATGCCTTGACGGAATTTCATCAAATTTGCCTCAAACATCAACTTGGACTCAAGGAGGATCTGATTAGATTTTGGTGGTCAAAGGTCAAAGGTCAAGGTCACTGTGACCTCTTGAACGCCATTTTCAAGCTTGGTAACGCGATATCTCAGGAATGCCTTGACGGAATTTCATCAAATTTGCCTCAAACATCGACTTGGACTCAAGGATGAACTGATTAGATTTTGGTGGTCAAAGGTCAAGGTCACTGTGACCTCTCGAATGCCATTTTCAAGCTTGTTAACACATTCACTGCCAGCCATTTTTTTTTTTACTGTAGGTAGCTTCTGCCAGAGGGTTTTTTTGAGGATTCTGGCTCATCTTTCAAGACCCGAGGATTCTTTTCTGCTAAGATTTTGTGAACACAAAATATCTCAAAAGAACTAATAGAATGTGTACTTTCTCTGTCTAAAAGAGTTAGTTTGTAGAGTTAGTAGTTATGTAGGCATTAGCACTTGAATACAGCATGGTTTCAGCGTCTGAAAATTTAAGCTGAGATAAATAGCTTTTTGTGAAATTCGATAGAACAGTCACTTTAACCATTCATTTTTGGCATCAGTAAGACGTCAGACATCTAAACAATAGTTCTGAACAGTAATTTCCTCCATAACAGCAGGAAACCCCCCTCTCATTCAAACTCCTCCCTCCGTGTGTGTTCTTCTTGGCTGCAGCGGGCGTGTCACAAGCTCGTTTCTGCTGCTGCTCCTGCTGCTGCTCCTGTCTGCTGGCGGCCGCTGGGCGAGGATGGGCTTGCTCGTTTCTTTTGCGATTCTGGTCTTATTTATGCTGCGTGTTTCAAAGTGTGTTGCACCCATAATCTATTATGCAAATTTGCAATCCCCCACCGCCAGCAATCAGCGCGAAAGCGAAAGCGTTTTCGCCAATCCATTTTACAGTAGGCTATGAGAATGGTTTCATCGCGCGTTCCCCTGCAGTTTTGGCTCGGCTTTTTCTAGAATGGAGAGCACTGTCGCCACTTAGTGGGTCGGTGGAATGGGTTGTACACGTTTGGTGGCTTCAATATTTATATAAGAGATGTAAAAGGGTTAGATCAACGTCCCACCGTCAATTTTTTTTTTTTTTTTTTAACGTATTAACACGTCATTGGCAGTCAACCGTTGGATTTTTTTTGACGTATCAACACGTCATTGGCAGTGAACGTGTTAACACGTCATTGGCAGTCAACCGTTGGATTTGTTTTGATGTATCAACACGTCATTGGCAGTGAACGTGTTAACGTGATATCTCAGAAATGCCTAGACGGAATTTCATCAAATTTGTCTCAAACATTGACTTGGCCTCAAGCATGAACTGATTAGATTTTGGTGGTCAAAGGTCAAGGTCACTGTGACCTCTCGAACGCCATTTTCAAGCTTGTTAACGCGATATCTCAGGAATGCCTTCACGGAATTTCATCAAATTTGTCTCAAACATCGACTTGGACTCAAGGATGAACTGATTACATTTTGGTGGTCAAACTTCAAGGTCACTATGACCTCATGAACGCCATTCCTAAGTTCGTTAATGCAATATCTCAAGAACGGCTTGATAGAATTTCTTCTGATTTGGCTCAAACATCAACTTGGACGTAAGGATGAACTGATTCCATTTTGGTTATCAAAGGTCAAAAGGTCAAGGTCACTGTTACCTCTCGAATGCCATTTTCAAGCTTGTTAACGCGATATCTCAGGAATGTCTTGATGGAATTTCTTCGAATTTGCCTCAAACGTCCACTTGGACTCAAGGACATTTTAGTGGTCAAAGTTCAAGGTCACAGTGACCTCACACACCCAATTCAGACACCCAATTTTCAAGCTCTGTAACGCAACATCTCACGAGCGCCTTGACGGAATTTCTTCCAATTTGCCTCAAATGGCGATTTGGACTGTAGAATGAACTAATGGAGGAGGCATAAGTCCGCGTTGCGGTCGTTCTAGTTTTATGCTGACTGGCCAACCTTTAGTTCCCCCTCGACGCTGATTGGTGAATCGCTGGTAAAACCAAAGAAAAGGCATTTGCATATTAGTCAGGGGGCCAATTCAGAAAAGTGCTTCCATTAAGACTTTTGTGCACATGTTTGGGTACAAGCTGACAAATGAAGCTCCCACTGCAAATGACAAGGACTCCATCGTCAGCTGCTCTCTTCACTCCTGCACTGGCTCGTCTACCTCTGCAGCTGCTTTGTCTCAGCATCTATTCTCAAAGCAATGGGACATTGGTCTTCTGCACCATACAAACGTCACATTCGCTCAGAAGTCAATGACATTATCTCAGCTCAAAAGGCCATGAGCACTAACACCTGAGGAGACAAGTCATTTATATTGTACTGATTATTAGTAAATTACGTTAATTGCTGCATTTGGAAAGTGGTGGGCTGGGTTCATCATACTGACGTAGGTAGTATGACCTCAGGGGTTGCAGGCTTGCTTCTCTCCTAAGCGGGACGCAGCTGAGATCGCAGTTGGCGTGCTGCTTCACTTAAATACTGCTGTTCACATAATGATAGAATTATCTCTTTGGATGTAAGCTTACATCCAGGTTATGTATTGTGAGGTCGGCAGCGGCATACTGCCACACATAGGTAGTTAATTTAATTGTAGTATGGCCTCTTTAAGATACATGCATGTATCCTTTTCAAGGTGATCCGAGGTCTGCAGCATGCTGCTGCTACACATAATTTCTATAATTTGGCTGATGCATGGCATGGGCATGGTTCTGTCTTGGTGTTGAATTCCGTTGTTTTGGGGGATTTTTGCGGCCCTCCCTGCTCAGCGTAGCATGCTGCTGGGCCGGTTCAGGGAGGAGCATCTTCTGTAAAGATGCTTCTCTTTACAGTCATGGGCCCTATTCTCCCACAAGCCTTCGGCGCTAAAACGGGCCTTAAACGCAAAAAAACGTGCCTTGCGCCTGTTTTGGGACGATATCAATATGGCTTTAGGCTGCCAAATGCGCTTTAGGCCGAATGGGCGTGGCGCAGTCCCAGAATGGGCCAAAGTGGGCGTGTCGGCGCTAAATACCGGCGTACTGCTATCTTCCGACCTGGCGTTAATTTAGCGCCTTGCGCCTTTGAAAAGCAGGCCTATTCAGTGGGCCAGTTGCGCGGAGCGCTCCCCTCTGGCTCTCTCCCTCCCCTCTGGCTCTCTCCTCTTTCACCCTTCTCTGTGTCACCTCTCTCCCTCTCTCCTCAGTCTGACAGGCACAATACCGACTGTCTCTGACTCCCTCGCTCAGAGTCCCATAGAAAAAATAAGCTGTAACTTCACTGCAATGTGAATGTCCCAACATGCATTGTGTTTCTCCATTTCGCTACCAAATAGCAACCAAATGAGCCGAAAACCTATATTAAGGGAGGATCTAAATAATGTGTAATGGTAAGACAACCTCCAATTGTAGAACATTTCAATATTGGACCAAATAAAACATCGAAATGAAAACACCACCCTATTTGAAACATATATGTCCTACTGGGGCTATAAATATCCCTTGTCGATTTAACGTGATTTAGATAAGTGACAGCGGAACGCGCTTCGGAAGCTTCTACTGTCATCTGCTATACTGTGATGTCCGCTCCAATAACTTGGCCCTACTCCACATTTAGTTTGACAATAAAAACACATTTATGCAATGACTTTACATAATGTAGGCTATATTTATGTGCATCATCCTTCCTGCAGCAGGCGAGAGAAAATGATATCTTTCTGGACAAACTTTCACCAATCTAATAGGCTATATTTTTCTAGCTGATGCGTTTAGAACATTATTTTCACTTTGATCTTGCTATAGGCTAGTGTAGCGTTTTTACATGCTTGCAGTATTTCAACTGCAGTTATATTGGTTTGAGAAGCATCATAATATGGAATAATAGCCGATATATGGAGACAGACGGGATGAAGGGAGGTGGGGGGGGGGGGGGATCAGAGGCTTGGGTTTCGTCTGGTTTTGCTGGACCACTGGAATGGAGCTTAAAAGGCAAGCATGCGATTCGTTTATTGCACTTATCCAATGAACTGACGGTGCATAATTTTACGCTTAAAAGGCGTGGTTGTAATGGTTGAGGCTGCGTCTAGCGCCAAGACCAAGATATCAAGTACGCTGGTCCACGCCCACTGATTTGAGCTGCGCCAGGCGCTCGGCCTAGAAACAGCGCCGATGCAACGATAGGGACCCGGTCTGTAAAGAGCGGAGCCTTCAACGCCAAACATAACTGTATTTACATTTATGCAATAAATGGTTAAATCTATGACGAGAGTGTTCTTGAATGAAATGAAGCTTTGCGTTAGTTCATTCGAGACACGGAAGTCATAGGCTATATGCCCGAGCTGTATCCAGCTGTCAGCCGCTGCTTGGGTCATTCATTCACCAACCACAGCCATTCTCACAATAAGGCGGTCCGTATAAACACGACCTCCTCTCTCACTCTGATCTGCTCCACAAACGCTGCATCACACTGCTGCTGCTGGCAAAGCTTTGCCTCCACCACCCCAGCATCCACCTTTATAGCTCAGTCTGCTTTGCTCAAAGGCTAATCATGTATTCTAGCTAGTATAGAGTCTGCATGGCTCAAAAAGTGAACATGTTTCCATGTCTTGCTTAGGATCCCTCTCTTACTCACTATGGCTTTAAATATCTGGCATCTTGTATCCCCATGGGGGTTTTTTGCAGCCCTCCCTGCTCGGCGTGGTATGCTGCTGGGCCGGTTCAGGGAGGAGCATCTTCTGTAAAGATGCTTCTCTCTTACAGCCATGGTCTGTAAAGAGCGGAGCCTTCAATGCCAAACATAACTGTATTTCCATTTATGCAATAAATGGTTAAATCTATGACGAGAGTGTTCTTGACTGAACCTATGTTTTTAGTTAGAAGGGATCTTTTGATCTCTAAAGATGGTGATACACTTAAAACTGATTTATATAGAAAACCCACAGATAGAAATGCCATTTTACATGGCACTAGTTTTCATCCTTTTCCTCTGAAAAAGAGTCTGCCTATTAGCCAGTTCAACAGGATAGGGCATATTTGCAGTTCCGACCAAGATTATGTTTTACAAAGTTCTGTTCTGACCCAGAGATTCAGAGAGAGAAGCTATTTGGAAAGTTGGATTGATAATGCTGCTGACAAATTTAAAAATGTTGATCAGAATGAATGTCTTAATAACAAACGCAGAAAACCAGTAGATGATAGAATCTCATGTATTCTGCAGTATTCTCCGCTGGGCAAAGAGTTTGAAAACATTGTAAAAAAACATTGGTTTATTTTGAGTTCAGATCCTGGTCTCACTAAATCTTTTCCAGCTCCTCCACGTTTTGTTTATAAACATCCACCTAACATTTGTGATCTTATTGTCAGTGCGGATCAACGTCCACAAAGACCTACACATTTCCTCTCTTCTGTGCGTGATGGCAATTATAGGTGCGCTCAGTGCGCACACTGTAACTGTACATCTAAATGTCATTTCTACAGTCACCCCCACTCTAGAACAGCTGAAAATAAAAGGTGTAATCACATGCAATACCAAAGATGTTATTTATATGATCAAGTGTCCTTGTGGTCTGGCGTATATTGGTAAAACCCAGCGTTGTCTAAAAACCTGCATAGCCGAACACAGAAGTAACATCAGACTAAACGATCAAAAAAATCCTGTAGCTGTTCATTTTAATGAACTTAGACATAACCTATCCACTTTAAAATATATTGGTATTGAACATGTCTCTACACCTAGACGTGGGGGTGACACTGATAACATCCTTGTGGTTTTTTCTTTCTCTCTCGTTTCCATACTTCTTCATGTATGTGTGAATGCCACTCTGGCCCCCTCCCTTGTGTTGGGAGCAGCAGGTGCCATTGATTTAGGCTGATTACTGCCTGCCTGTATGTAAGTCATGCCTTTCACTGCCTCACTCATTGCTTGACAAAGATCCTGTGAGGATCGAAACATTGCAAATAAAAAAACATTGATGGAGCCTCAGTGTGCAGACTTTATATTTTTGTTATAGTTACCTTTTGTCCAGCACCTGTAAGTTTTTTGGATGTGAGCATATTTGTCTTTTTGACGTTTAGTTAGAAGGGACCCATAGAAGAAGTTCTAGGGTGGTTGTCAAGTTGAAAAAATTAAAATCTGACTTTTAGGAACACTTTTAGCCCTATTTTCAGGTTTCCTGTTCAACATGACATGGCCACCATACATGTTGAATATCTCCACAACCACAAGGGCCATATACATAAACCTGGTATCAAATTAAAGGTAATATCCACAGGCCGTCTGTGTAAATAAGAATTTGTTCTTACTGACTTGCCTGTCTAAATAAAGGTTAAATAAATAAATAAATAAATATCTGTGGGGTGGCTACAGAAGTGTCAGAATCAAAATATATGTTACTGTGCCAGAGACAATAGAGCTAGAACATGTGATATTCAATCTCCGCCTAGAAAAAAATCAGTTTTTAAAGGGAATATCAGCTTGGAAACATGAGATGGTAGCCCAAATCCTCTATGGCTCAGCATTCCAATGTATGATCAGTAGTTGTGCCAAGTTACAAGCTAGTAGTGTGAGACAGTGCAACACTGCACAGATTTTAGTACTATAATGTCCAGGCAGAAATCTAAAATTCCAAATGGTAAATGGCCTGTACCTACTGACTGTAAAGCGCTTTGGATAAAAGCGCTATATAAATACATTCACCCATTCACACACCAATGGCGGCAGGTTACCACGCAGGGTGCTGGCACCAACGGAGCAATTTGGGGTTCAGTGTCTTGCCCAAGGACACTTCGACATGCAGACTGGAGGAACCGGGAATCGAACCACCTACCTATTTTATCCAAAGCGATTAGTGGACGACCCGCTCTACCTCCTGAGCTACAGCCCCAAATTCTAGATGGTGACCTTTGGTGCTATTTGACTTTTTTCATGTACCAGACTGTAAAACAAATTATATTTCACTGACATATCACTCAGGTGTAGATCATAAGTATACATTTCACCCAAATTCAACTACTGTCTCACTTGTTTAGGGTCAGGGTTAGTAACTACTAGTAGTAACTAGTCGTATGACAAAAGATACAGTTGCAGCAACCTATTTAGGGTTTGTTTGTTTTTTGGACAAAAACATGGTTAATCAGATGCTTTATTGGTAATTTTTATTGGCCACATGATAATTTCAACACTCCAAACACATTCATTTTTCAGTGGTCGCCGGTAGACTTCTCTGCATTTGACCGATACAAGCTGTCATCCTCCAGGGGTAGCAGGAGCACTATAGGCAGCCATCAGGAGGCACCTGGGGACCAAGTCCAAGTGCTCAGACCGAGTCCTGGTGAGTATACATTTACTTACACAGTGCAAAACATGCATCACACCAAAGGACATAACATATGCCTAATAATACAAGACTGAAAATATGAGCATTTAGAACAATATCATGCTAAACAGGCTGAAACAATACAATTGGATATAATGTGACAACACTCAATACTGATGTGGCTAGCTGTAACTGAGTATTCTTGCACCAAGCTGCACAGGCACACCCCCCCATGTCCCGCTGCAATATATTCCACTTCTTCGACATCGGCAATACCTGGTACTGCACTGACTTCCACTTTCCTTGCATGCACAGGTCGTCAGATCCAAGCATGTGGCCTGTACAGGTTCAAAGCTGAGGAACCAGCATACCATCCACCATGTGCCAACCACAATTGATTGGTGAGGGCAACTGTGGCTGGGTCACTAGTGACTGTTTCCTAACCTTTGTTTGATAGTGGGCCCTCATGATGTGCAGAGACAAGGCACCCCTTGTTGGTGGTAAAGTATCAACATTGGCTTTCACTTTCCGAAACAGAGCACAGTGAACTACATGGATCGAGTCGCTGGTTGATTTTGGGTCATCAGTTTGCATACAAACTGTTCTGCCGAGGATAGAGTAGCTGGACTTGATACTTCATCTTCACCAAAGTTGTGAAGAAGATGAGGGCACTGCTGTAACACTTTCCATGCAGTCCTTTCTCCTATTCCGGTGAACTGGCTGGTAGTGTCGCATCCAGTGATGAAATGCCAACAGACCATTAAGCATCTCATTTGGCATTTTGATATCATGAACTTAGATGTAGCATGATTTCTTGGCTGTTCCTGCTTTCATCCAAATTTCTTGGCACATCTGTGTCTCGGCACTGAATGATGAGCCTCTGATGATGAGCCCTGCTTCTTAACAACAACTACAGGCTACACTACAATGCACTCATCCCCGCTCGCTCTGCTGGCATCCTCCGCCGCCGCCGCTATCTCCACCGCAGCCCCAGACACCCCCGCCATCCTCATTCCTCCACTATCCCCAACATCCATCCGGTCTCCTACATCCATACAATTAGCTCCCACCGTCCCCCCTCCACTGTAACATCCCGCACTGTTTGCCCCCATTACTCCACCACCACTTTTGCCCTCCTCAACACCCGGTCACTCAACAATAAAGCCCCCCTCCTGGATGAACTGGTACTGGACAACTCACTTGATTTTCTCCTCCTCACTGAAACCTGGCAACAACCTGATGACTTCTTCTCCCTCAACCATGCATCCCCCCCTGGTTTTAACTACATTTCCAAACCCGGTCCCTCCCGCCGTGGAGGTGGCCTTGCAGTTATATTCAATCAGAACTTTCGGACCTCGGAACACATCCTCCCCACTGTCTCCTCATTTGAATCACTCGCCTTCAAAACCTGCTTCTCACTGACTGTTATTCTCATCTACCAGCCCCCCAAACCAAACCCATCTTTTTTATCTGATCTGTCTGAACTTCTCACAATTGCCTCATCCCTCTCCTCCCATCTACTGCTCCTTGGCGACTTCAACATACACATCGACTCACCAACCTCCAAGTTTACCTCCGAATTCACCACCTTACTGGACAACTTTAACCTCACCCAGCACGTCACTTTCCCCACCCATGTCAAAGGCCACATCCTCGACCTCGTCTGCTCCCTCAATCAACCAGTTCACAACATCCATCCATCCCCATTCCCTCTGTCAGACCATAGCATCATCCAGTTCACTGTCCCATCCCCAACCCCACGTCCACAGATCCTCAGGCAAATCACCTTCCGGAAAATAAAATCCATTGACCCCCTCCAACTCTCCGATCTGATCTCCAACACTCTCCCCCAGGAACCTCCCCCCACCTCACCTGATGATCTCACCAACAACCTCAACAACACACTATCTGCTTCCCTCAACCTGCTGGCCCCTCTCAAAACAAAAACCGTCTCCTTCACCACCTCTGCACCCTGGTTCACACCTCAACTCCGCACACTCAAACAGACCGGCCGCCAACTGGAAAGACTCATCAAGAAAACACCACTCACCGTTCACCATGAAGCCTACAAACTCCACCTCTCAACCTACAAAGATGCCCTCACTGCCGCCAAGTCTGCCTATTTCTCCTCCATCATCAACGATCCCAGCCGTAATCCCAAAACCCTCTTTTCCACCGTCAACAGCCTCCTCAAGCCCCGTACCGACGCCTTCCCTACCTCCTCATCTGAACAATGCACTGCTTTCCTTCAATTTTTTGCTGACAAAATCACCACCATCTACCAATCACTGTCCCCTCTGTCCCCCCCAGCTGCCCCTACCCCTGCTTCTCTCCTCTCCATCCCGCTTGCCTTTCCTAGCCTCCCCCCCCACCGCCGTCTTTCCCGGTTCGCCCCTGTCACTGCCTCCACCGTCTCCAAACTCATCAACTCATCCAAACCCACAACCTGCTCCCTTGACCCCCTGCCCACCCCCCTTCTGAAATCATGCCTTGCTGTCATCTGCCCCTACCTCACAAACCTCTTAAACTCCTCACTCTCCCATGGCACTGTCCCCTCTGCTTTCAAAACTGCTCCTGTCACTCCCATCCTGAAGAAACCCGGTCTTGACCCATCCTGCCTCAATCACTACCGGCCTATCTCCAACCTCCCCTTCCTCTCAAAAACCCTGGAACGTATAGTAGCCACCCAACTTCAACACCACCTCCACTCCAACGACCTATTCGAACCCCTACAATCTGGTTTTCGCCCCCTCCACAGCACTGAAACAGCACTCATTAAAGTCTTCAACGACCTCCTCACCTCTGCCGACTCCGGATCCCTCACCATCCTCATCCTCCTCGACCTGAGTGCAGCCTTCGATACCGTGAACCATAACATCCTGCTCTCCAGATTGGAAGATCTCGGTATCGAAGGTACTGCACTCAGGTGGATTCACTCCTACCTCTCCAACCGGTCTCAGTTCATTTCCCTACACAACCACTCCTCTGCTCCCTCTATAGTTTCACATGGTGTCCCCCAAGGTTCTGTACTCGGCCCATTTCTGTTCATCACTTACATCCTCCCCCTCGGTCAGATCCTCCATCACTTCAACCTGGACTTTCACTGTTATGCCGACGACACCCAGATCTACCTCAGCACCACCTCCCCCCACAACCCACCTCTCTCCCACATCAACTCCTGCCTGTCTGCCATTAAATCCTGGATGCAAGAAAACTTCCTACAACTCAACAGTGATAAAACAGAACTCCTCCTCATCGGCTCCAAGTCCACTCTATCCAAAACCAATAACCCCACCCTCACCATCGATAACACCACTGTCTCCCCTTCCTCCCAGGCACGCAATCTCGGCGTCATCATCGACCCCACCCTTTCCCTTGAACCCCACATCCGTCAAATCCTCCTTCTACCACCTCCGCAATATTGCCAAAATTCGCCCCTCCCTCTCACACTCCACTGCTGAAACACTCATTCATGCCTTCATCTCCTCCCGCCTGGACTATTGCAACTCACTCCTTCACGGCATCAACGCCACCCTTATCAACAGACTCCAACTGGTTCAGAACGCAGCAGCTCGACTCCTCACCCACACAAATCCTGGCACCACATCACCCCTGTCCACAAAGAACTCCACTGGCTTCCCATCTCCTACCGCATCAACTGCAAAATCCTGGTCATCACCTACAAAGCCCTTCATCAACTGGCCCCCCCTTACCTCACAGACCTCTCCCCCTACCAACCCTCCCGGTCCCTCAGATCCTCCTCAGCCGACCTCCTTTCCACCCCCAAGTCCAAACTCCGCAGCTTTGGGGACAGAGCTTTCTCTCGGGCAGCTCCCAGACTCTGGAACACCCTTCCCTAAGAAATCAGAACCTCAGAGTCCCTCACAGTCTTCCACTCCCGCCTCAAAACCCATCTCTTTTCCACCGCCTTCTCTTAGTTCCTTTGCTCCCTCCCCCCATCCTTGCTTGTGTGCTGTCTCTGTCTACTGTCTTGTCTCACCACTACCGCCCCCCCCACATAGTACTCAGTGTTTAGTGTCATCTCTGTCATTATATGTTCACTAACGTCACCCCCCCCCCAAGTGTTTAGTTTTTGTGTACTGTAAAACATCTTTGAGCTATGGAAAAGCGCTATATAAGCCCCATCTATTATTATTATTATTATTATTATTATTATTGATACCCTTTGTATGTTGCATCAGCTGCATGTAGCAATATGCGGGTATCCGCTTCTTCATGTGTAGCCTGTAGGTGAGAAACATCCATCCCAGCTGCTGATGCCACTTTTTCAGGATCATTAAATCCTCCACTAATAACAATTTCCTGACCATAGTGGTGCACGTGCTTCTCAAGCTCATTAAGAAGTGTGTCAGGTTGGCCTTGTTTTCATCCATTTCAAAAAGCTATTCCAGTTAGCAGGTATCTTTACATCCATACTCACAACTGTGCAAACCTTCCGCAGAGTAGTGCTGCGTTTTGCTCTTGTTCCACTTATTATGGAGTTCTGTTGGTACTGATCAAACACTAGATACACTCTGGTGATGTTCCCATGTAGATTACTTGTCACTCTCTGTGTGAACATATCAGCATAATCCTCAAAGGTTGATGCATCTTGAGGTTTTCCTATTGCTCTTACTAAGGCCATTCCATCAATGATAGTGCATGTTCTCCATACAAATGGACTGAGCTCTATCTCATTTGCACCAGCTTGTAGTATGATGGCTAAGTCAGCTTTGTTGGTAGGTCTGAGCACTGAAGCTATTGTGTCAAGTGACAGGGGTACTGCACACAGTTCCTTTTGGAGAAGCTCATCCATGTTGATCTCTCTGCCACTCCATGGATACAATGATGTGGCAGAAAATATCCCTGTCAGGATTCACACACTTGGATCTGAGTTTTTCAAGTTTGGCATCTGTGCTGTGTAGAGGATTGAGAATGTGGAAGTCTATATGTTCCTTGTGCTCAATCGGTTTACCACCAACTCAGTGACCGTTTGTTTGCCAGACTCTGCAGCATGCATAAGGTCATTCAGTATATCTTCTGAAGCAACATCACCAGTTGTCAAAGACACTAGATCATACATATTCTCCTTTTGGAAGACATGGTATCTCTGGAACTGGTCTACAAGTTGAATGACATCGTCATGATCCCTTTTTAGTCTTGATGGAAGACAGTCTTTGTGGGTCTCTTCATTATCATCGTCATCATGTGTCAATCCAAACAGTGTTCTGGTGTCCTCTGCTAAAGTTCAGGTTCATTGTAGGTGATGGACCAACTGTTTCTAGCTGTCTCATTTCTAGTGATGTCAATCAATCCTCCAGCAACCTTCCCGGTTTTGTTGATGTGCTCAAGGTGAAGGTCAAAAGGCACCTCGTTGAAGCTGTGTTTTGGTCTCTTTGGCAACAAAATCACCATCTAGGTAGACCTGTGGTGCAGTCTATGCCAGATGTTCCATGTCTGCTATGAATATAGCACCCCATCTTGTGTAATGGGTGTGATCCAAGATGGCGCTCCCTACGTGTGCCTCTGTGTTTTGCTCCGTAGCGGTTTTTCTGATTTTGTTTGTAAATATCATGTTTTGTTGTAGCACCTGGGGCTCTCATGAACATCAGGGAAACAACTCCTGAGGACTTAGTTCCAAAATTTATTGTGTCTTCCCTGGAAATACTGGGCATTTTGGCCAAAGGTGGGCTCACCTGGGCACGGAGACGAAGAAGGGAAAGACGAGGAGGAGTGCTTCGCCGACTTTGCCGACGCGGACACCGCATGCCACTGCCCATAATATTCCTCTCCAATGTCCGCTCACTAGGAAACAAACTGGATGAACTCCAACTACTGCTGGGAAGAAACACGGACCTCTCTTCATCATCTGCTTTGTGCTTTGTGGAGACGTGGCTGAGTGAACAAACCCCGGACCCCGCGCTTCAGCTGGACGGCTTCCAGCTGCACAGAACGGGCGGAGACCCGGTCCTCTCTGGCAAGACAAAAGGTACTGCTGATCGAGACAACTGCAACTGAACAACTGATCTGTACTGCATGCGACTGCAGGGGGAAACAAACGGAGCAGAAAAAAAACGCTCCGTGCGCTGTGTTTTGTGCACAATGGAAGCGCTCTCAACATGATTTTCATAGCGTTCTGACTGAAAAAAGCGCTAGACAGGCTGTGCATGACAGCTGATGTTTGCAGACAAACAAACAAAAAACTTAATTTTTCCCCCTTTCTTTTTGGGTGTGCCAGCTGCCTGTGTGGGAGGCACTGGCACACCCAGGCGCACCCGTAGCTACGCCATAGATGGGGACGATCATCAGTCACGACCTAAAATGGGAGCTGAACATCAGAGCTCTCACCAAGAAGGCACAGCAGAGGATGTACTTTGTACGCAGCTGAAGAAATTCAAAGTGCCAAAGGCCACGATGGTGCACTTCTACACCTCCATCGTTGAGTCCATCCTCTCCTCCTCCATCACCGTCTGGTATGCTGCTGCCACTCTCAAAGACATTGGCAGACTTCAGCGCATAATCCGCTGCGCTGAGAGGATAATCGGATGCGGCCTGCTATCCCTCCAGGACCTGCATGCAGCCAGGACACTGAAAGGGTCTCGCAAGATAATGGCCGACCCCTCCCACCCTGGCCACAAACTCTTTGAGACGCTCCCCCACGGCAAGATACTGAGGTCTACCAAGACCAGAACCACCCGCCACAAGACCAGCTTCTTCCCAACTGCCATCAGCCTCACCAACAAGGCCTGGAAACCCCTTCCACCAAGGACCTCACCACCCCCCCTACCTCCTCCTGAACTTAGCTGAACCCCCCCCCCCCCCCATAAAACTGTAACTCATATCTAATTTAATGCCTGGTTAACTGGGACTGTAAATTCATGTAAATCCACTGCACATTTAATGCCTATTTAACTTAGCCTGTAAATTTTATGTACATTCAATGTAAACTCTTATTTAACTCCGACTGTAAATTCATGTAAATCCACTACCTATTTAACGCATATTTAACTTAATCTGTAAATCTCATGTAAATTCAACGTAAATTCATATGTATTATCCACAGAACACTTCATGTACATATTGTATATATTTACTCGATTTGATTGCACTTGCAACTTTGTGATTGTCTTTAGTTATCTTCCTACTTCTTATCTCTGTATATTGATGTGACCGCTACGCTGCATACAGACACTAAGACAAATTCCTCGTATGTAACTTGCATACTGTGGCAATAAAAGTGATTCTGATTCTGATTCTGATCATCATTGCCCGTGTGAACGCCAGGAGAAGATCCATGTATCATCATCATCATTAAGTGATGAATAGCTTTGTTTAGACTGTAGAACTCTGCTGTGATGATCTTCACTGGACCTGCTGCCTCACGCCAAATCACAACTGTGCCGATACAACAGCACGCCATATTGTTTTAATATTAGTTGGTTTTATCAATAATTAATCATACTTGCACATACGATGCATAATATTGCACATTTGCTCAAAATTGCAGAAGCAAATTTAAAAGAATTTGGCAGCATTGTGAAAAAAATCAGATTTTCTAAGATGACAACCAGGCTAGAACACATGTAAAGGGGTTAAATATTAATACTGGATAGGTTGTCAGCTTGTACCCAGAGGTGTCATCTTAAGTTGCAATATCAGTTTTGGCCCCCTGACTATATGACGATCCCAGACCAGAACTGCCAAAACGCAACTCCGTGTGAGCGGATTTGAAGGTGGACCCAGGCAAGCAGGATATTTCCTCAAATTGTCGCCGCAGCAACAATGGAAATATAAAGTGCTTCTCCCTTCAATGGAAAATGGAATGCAGCCACTCGCACTGTCTGGCATTTACTCACATGCTCATGTTAGTGTGACCTTAGTGATATGAGGCGTCAGATAGCCTACGTTTATTTAATTGTAACGGAGACAGTGAGTGAGAGAGAGATTGGCAGGGAGGGCAGGAGACTGATGGCATTTCTCCCATGATGACATTTTGTTCAGGCCCTGTTGCAGTGAGGAGGAAGATCAAGCTTCATTCTTTTCAGGCCCTGTTGCAGGGAGGAGGAAGATCAAGCTTCTCCCATGATGACATTCAGGGTTTTCCATAGGCCACCGATTAATTAGCCGTTAATTAAACAATTTCCAGCCGACTACTTTTTGACCGTCACTTTTTGACAGTCACAGTTTTTCACTGTCACTTTAAATCTCTGGACAGCCCAACGACAGCAGAGCTCAGCTCAGCTCACAGAGCGCCCTCCTTTGTGTGTAACGTTACGTCATCACAGTCAGACACGTGTGGCCAATATTTTGGTTTGTGCGACGTGATACTTGGTCACTTAATGTTAATGTCGAGTCGACTGGATAGCCCTCATTTTTATGGACGCAACGAGGTACAGTAAGCCAAGGTTTGAAATACATTTGATTGACAAAACAGCCCTTATATAACATGCACATTTGTGATTAATAGCGCTAATTAGTAACGTAACATTAAATGGACTTCACTAAAGTTATCATCATCACCTGTCATGCTTTGTCATCTGGCTTGTGTCAGCTATACAGACAGCACTGTCTAACTTCTATCTGTGTGGGCATGTTGCTGGCTGCAGTCTTTGTATGTGCAAAATACACAATGTTGCCAACTTAGCACCTTTGTCGCTATATTTAGCTACTTTTCAGACCCCCTTTAGCGACTTTATTTCCAAACTGCGCCTAGCGCCAAGTCTGGCGCCGTTTTCTGACCAGGGAAAGCTTACACAATGTAAATGTGTTGAATTGAATGGATTTTGCCTTTAAATTGCTGCGGCTGCTGCTGGGTTTTCTCTCTCCTCATCTCTGCCTCTCTGACACACACAGCGCTTCAGTGCAGCCCCTCTCCTCCACCGAGAGAGCAGCAGGATAGCGTTTACTTAAATTCTTTTTACAGCATATTGTAGCGATCCAGGTAATTGCAGGTATTGTGGTGTTTCCGTGTGTAGCTAGGAACTGATATGTGTGGGTGTGTTCCTAGGGGGAAGGGGGTATATGGGACCAGCGGCCGCGTGGCGGAAGTCAGTCAGGCTATGTGAGCGAGCTGACCGGGTGCGTGTAGAGCTAGCAGCGAAGCTAGCTGCTAGGTGCTGTTGTGAAGCCAAGAATAAAAGCCTTGTACCAACTTCAAGTCTCCGGTTCCTTGGGCGAATACCCGATTCGCTACATTGGTGTCAGAAGTGGGATCGATAACCCTCTGCGACGGCCGAGAGGGGAGAGGGTGAGAGGAGGAACGGCAAAAGAGACTGTGTGCGGTGCGGCTTTTGGGCTCCAGACCTAGCGGTAGCAGGCTAGCTGCGTGTGCTAGCTGCTAGGGGCGCCACGTGTGATGGTGCACGGTGAAGAATGGCCATTGGCGAACGGGAGAAAAGAGGAGCTGACGACGGGGATCAGCTCGGCGCTGGCGGGCATGGAATCCCGTTTGTTGAGAGAGGTCAGATGGCTGGCGGAGGCGATTCCTGCCTGGGGGCTAGTGGAGCTGTGGCGGGCGCTGCGGGAAGTCGGGCGGCGTGTGGACGAGTGGAGCACAGAAGGAGCGCAGTGTGGAGAACGGCTGGAGGAGCCACAAAAGAGACTGTGTTGGACCTGCAGAGAACCGGGCCACGTGGCGACAAAGAGACACACAGCCGGGGGAGCAGCCGGAGCAACAAGCAGCGGAGCAGCGGAGCAGTGCAGAGCCGGTTATTCAGGGCAGGAGAGTGACGTTTGAGCCGGCCCAGGCTAGCTACTCTGCATACCAGCCGGTAGAGGGGGACATCATTATCAGTAACGAGACAATCAGGAGAGCGGGGATCGTGTTGAACAGTCAGAGGGAAGTGAGAGACATCATCTGCAGAGCTGTTACAGTCAGGGGAGCGACACTCGTGTCTCCGGGTGAGCCTGGGGAGTTACCGCCGGGGGAACCGGCCCAGCCTAGCCGCTACATACCCCCCACGGTTGCACTGCGGAGAGCCGAGGTGGAGATCGATGCCGGTGGTGTCCGCCCTGCTGTCCTGAACGCGCCGCCCCCTGGGGGAGGGGGACGGGAGGACGAACGAGTGCAAGAGGTGGAGGAAGACGAGGGAGACTGTTCAGATGGGGACCTGACAGACGAGGACATAGACGCCATCATGGATGTCGACGAGGAGGAGTGGAAACGCAGGCAGGCGGAGGACGCGGATATCGGTCCGGTGTATGCGTGGGTAGCGGCCGGACGCCGGCCCCCTGTGGAGGAGATTCACACATGTTCCGGTGCCACGAAAGGACTGTGGAACATGTTTTCGGACCTGCGTCTCGATGGAGATGGGCTGTTGGAGAGGAAAGGGGGCCAAGGGGAAAGGGGGTTCCAGAGGGTTGTACCCAGCTACCTGCGGGGGTTGGTGCTACGGGGGACGCACGGGGGCTGCGGCTGGAAGGGTCATTTCAGGCCTGAAGCGACACTCCGCCGGGTTCGTGAACTTTACTACTGGGGCAAACACAAGGAGGATGTGCGGGACTACTGCCTTCGCTGTGTTGACTGTAGCGTGCTTCAGGTGGGACAGAAGCTGTAAAAGGGGGGATGGAAATGGGGTTTAAATGAAAAATTAAGAAGTTGCTGGAAAAAGAAAAGTTAAGGAAAATGTGGGGGCTTGTGTTTAATTGAGATGTGGGGGTTATTGTTGAATGGCAAATGTGGGTTGAATTTAAATGTGTGAAAAAGAAAGGAAATAATGCAAAACTAGACATTATGGGGGTACCTAATGGAAAACTAGACATTACGGAGTACCTGATGCAAACTGGACATTATGACGGGGGTGTTGGAAAAAAGAAGGGACTAATTGTGGGGAATTGAAATGTTGTGGGGTTTGTGGGAATTAGAATTTGATGTGGTGATGGGAAAAATGTTGTGTTGGGTGTGTTTTGGTACAGGGGGATATGTGTGGGTGTCGCGTGGGAGCGACATTAAAGTTGGGTGGGGGAAATGTAGCGATCCAGGTGTAATTGCAGGTATTGTGGTGTTTCCGTGTGTAGCTAGGAACTGATATGTGTGGGTGTGTTCCTAGGGGGAAGGGGGTATATGGGACCCAGTGTTGGGCACTGATTACTAAAAAAGTAATATATTACATATTACTCGTTACTATTTTCAAAAGTAATATTATTACTTTACTTATTACTCCATGCCAAAAGTAATTCGTTAGATACTCGTTATATTACTTTTCCGTTACATTCCACACAAATGGCAATAGGCCTTTTTCACTGCAGCGATTTTGTGTCTAAAAGGCAGGAGGTAACACAGGTGCACCAAGATGTTAATTAGGGCTTCCAACTTCCAGTCCATTTAGGTGTTCCAGTGCTGGAGCCCTAATTAGTTAGTTGGTTGCACCTGTGTATCTGTGTAAGGCCCATGTCGTTTTTCTCATCAAAATGCAGACTTTGCGTGCGAATGTGTGAACTAGGTCTATTATGTGCCGTTCCATTTAAACTAATCGCTTTGCCAGAGCACAGCTTCCTACAGAGATGCTTGATGAAGAGCACACCTGGCTCAAAGTGATGACTGACAAGATGCAATCTTTTAAACAGCTTCTGTTTTATAGAATGCAGTATGCACTGCCAATGCAAACTCAATACGTATAGGCTACATCTTTGCTTAACAAGTTTGTGTCACAAATAACGTGAGCTCTGCAACATTAACATTAACCTGACAATAATAACAGCAATGTTTGATGTCCACCAGCTTGTGAGTTTTTACGTTATCTCTGTATTTGAACAGTTTTCCGGTTTCTGTTGTGCTGTCCTCTCGTCTCGTAACATTAACGTTAGGAAGTTTGAGCTCGTGTTTTTCCAACACGTTCTCACTCCGACCACGTAGCATATTGACGCTTTGTCCCGTCCCTTATGCGCCACTTGTTACTAACATGGTACCCTTGAGCGACCCATGAAACGACTTGGGCTTTCCGACTAAACTCAATGCAAACCCATAGAAGTCAACTTTGACGCTTATGGCAACTGCTCCCCCATCAGCCTAACTGCTCGCCCATTAGTCAACTGCTCACCATTAGCGTCTGGGGGGAGGTTAGGTTTAGGCGTGGGAGGTAGGAGAGGTTAGGTTTAGGGTCTGGGGGAGGTTAGGTTTAGGCATGGGGTGGGAGAGGTTAGGGTTAGGGTTAGGGTCTGGGAGAGGTTAGGTTTAGGCATGGGGTGGGAGAGGTTAGGTTTAGGGTTAGGGTCTGGGAGAGGTTAGCTCCTCCAGACCCTAATGGGCGAGCAGTTGACTAATGGTGGAGCAGTTAGGCTAATAGGGGAGCAGTTGCCATAAGCGTCAAAGATGACTTCCATGGGTTTGCATTGAGTTTAGTCGGAAAGCCCAAGTCGTTTCATGTGTCGCTCAAGGGTACCATGTTAGTAACAAGCGACGCACAAGGGACAGGACAAAGCGTCAATATGCGACGCGCTCAGAGTGAGAACGGGTTGGTTTTTCACAGTGGAAAGAGTGTTAGTAGCCTACCTGTCCTGGTCTGGACACCGTTTACATTTGACTTTGATGTTCGTGTCACGTCACCTTTCTTCCCGACAAAAACAAAGTCATGGGAATATATCCAGCCACGGATTTTCCTCCTTGGCTCAGCAGGGCAGAGAGGGTGCTCTGAATGTGCTCTGCGGTGACTCACCTTGTTTTGGGAGCGTTAAAAGCCATGCTGCTTGTGATCAGTGAATGCCGACTGCGTGTCGTTTTGCAGCGCAGCTGCATCACAGAATGGACTCAACAAAAGATGTAACGAGTCGACTAACGAGCTTGTTTATCTTGAAGTAACTGTAATATTATTACTTATATTCTATAGTAATTGTTACACTACTCGTTACTTGGAAAAAGTAATATTATTACAGTAACGAGTAACTAGTAACTCGTTACTTCCCAACACTGATGGGACCAGCGGCCGCGTGGCGGAAGTCAGTCAGGCTATGTGAGCGAGCTGACCGGGTGCGTGTAGAGCTAGCAGCGAAGCTAGCTGCTAGGTGCTGTTGTGAAGCCAAGAATAAAAGCCTTGTACCAACTTCAAGTCTCCGGTTCCTTGGGCGAATACCCGATTCGCTACAATATGCTGAATCTGGCCCAGGCGGGTGGACTCAGCACTTAATATTACAACCATACAGTCAATGATCACAACGGCTATGCTGAAGTGTTTTTTTAACACATTCACTGCCAGCCTTTTTTTTTTTACTGTAGGTAGCTTTTGCCAGAGGGTTTTTTTGAGGATTCTGGCTCATTTTACAAGAGCCAAGGATAATTTTCTGCTTGGAGTTTGTCAACACAAAGTTCACAAAAGTACTAATAGAATGTGTGCTTTCTCTGTCTAAAAGAGTTAGTTTGTAGAGTTAGTAGTTATGTAGATATTAGCCGTTGAGTACAGCATGGTTTCAGCGTCTGAGACAAAAAGCTGAGATAATCGCAGTTTTGTGAAATTCAATATCAAACAGTCACTTTAACCATTTATTTTTGGCATCAGTGAGACATCAGACATAAACAATATAGTTCTGAACAGTAATTTCCTCCATAGCAGCACCCGCACCCCCTCTCCTTACAACTCCTCCCTCCGTGGGCGTGTCTCCGTGTTTGTCAGTCACAAGCCAGAGTCTCTCCTGCCTGTCTGAGCAGTGAGCAGCAGCCTCTCTCTGGCGGTCCCTCGTCGGCGAGCATGGATGTGGCTTAATCCGTTCTTGGATTTTCGGTTGAGAGCTTTGACGAAGCCTTGTGTGACTCTAGGCTTATGCTGCGCGCTTCAAAGTGTGCTTTCCACCCAGTCCACCTGTGGAAGCCCCCGGCGCACGGGTGCGCCCGTGTGAAAGGTTTTCGCCTACAGTATGAGAATGAGGCTCGTTCGCTTCTGGGTCCTCGGTTGAGCTCAGCTGGAATGCGTGCGTTTCTGGCCAAACAACACTCAATAGTCTGAGCACCGTCGCCACTCAGTGGGTCGGCGGAATGGATTGCACACGCCCGGCGGCTCTAACAGTATAATAGAAGATGCAAAAGGGCCAGATCAAGGATCCACCGTCAAAAAAAAAAAAACGATTTTTTTGACGTATCCATACGTCGCTGGCAGTTAACGGTTGGATTCTGCTTGACGTATGCATACGTCGCTGGCAGTTAACGTGTTAAGCATAATTTGATATGCAAATTAGCATCTGACATTTAGCGCCTTTCTGAGCAGCCAATAGCGTGTTTGCTTGGAAAAGAGTTGGCAACACTGAAAATACCGCAAAGTGCATTGTTATCAACTGTTGCTAGCCTGTCTAGAGTTAACCCTGGCTGGTTTCCCGACTGTAGCGTTAAATGGAATGTCTACAACGCGGGTGTGACATCATCCAACCGTCACATTCCCATTAACCAGTTTTAATGGAATGGACTATTACTGGAAAAAAAAATCTGAAGAAATAGAGGTATAGCACTCCAACTTTGGTATACATTTTGATTAACAAACCAGGCTTTATAACAATTATTGTTTGTGGTTTAATAGCGCTAATTAAAAAGGAAAATCACTTTGAACCATTTGGAAATGCATTCAGAATTATCTTTTACATATGAAAATGTAAAGTAAAGAAAATAGACTACCCCTCATATTAATTACAGCATGTAGGATAAGGACTGCTGCTTCCTCCCTCTCACTAACATTATAACAACTTGATTATTTTATCTACATAGAAGCCATGTCATACAAAAGAAAGAGAGAGCACCAAGCCCAACTCAGAGGACTCTGAATGCTTTCAAGTTGTTTAGGAAACCTGCTCAGTGTATATAAAATGATAAAACAAGAGGAAGAGACAAAAAAGTAAAGTAACAATATTGACATCCATTTTACAGTAGGCTATTCAATTTAGGCTATTTTTTTTTTTTTTTTTTTTTAGCTAGATGTGAAAGAAATGTGAACATGTAGGCATTCTGACATGAACTTCATTTTTCTCTCAAAGTGCACCAGATTGCTGCAGGGGCTCAGCCCCCCCTCGACCCCCCCTTCGGGGGCCATAGCCGGCTACAACTTTCAGCTAGCTGGACATTCGCTGACCTAGCGGAAAACACTGGACATTCTGTTCAGGCCCTGTTGCAGGGAGGAGGAAGATCAAGCTTCATGATTACATTCTGTTCAGGCCCTGTTGCAGGGAGGAGGAAGATCAAGCTTCATGATTACATTCTGTTCAGGCCCTGTTGCAGGGAGGAGGAAGATCAAGCTTCATGATTACATTCTGTTCAGGCCCTGTTGCAGGGAGGAGGAAGATCAAGCTTCATGATTACATTCTGTTCAGGCCCTGTTGCAGGGAGGAGGAAGATCAAGCTTCATGATTACATTCTGTTCAGGCCCTGTTGCAGGGAGGAGGAAGATCAAGCTTCATGATTACATTCTGTTCAGGCCCTGTTGCAGGGAGGAGTGTAGTGGAAAAACCCTGTTGAATGTGCCAGACAAGATGGAAGCGTAGAAACACGTCAATGTCCTTTGAAAGTGAGCTTTTAATAAATCAGCTGATTGAGTAATTCACAAAGCACTAACAGTGTGCTCTCAATGAAGGACTGACACAATGTGCGTTCAACATCTGCTTATATCAATCAAAGACTTCCTGCTTCAGGCTATTTTCCCATTGGTTCAGCATCTCATGCGTCACAGGCGTCAACTCTCAAAATGCATATCATGCGTCACAGGCGTATAACTAAACTAGTGGAAAAACCCTGTGGTTAAACCATGCATCGCTTCTTGTAAAGGCCCCCCGTCTATCGACTCCACCTTCCCTGAAGAGGAGCGAGGACAGGAAGTCTCGACAGGAAGCCTGTGCCTCTCTCTGCAGTTGAACACCTGGCAGGATGTCTATGCATCAGTGTGCAACTCTGCACATTTGCAAAACTCTGTCTCCACTGAGACAAGACGACGCAACACCTTTAACCACACCAGGCATAGAATGAACGTCTATCTCACTTCAGATAAATGGTATTGCGACATCAGCAAAGAACAGCGAGGTCAAATGGGGACAGGTTATGTGTTAGCAAAACATTTTCCTATTACACTCCCTCCTTTTATTACATATAATCATTTAAATGTAAATAACTCAAAACAATAAAAATATTCTTCAGCCTTAGCCAGTTGGGGGTGGGAATGTACTCACTTGTCAGAATGTTCAATCAGGGTTTAGCAGAGAGGTAATACATTTACACAGCCTCCAGGGCACATCAATCGGGTGAAAACTCCAGGAGGTAAACCACTTGGGAAAACCCTCTTCATGAGAAACCGTTTTGATGTATCCTCTTGGCGTACACATTTACAGCAGGGAACATTGTATACATATTACTTGTTTTAAACTATTGCAAAATTTGACTTTTTAAGAGATTGTTAAATATCAAATCTCAAGTAAACATAGCAAGCTGATATCAAAATAAAATCTATGGCATGGATTAATAATTGGCACAACAGATATTCATCAGAATACATAGTTTCAACAAGATTTCCTATGCATCGTCCTTACTTCATATCGTACCCAAAAAGCTTCGCATAACATCTGTTTGCTTTAGGTGCTAGCAAGCTAGAAATTTAAACAACATGTTCCATGGACGCTGTCCTTCTTCCATCTTGTGGCACGCGGACAGCAGGATGTGAAGATTTGCAGAAATATCAGATGGATGGCAGGATATCAAATGTCTTTTGAACACTTCGCAGTGTGTTCAAATATCAGTAGAAATGTACTTTCGCAAAGTTCTGGAATAATCAGTGTACGTGTGTTCTTGAAGTCCTCTGGTTGCCCTTCACCCTTTAGCGGTGAAGGCAGTGAGGGAAGGGTGTTCAGTGATGAAATGCACTCCCTACTCACTGGGCGGATCGTCCTCTGTCTCCCCTGTCTCAGGGGTGGAGTCTGGCCGTTTCTCAACGTCAACGTTGTGTCCTGTGCCGTAGTCAGGCTCGCCTGGTTCTGGCACCCGCCGGCAATGGGAAGCGTGGATCCAAGTGGCTCTCTCGGCTACCTTGACAGCCGTGAAGGTGACGAGGAGGACTTGGTACGGGCCCTTCCACCGGGGGTGTTGCCAGTTCTGTCGTTTGTGGTCTCTGACCACAATCCAGTGACCTGGCCTCAGGTTGTGCAGGGGTGTGACAGCTTCCTTAGGCAACGCCACTGCAACCTGCTTTCTGATGTCAGACAAAGTAGAGGACAGATGCACACAATATTTCAACATGGCATCTTCACATAATGTTGTATCTGGAGGAGGCCCTCGAGGAGCGTTGATTCCTACATGGGGCGGTGCTGCAAACAGAATTTCATATGGGCTCATGTTTGACCTGGTCCTCTTACGCATTCTCATGTACATCAACACGATTGGCAGGCACTGTGTCCATTTAAGTCCAGTCTGTTCACACATTTTAGCTAATTAATTTTTTAGCGTACAATTTTCGCGCTCTACTGCCCCCCCTGACTGAGGGTGGTAGGAGCAGTGAGTTCTGAGATTAATGTTCAGGTACTCACTTAGCTGTGTGATCGCCTCATTCACAAAATGAGAACCATTGTCGCTCAAAATTTTGGTAGGGATTCCCCATTTTGGAATGATCTCCTTCAGCAGTGCTTTAACCACCACTGCGGCAGTTTGGTGTTTACAAGGGAACACTTCGATCCACTTAGACCACATGTCTACCATGACCAGACAGTGCTTTTGACCCTCTGATGAGGATAATTCGACGAAGTCCATCATCAGATGCTCAAAAGGATAGGTGGGCGGGGGATGTGCTGCTAGTCCTTTGACTTTGATTGGTCGCGCAATGTTATGAATGGAGCATGTGACGCATGCTTGACAAAACTTCTGGGCTATGATGGTAAACCCTTTTGTGAACCAATGAGCATTTACCGCGTCAGACATGCCCCCTTTTGACACATGGTCTAGCCCGTGTGTTAATCTCGCGAAATGATGGAAAAAGTGACGTGGCAGACAGGGATTGGAGTTTGGACCAATCCAGACGCCGTCTGAGTTACGAGATGCGCCTGCTGCCTTCCATCGCTGCTTCTCCTCTGCCCCAGCCATGGTTTGCACAGTAACAGAAACAGGCTCTGAGGTGTAAAGCTCAGATTCCACGTGACCAGAGGGAGTGAAAGCGCGGAGAGACGCCGCTTTGGCAGCTTTGTCCGCTCTGTCATTTCCTCTGGAAATAGTGTCACTCCCTGATGTGTGGGCGGCACATTTACACACAGCCACATCAGCAGGGAGCAGCACGGCAGCTAACAGTTTGTGTATTAGCTTGTGATTTTGCACAGGCCTGCCATCGGATTTAAGGAAGTTACGGTGTTTCCATAACGCACCAAAATCATGCAGTACCCCAAACGCGTACCTGCTGTCCGTGTGTATGGTAACGGTCTTACCTTCTGCCAATTCTAATGCTTTGGTTAGAGCGTGTAGCTCTGCCCCCTGTGCTGATGTGTGCGAAGGAAGAGGACCGGAACATGCAATCCCATTGTCAGTTACCACAGCAAACCCGACCCGGTTCCTCCCCGTGGTAGGATCTTTGGAGGCTGAACCATCTACAAAGAAAACAAGATCAGGGTTTGTTAGTGGGGTGTCTTTCATGTCAACTCTTGGAGTGCACAGATGTTGTAGCTCGGCCACGCAGTCGTGTGGGTCTCCGTCATCAGGTAGAGGGAGGAGTGTAGCAGCATTCAGGATGTTACACCTCTTGACAGTAACGTTTGGCATATCCAATAGACACGTGTGATATCGCAGGTACCTTTGAGCAGAAAGATGCGATGTACGCTGCTCAGACAAAATCAATGAAACTGCATGTGGAACGAGCAGTGTCAAGGGCGCAAAACCCACAATGTCCCTGGAGGCCACTAGGGCCTTCTCAGCCGCCGCTATGGCTCTGAGACATGGGGGAAGGCCAGCCGCTACTGGGTCAAGGCGAGATGAAAAGTAGGCAACCGGCCTAAGTCTATCACCGTGTGTCTGCAAGAGTAGAGAAGTCATGGTTGAACGGCGCTCATCCACCATCTGGGTAAAAGGCTTGGTAGGGTCTGGTAAACCCAGAGTGGGAGGGCTCTGAAGTGCAGTTTTCATAGCATCGAAAGCTTTATCCGCGTCAGCAGTCCATTCTACAGGGTCATTTGATTTCATGTCACGGCCATGGATAATAGCCGAGAGGGGGCGTTCCATTTCTGCATAATCAATCAGAAACTGACGGTTGTAGGAACACACCCCCAAGAAACTAAGCATTTGTTTCTTGGTGGCGGGTTTGGGAATGGACAAGATAGCACGTATGCGAGAGGGAGAAATGGTTTTCCCAGACGCAGAGATGTTATGCCCTAGAAACTGGATGCTCTCCTGACAAAACTGCATCTTGGACTTGTTGACCCGGTGACCATTGGCTGCTAAATGTTGTAGCAGTTTGATAGTGTCACGTTTACAGATTTCCTCTGTGCTGGCACATATCAAAAGGTCATCAACATACTGCAGGAGCGCGCTTCCTTTCGTCAATGTGAGCGTCTCTAGGTTGTCATGCAGAGCGCTGTTGTATATTGTGGGGGAATCGCAAAAACCTTGACAGAGCCTGGTGAACGTGTAAGGTTTGCCATCGAAATGAAAAGCAAACCAGAACTGACTGTCTTTGTCTACCGGGACGCTGAAAAAAGCGTTAGAGAGATCCACCACTGAGAACCACTTAGCTTCAGCCGGAACTTGCGTCATGATGGTGTAAGGATTCGGGACCAGAGGAGCGCGCGTGTGTACAGCAGCGTTGACGGCCTTCAAGTCCTGCACGAACCTCCACTCAGTAGGTTGACCCGGGGGTCGGATTTTCTTGACCGGAAAAATGGGAGTACAGACAGCAGAGTCAGGACATGGAACAATAACGCCCGCTTCCAGGAGCGCCAGAAACACTGGTCTAATGCCCTCTAATGCTTCAGGCCTAAGAGGGTATTGAGCTTTCCTAGGGCGGAAATCAGAACGTGGTGTGATCACAACTGGGGGGCAGCCTTTTATTAGTCCAACGTCATATTTGTGTTTTGCCCATAGACTATCGGGCACCTGTTTAAACACGTCATGGTCGTCAGGTAATGTCAACATCGTCATCGTCGGGCAGATGTCATCGTCGTTTGGGTCGAGCAAATACACAGAACGCCGTGCTTTTAGCCTACACTGGAACACCATTTTGGTAATTCCACTAGAGGGAGAGTACATACTCCCCTCGGGGTCCGTGCATGACTCATAGTCATTACATGAGTTGGCTTCTGCCACAAATGTGCCTATCTGTTTCCACTGTCGCTCAGGGTGTCTTGAAATAGAGATGTGAGGGGCGGAGCCATACACCTGATACATCAGTCGCTGCTGTCTGTCAAGGGAGACGGCAAAGGCGGATGTTTCGCCACGAAAATAGAAATTCGTAGTGATGAGTGTATCTTCACTCTTGCGATAGAATGCCTTTTCAAAATCTCTATCGATGCCTCTGGAAACATGAGCAGTGCAATGGAGGTGCTCAGCTTCCATAAAATCAGCTGTTAAAGAGACTTTTGACAGCGCAAAATTGAGCATCCTCTCTGCGTCATCAATCCCCACCATCCATTGATAAACATATAGAGGTGTGGTGGGATTGAACATAACCATTTCTGGCACAAGAGAAGAGTTTGCGCGTATCATTAGCCCCTCAGGAGTTGATTCAAGGCTAAGTCCCAGCGCACAGATCAAATCTCTGCCGCATAGGTTAACAGGACACCATGGCGAGAGGAGGAACGAGTGTACAAGTGGGGTGGACGTAATAGCACAGGTACATGACAAAGGAATCGTAAACGTTTCCTTGGTGATGGCACCTGATGCTCCCTGGGAATTGACCGTACGTCCACTCATCTTGACACTTGGTAGCCAATGCTCCTGAATAACAGAGTATGTGGCACCAGTATCCACCAAAAACGAAAGCGTTTTACCATTGACACTCAAATCAAGCATAGGCATATTTCTAAAAGCCTCGCTACTGTATCTAGCATATGTTCCTGTGACATTGTATTTTTCTTCTAGATAAGCAACAATTCTTTCAATTTGTGCTTTCTGTGTTTTTGTCTCATCAGTGTTAGCTGTAAGCTGGTCTTCTTTGCATTGGAGCGGTGTAGAGTGTGTGTTACCTATCTCTGACCCCGTGCTCAGTCCCCTCCGGCCCCCTGCACATGCCGTTGGCGGGAAAAGGGCTGTCTCCTCCCGTCATTGTTCACCCGCATCCTGCCATTGGTCTTGGGTGTGAGAAGGCCGTGCTGGGCCTCCCCTTCCTCTCTGTCCTCCGCGCCCACGTTTTGGTCGTGGAGCCTCTGGACACTCGTTGCGCCAATGTCCTGCTTTCTTGCAATTAAAACAGATATCCTCACCTTCCTCCTGGCCTCCGTTGTTTGTCCAAGCATCCTCCGCTCCCTGGGGATGAGATAGTCCCCATCCTCTCTGTCCTCTGTTGCCCCTGCCCTTGCCGCGCCCTCTGCCTCTGTATCCATCTGTAAAGAGAGTCATTGCCTGTACCATTGCCAAGTGTGCGTCCTGCATGTCTTTACCTTTCTTTTTATCCGTTTTGCTGCTCTCCTCCCTCTCTAGCTTCTGCGCGTGTTTGGCATGAGTGAGCACCTTCTCCAGACGGGCGTTCTCCAGCCCGATCAGCCTGGCGGTGATCCCTCTTCTGAGGGAGGGGTAGATACCTTCAAGGAAAGCATTTTTCAGAATAGCCTCGTAAGGCGTTAACACTCCACCTGCAGCGTAGCCGCCCGCGGGGATGTCCATACCACAGTGTTCGTTGTGGACCTTGATCAGGCGGAGGAGATAATTACCAACGTCTTCGTCTGGTGCCTGAGTGCAGGCGGTGATTTTGCCGAAGTCGATCCGAGCTGGGAACGCTGCTATGATGGCTGCGCAGATCGCCTTTATCCACAGGTCCCAGTCCTTGTTCACGGCGTCGGTCATATCTAGACGAGGGACACCACCATCCCCAGCTGGAGTGTGAAACTGACAAGAGTGCTCACCTACCAGGTGTTCGGCGGGGATGCGATTGTAATTAATGGGGCCCAAGTGCCCCATTAAAAGGCGTCGGCACTCCGCGGTGGTTGGCAGGAACTCCCTACAGAAGGCTTCAAATTGTGTGGCGAATACTGACCCTGACTTAGTCACGTCCGGCAGATGCTTCACATTCTCTTTTGCCTCCGCCTCGCTCCAGGGACGATGCACCAGGACGGGGCCGAGGGGGCCCGCAGCTTGAATCATCGGCAGCTGGTGGGAGTAGGAGATCTCCGAGGCGCCATGAGACCGGGTGTTGGGATGGCCTGCCACAGGAGGACTGGACCAGGTGCGGTTTGCTGCTGGAGAGAACATTTTGGAGAGGTTAGAGACAGCCTCATCTAGGCGATGCATCACGGAGCCAGAGCCGGCCTCAAGAGATGGGGCGGCGGCCTCTTCCTGCTTGCGTCCGGACGAGCACACTCCGGGGTGTAGAAGGGGTTAGATGCAGACAGGACAGATTGTGATACTTGCGCGTATGGTGGCGGGTTGAGCGGCAGGGGCGGGTACAGTGCAGTACCCGGGGTAGACAGCAGTTGAGGTGGAGCTTGTAGATTTAGGCTGGTTCGGAAGGTGCGGATCAGTTCTTGGACAGAGGCGCACTGTTGCTGTTCAGCGAGCTGCTGAGGATCGACCTGGAAACGTGGTTCTTGAGATGCTGGTGAAACCGCTGCCACCGGGAGTGGTGGTGGAGCGTTTTGGGGTAGCGGCGCAGAAGGGTGCGTCGCCAGGCATGTGTCGAGGGTCGGGTCAACGAACTGGCGTGTTAGGGAACATGGAGCAGAGACAGGTTCATCTGGCATGTGTTTAAATGCAGCATCAGTCAATAAATCGCCCTTGCCCATAGCAGGCAAAGTGGTCAGCGCTTTCGCTGCGCTGCGCCTACTTTTTCTTTCAAACTCTGATTCCTTTTCCCACATCAACAAACATTCCTTGTGTTTTTGAAATTCAAGCAACTTCTTCACAGAAACTGTCTTTCCACTCTTCAATTCTTTTTCTTTGTTTACCAACCATCCCCTCAACCTTCTAAGATCACTCCATCCTAATGAACCTCCCTTAGGAAATCCACCAAGCGAACACCAAATATCCACGCATTCCGTCGAACCCGGATGCTTTTCCCTCATTACAGAAATAATGGGCCCCGTTTGGACTTCCACTATTCCCGGTTTGTTACCCATGACGAGCACAATTAAAGTTTTAAATTATCAACTGAATAAATTAAATTCAGCAAATTGTTCACTTGTTGTTGTTCTTATTTCTGGTCTTTTACATAGAATACCTTCTATATATCACAGCAAATAGCTTGTACAAAATTATGTATTGGTCTTTACAGAGTTTTAACTTCTGGAAAAAATAAATAATGGATTGGATTTCTACAAACGCAGTGGGTTTGTCCTCACCAGTTATTTTCTTTTCCTTAGGTTTTATCTGTCTCACAACTACATTTATCCTATTTTGAAAACAAGACCGTCACCCTAGAGTTTAACACGAGCAAAACTCTCAGAAAAAGCTCATACACAGAGATTCCTTTTGGGCTGAATCTTTGTCTAAAACCCCTGAACAGTGCTTAGTTCAGCAGAATCGAACGTATTTAGTGCTTAAAATAGTTCTTTTGATTCCTTCAGACAGCGCTATAACCTGTTACCCACTTTCAAATTTCAATGTAAATACGCTTACCCAAGAAGTCTGACGAGGATTTATTTCTCGGCAAGATCGCAGTGGAGCCGTCTGTGGTCCCCTTTGGAGCACGGTCCTCCTCTCGGGATGTTCGAGGTAAAAGGCAGAGCCTCGGCCCTGGGTGATCAGCCCCCGTGTCCTCCAGGTCCCCCAGACGAGTCCATGCGATCCCGCTTCTGACACCAAGTTTGTAGTGGAAAAACCCTGTTGAATGTGCCAGACAAGATGGAAGCGTAGAAACACGTCAATGTCCTTTGAAAGTGAGCTTTTAATAAATCAGCTGATTGAGTAATTCACAAAGCACTAACAGTGTGCTCTCAATGAAGGACTGACACAATGTGCGTTCAACATCTGCTTATATCAATCAAAGACTTCCTGCTTCAGGCTATTTTCCCATTGGTTCAGCATCTCATGCGTCACAGGCGTCAACTCTCAAAATGCATATCATGCGTCACAGGCGTATAACTAAACTAGTGGAAAAACCCTGTGGTTAAACCATGCATCGCTTCTTGTAAAGGCCCCCCGTCTATCGACTCCACCTTCCCTGAAGAGGAGCGAGGACAGGAAGTCTCGACAGGAAGCCTGTGCCTCTCTCTGCAGTTGAACACCTGGCAGGATGTCTATGCATCAGTGTGCAACTCTGCACGTTTGCAAAACTCTGTCTCCACTGAGACAAGACGACGCAACACCTTTAACCACACCAGGCATAGAATGAACGTCTATCTCACTTCAGATAAATGGTATTGCGACATCAGCAAAGAACAGCGAGGTCAAATGGGGACAGGTTATGTGTTAGCAAAACATTTTCCTATTACAGGAGGAAGATCAAGCTTCTCCCATCATGACATTTTATTCAGGCCCTGTTGCAGGGAGGAGGAAGATCAAGCTGCTGTTTTGTATTAGAATTGCAATATCAATAAAAATAATATATATATGATTAAAATGTGTTTTATATGCTTTATACAATATTTAGGGTTTAGTTGAAGACTATGAGCAAAGAGGGTGGAGATGTTATTTTTGATGTTTGGTTTATAATAGTAAGATGATAAAATAACTGGAATGGATCTCTTTTGAAGTAGGGGGTGCCGCAGGCAAGGGAGTCTTTTGACGTTTGATGTTTTTTGGATGTGTTTTAGCCATATTTAGAGGAATATCTCATTTTAAATTAACATTCGATTAGATTACATTGTTGTGATGTCATTATTCAGTATTTGTGTCCTTTCCTGACTCACTTTCATGTCACCACCTGCTCTGCCTTTAGGCCGTTTTACACTACAACAGACAGCAACACAGGCAGAAACACTGAACTTATTATTATTATATTTTATTATCATATTATTATAAATCAAACATCAAAAATAACATCTCCACCCTCTTTGCTTTGCTCATAGTCTTCAACTAAACCCTAAATATCGTATAAAGCATATAAAACACATTTAAATCATATATATTGTTTATATTGACATTGCAATTCTAATACAAAACAGCAGAGGGTGCTGCAGCACCCTAAGCACCCCCACTTCCCACTCCCTGGAAGTATTTGCATATAAGTTATTTGTGAAATGTTAAAATAATGTACACATCGGTATAGAGAGAGAGGAGAGGAGGGGATGTAAGTGATTTAGATGTCTGCATCCACAGACATAGCCTACTTTCCAATTAATTTATGGGAAGAAATACTTTGTTTGGTTTAACGGTCCACGTTTCTTTGTGGTGTAAATTAACAGGTGATCTACAACAGGGGGTTTCAAAGTCTGAGACTGTGGGCCTCCCCTCTGACATATCTTGGAAAAAGCCCCCCCGCCCCTTACTTGCTTACAGAAGTTTTGCTCAATTCCTGGATGCCAATGGGATCATGATTACCGATGTTATTTGATCCCATTACATTACATTACATTACATCGTTTAGCAGATGCTTTTATCCAAAGCGACTTACAATATCACATTTTGTCAACAGTAGAGAATTTGAGATGCAACACAATCTATGACAGACATTATTACTAAGGAATAGAGTAGCACTAGAAAGTAGTTTAAAAAGGAATAAGTAACTTTAGTTGTATTATATATAGGATTTTAAGGATATATATATATATATATATACATTATATATATATACATTATATATATATATATATATATATATATATATATATATATATATATATATATATTAACATTATATATATATATATATATATATATATATATATATATATATATTAACATTATATATATATATATATATATATATTCTTAAAATCCTCAAATTGGCCAAAAACAGAATCAGCCCATGAGGCCTCAACAAGCCTTTGCCATGCCTGATTCTTAGTATACTCTTCTGCTTCTCCTACATCGACAAGTAAGTTGTCTCTCCATATCATGTTTATTCCACTGTAGGGCTGTCTTCAGAGTCTTGTTTATTCCACTGTAGGGCTGTCTTCAGAGTCTTGTTTATTCCACTGTAGGGCTGTCTTCAGAGTCTTGTTTATTCCACTGTAGGGCTGTCTTCAGAGTCTTGTTTATTACACTGTAGGGCTGTTCAGTTTTGTTTATTCCACTGTAGGCCTGTCTTCAGAGTCTTGTTTATTCCACTGTAGGCCTGTCTTCAGAGTCTTGTTTATTCCACTGTAGGGCTGTTCAGAGTCTTGTTTATTCCACTGTAGGTCTGTCTTCAGAGTCTTGTTTATTCCACTGTAGGCCTGTCTTCAGAGTCTTGTTTATTCCACTGTAGGCCTGTCTTCAGAGTCTTGTTTATTCCACTGTAGGGCTGTTCAGAGTCTTGTTTATTCCACTGTAGGTCTGTCTTCAGAGTCTTGTTTATCCCACTGTAGGCCTGTCTTCAGAGTCTTGTTTATTCCACTGTAGGCCTATCTTCAGAGTCTTGTTTATTCCACTGTAGGGCTGTCTTCAGAGTCTTGTTTATTCCACTGTAGGGCTGTCTTCAGAGTCTTGTTTATTCCACTGTAGGCCTGTCTTCAGAGTCTTGTTTATTCCACTGTAGGCCTGTCTTCAGAGTCTTGTTTATTCCACTGTAGGGCTGTTCAGAGTCTTGTTTATTCCACTGTAGGTCTGTCTTCAGAGTCTTGTTTATCCCACTGTAGGCCTGTCTCGGAGTCTTGTTTATTCCACTGTAGGCCTGTCTTCAGAGTCTTGTTTATTCCACTGTAGGGCTGTTCAGAGTCTTGTTTATTCCACTGTAGGCCTGTCTTCAGAGTCTTGTTTATTCCACTGTAGGCCTGTCTTCAGAGTCTTGTTTATTCCACTGTAGGGCTGTTCAGAGTCTTGTTTATTCCACTGTAGGCCTATCTTCAGAGTCTTGTTTATTCCACTGTAGGCCTGTCTTCAGAGTCTTGTTTATTCCACTGTTGGGCTGTTCAGAGTCTTGTTTATTCCACTGTAGGCCTGTCTTCAGAGTCTTATTTATTCCACTGTAGGCCTGTCTTCAGTGTATTATTTATTCCACTGTAGGCCTGTCTTCAGAGTCTTGTTTATTCCACTGTGGGCCTGTATTCAGAGTATTGTTTATCCCACTGTAGGGCTGTCTTCAGAGTCTTGTTTATTCCACTGTGTTCAGAGTCTTGTTTATTCCACTGTAGGCCTGTCTTCAGAGTCTTGTTTATTCCACTGTAGAGCAGTTCTTGGATCTTATTTGGGTAAAATTACTATTTTCTTGGGGCAGTTGATGTGGGTGGCAGGTCCTCTTCTTCTGCTGTTGTAAAGAAGAGGTCATGTTGTTTTCTTGGGGGTTTTGTATTTTGGTCTGAGTTTGTACTGACATGATTCACATGAATGGAGTCTGCACTTGATGTCTTTTCTCGTGGATTTATCTGTTACTGCAGCCCCAAGGTATGTAAACATCTCATCACATTCCACCTGCTTTCCCTTGATTGCAATGCGGTGTTGTATCGCTGTTTTTTTCTCAGTATTTTAGTCCGTTCAACCACACCAAGCCCAGCTGGTCCCAGATTGAAGTGTTCTTGAGCAAGACACTGAACACCTACCTGCTAACTCACTGGGCTCCAGATAAGATCATAAGATGTCAATGCATAAGATGTACACGCAACATGAGAGCAGCCATACACAAGGTTAGGACTCAAGCCTTATCCACAAGGAAAATCAATATACCTTCCATTGATCTTTTCTTCTGACCATTAAATGATGTCTCTGTATCCTTTTAATAATATATGATGGAGATGCATTCGTTGACCTTTCAATAATTTGATGATTTTTGCATATCGGTCGCAAGCGAAATTTAAAATACACCTTCCACTGAGCGTGTCTCGAATTGGAAGGATCGATTGGTGTAATTGCTAACCTCAGCCTGGTTGACAACTGATGATGGTGAGTCCAGCCTCAGGGGCCCGCATCAAACTTTGGTTCTTCAAAAAAGGCCCCTAACCTATGATTTGACATTGACAACCCCTTGACATGCACGCAGAGGCAGGGCCTAGCGGCACTAGAAGGGGTCACAGTAGCGGAGCTGGCCGTGGTGCTGAAATGGCCGGAGGGCGAGCGACCCGGGCACGCGGAGGTTGTCCCGTCGCTGTCCGAGGTGCTGATCTGCCTTCCCGCCTCAGGAACAATGGCGGGAGACAGGGCAGCGCCGGAGCCAATAGGAAGGCGAAAACAATAATTCAATAACCCCACTGATTCTGTGACTTTCTGCACCTGGTTGACTGTCTATTTAAACACGTTTACTTGCAGACCCAGTCGCTGATTATTGTCTTGTGCTGCTGTGGTCCTGGCTGTTCGGAGATACTCCCTGCGACATCTTCCCTGTTGGACTGTCTGCTCCTAAGTGACTCTTCCCTGTCGGACTATTCTGCTCTGCTCCGTTGGACATTTATTCTTGTGGTGAGTTTAGTTTATTTGGCTCCTCAGCCCCGTTTAGTCAGCTCTAGTCTGCAGCATTCATTTGCTATCCTTTGTTTTTTATTTTACTTTTGGTCAAGTCAAGTAAAGACGTTGAACCTGCTTTTGTCTCTGTCTCTACATTTGGGTCCGCACACACGCACAGCCTTACACCCCTATGTTTCGATCTATCTGTCCCTTTGGATTAGAGAGAGAAAATTGAAAGAAAGGGATCTAAACTCACCTTTCCCAACCTCGCCTAGACAATGCAACCTCAAAGAGATCAAAGCATATAGGAAATGACATAATGTCAATATGGCATGTTGTTGCCAGAGGCAACATGGCATTGAAGAGCAGCACAAAGATTAGTGTGAAGAGATAATCTGGCAAATCCACACAGCTCAAGGTCATAAAACACAAACACATGCAGGCACACACACACACACACAGACACACACACACACACACACACACACACACACACACTCACTCACTCACAAATGCGTACTAGGACACACTCGTCATGCAGGCACGCAAATAAACACGTACACACATACTGTATACACAAGCTCATATAAACACACAAGTAAACACACACACACACACACACACACACACACACTTTTAGCAGCACAGAGCTGTCCACAAAATTACCATTTTGTTGTATGCAAGACATCAGCAGATTCCATTATTACGCAAATCAAATCAAGTTGGTTTCAATTGTGCAAATTCAATCTCAATATTGATAGGCCTAGAGAACTTGTAAATTGGGTCTGCTTCACAATACAGCATGTAATCAGCAGGAAAAGAAAGGTTAATTATGCTGTGTTTGTATGTCATTATCTGTGAAAATGCTCGACCATGCATGTTAAACATGAGCAGTGACTCTCTCTCTCTCTCACACACACACACACACACACACACACACACACACACACACACACACACACACACACACGCATGTTAACCATGAGCAGTGACTCTCTCACTCACTCACACACACACACACACACACACACACACACACATCACATGCATGTTAAACATGAGCAATGACTCTCTCACACACACACACACACACACACACACACACACACACACACACACACACACACACACACACACACACACACACACACACACACACACACAGATGCATGTTAAACATGAGCAGTGACTCTCTCACTCACACACACAAGCCCCTTCTAAACATGCTGGATCATGACCATCTGAGCCCCTAGTACAGGATCCGTATTATTGGAAAAACGGCTGTTGTTTAACACCGGCAGCTCATGTTCCGGATCATCTATGTCTGAGTGGGCGGGTGGTTAACTCATTGACTGCCAGCCACTTCTGGAAAACGGATGCTCCCAGTGCCAGCCCTTTCAGAGCGTTTTCAGTGATTTCTCAAGACCCACAGAATATTGTGTGATATTACTATGTAAACACCGAACACGCCCAAAGAACGATGAAACTCTCTTGTATCATCAGCAAAAAAAAGTTTATTGATATCATTTTCCGTTCTTTAGTTATGAGCAGTAGAAGATAGGTTGGTTTCACGAAAAACAGACGTTTCAAACTAGAAACTGAGATAATGAGCCTTTTGTGAAATGAAGCATTTCAAGCACATCACTGACTCTGAAGCTAATATTTTCTGATGTAGTGACACCTCAAAAATAATTTCCTTCAATAAAACAGCGAAAACAAAGGAATTTTGATGGCAAAATAATATTTTTTAGCTGCAACCAGCAGCGCTGGCCCCTGCATGCGCAGACCCTACACCTTCTTGCTGGTCTTTATTTACTGCTGGTGGGCATCAGGTATTCCAGCTTGTGTTTGCCAATCTGTCCATCGAGCCTGCTGTCTGGGTCGGTGTTGTATGGTGCCGTGCATGCCCCACCCCCCTCAACTGCAAACTCCTCCGTGGGAGTGTCTCTGGTGGCTCTCTGCTGCACGTTTGCTCTGCACGTTTCAAAGTGCGCTGCACCCAGCCTATTTTCACAGCGTTCCGCCGTTTTTGTGCGCCGGCTCCCAGCGCTTCCAGCTGAGAATGATTTGGCTTTTCAGAAAGACGCTGGTGTCGGGTGCTCCTTTTCTGGCAACTAATCATGTGGAGGGGCTATCACAGCGGAGACGGAGGGGCTCAATTGTGGGAGCAGATTGGCTGCTGTTCAGAGCTAACGTTACAGCATGCATCGGTTTCCGTTTCCCCAGGCTTCTTCTACTCTTTTTTCTCATCTTTCTCTAATCCGGAGAGCACTGTCGCCACCTAATGGGTCCGTAAAATAACTTATACACCTTCAAAATCCCCCATACTTTTACAGGAGATGCATCAGGCTTTGATCCACGTCCCACCGTCAAAAAACGCAATTGACGTCTTTAGACGTCATTGGCACTCTACGTTACTATTTGAATTGACGTCTTTAGACGTCATTGGCACTCAATGAGTTAAATGGCACTTTACAAACCATTAATGTCCCAGTGATCATTATTTTCATGAATGGACGTAGCATTAGTTACGTGGCTGGATTATTTGGAAGAGAGCCAAATTAGGTGAGTAAACAAGTAAAAGTTGAATGTTTCTTTCTCCCCCATCTGCCAGTTTAAAAATGCAACAAGGAGATGATAGCCTACTACTTAGCCTACTGCATAGGCTAAAGTACCTGCTAACATTCACTAGCCTATTAATTAATTAATTGTTCGGGCAATCGCTTATATCAACGAATTAAAAGAGCAAACTCACGGTTTCCTCAAGTGCTGCAAACGGCTTGAATGGTTTATTTTCCTCCCGACCTGTCTGTCTTGTAGGCTACTGTATGTAAAAACGAAAGAGTTGCATCAGCCTATATCGAGACATATAGCCTAACTTTTGTGGGGAGAAATAACTTGAAAACTATAGTCAGATATGACTTGAATGCCACTTGTAAAATCATCCACAGTGTAATGACAGTGCGACGGTGCGACCATTATTTTGACTGGCGGCTTTTGGGCGATGTAACAAAGGCAAATAAGCACTCACTTTTTCTGGCACATTGCCACCCCGTCGGAATGCATCTTCCGGTAAAACTGCATGTTTTTGAATCGAGTTTGGTTACGGATTCGCTAAAGCTGTTTCCACATCACATGTCTTTTTATCGATACACCCTACCGCACCCCCTCCCCCCGCCCACTCTACTCGCCATCGGCAGAGAATACGGACCATTTCCAGCTGTTTCTAAACAAAGACTCCTCGTGTCTAGAAACCGGAAAATATCCTGCTCTGGCTAGCCGGACATGGTCCAGACTTCATGTTTAGAAGTGGCTACACACACACACACACACACACACACACACACACACACACACACACACACACACACACACACACAAAGGCCGTAGTATTCTATAGGAAACTGTGGATGATTCCAAGGGCCCTTGACTGACAGGCGCCCTAAAAAAAATTAACAGTAGGGAAATTTTTGCACTACGAAATTATTAAACTATCATCATTAATATTTTTATTTTATTCACAATGTACTGATAAAAATAAGTGTTCCTATTTAATTTCTTGTTTTTATAGTCATCCAACTTGCACAACACCCCCCAACAATCAGTCAGCTGAGGGAAGGTCGGAGCTGCTGCCAAAAAATGTAAAAGCGAATTAAGTCAGGCTGGCAGAAAAAGAAAGAAAGAGGAGAAAGAGAGCAGAGAGAAAAGAGGGGGCAACAGTTCCTTACTCAATTTTATAACAAGAAGGTGGGTCAGTGTGCTGTGCTGTGCTGTGCTGTGCTGTGCTGTGCTGTGCTGTGCTGTGCAGCATTCTCTGTGAATGGATCTGTATTTGGGCGAGCTGGTATTGACAGGCTGGCTGAGGCATACATGACTGAATCACACAGCTCTGCCATGTGTTAATCAGAGAACTGTCCAGTCTGCCCTGCCATCTTTAGTGATGAATATTATTAAGCTTTTGTTAACTACTGGAAATTACCCTGTTAGTCCTTAGTGGAAATAGGCTTACTTAACAGAAAATTCAGAGTTTACATTTCCCTCCTCCTAGACTAGTCTAGCCAATATTAATCAATGCAGGACATTTTTTGCAAGCCATTCATACTAAATCAGTTGTCCCTGGCTGGCCCTTACCTAACAACAGATGCTGAATCAGATCATGCAGCAGCCCCTCCACCCCTGGCCCCTTCCAATGAACCAGCTGTATTCCCAGTCCTAACCATCGACATATAATAAAGATGGACGTCGCATGAGGTCCCGTTCAGTGATGTTAGATCGCCGCTCTGGCGGCTGTAGCCAGTATAGGTCACAAGGCCCGCCTCCCCCATGTTAGTGGATGGGAAAATCACAACCGAAATAATCACAGTATACATCAGATAATCTTTTTCCAAAGGTGGTTTGTATCATTTTAGATAGTCATTATCATGCTAATGCCTGTGCAAGTGGTCATTTTTCTGATCAGTTTGTTTTTAAGTAGTTATTTGACATATAAAAAGGGATAAAAATGGATGATTGACAGCTGTGGCAGCCTCAGTCTCAAGCCGTCATTGGCTGGACAGGCTCTTCACATTATAGAGCTAGCGTTAGTTTGACATAGACAGGACACAGTGCTGCTTTCATCATGTAATGCTGCCTGGAGGTCTGGGTGGCTCTGCTGGGTGTGTGGGGCCGGGACAGAGGCTCTTAGCACGGGTAGTGGCTCCCTGGAGGTCGGGGTGGCTCATGGGGTGGCTGTGCTCAAATAAATTACAACTCGTGCAAAACGCCGCTGCTAGAATTCTAACTAGAACTAAGAAGTTTGATCATATAACTCCGGTCTTAATCTCCCTCCACTGGCTCCCAATTCAGGCCAGATCAGACTTTAAGGTGCTTCTGTTAACCTATAAATCTTTGCACGGGCTCGCACCTCCGTACTTATCTGAGCTAATCATTCCTTATGTTCCCACGCGTACTCTCCGCTCACAGGACGGTAATTATCTTACCGTCCCTAAAATTAAGAAAAAATCAGCAGGTAGCAGAGCATTTTCTTACCGTGCTCCACATCTCTGGAACCAGCTTCCTCTGTCAGTTAGGGAAGCTGGCTCCATTGAAATCTTCAAAACTAGACTCAAAACCCATTTATTCTCCCAATCATTTGGTTGTGCTTGATGGTTATGTTTGATGATGTCATTCTCTAGAAATATTTATTAGCTCTTGAGTACATACAATCCTGAATTGCTGAGCGGGCTGTCTCAAGCCAGCAATATCAGTATAAACTTAGACTTGACCTAATTTAAATAATATGGCATCAGTCGACCCAGTAGCCTAGATAGAAAATCAAATAGTTGGTGAATAAACTTAGTCCTGAACTGCTGAGCGGGCTATCTCAAGCCAGCAGTATCAGTATAAACTTAGACTGGACCTAATTTAATAATATGGCATCAGCCGATCCAGTAGCTCAGATATAAAATCAAATAGCTGGTGAATAAACTTAGTCCTGAACTGCTGAGCGGGCTATCTCAAGCCAGCAGTATCAGTATAAACTTAGACTTGACCTAATTTAATTTAATAATATGGCATCAGCCGATCCAATAGCTCAGATATAAATTCAAATAGCTGGTGAATAAACTTAGTCCTGAACTGCTGAGCGGGCTATCACAAGCCAGCAGTATCAATATAAACTTAGACTTGACCTAATTTAATAATATGGCATCAGCCGATCCAGTAGCTCGGATATAAAATCAAATAGCTGATGAATAAACTTAGTCCTGAACTGCTGAGCGGGCTATCTCAAGCCAGCAGTATCAGTATAAACTTAGACTTGACCTAATTTAATAATATGGCATCAGCCGACCCAGTAGCTCAGATATAAAATCAAATAGCTGGTGAATAAACTTAGTCCTGAACTGCTGAGCGGGCTATCTCAAGCCAGCAGTATCAGTATAAACTTAGACTTGACCTAATTTAATAATATGGCATCAGCCGATCCAGTAGCTCAGATAGATTTTAGCTGGTGAATAAACCTAGTCCTGAACTGCTGAGCGGGCTATCACAAGCCAGCAGTATCAGTCTAAACTTAGACCTAGACTACCTAGACCTGAATTAGCAGTATAATATTAGTCATCCTAAATAATCCTAATAAATTTTGATTTGACCTAATTTTATTGTTGTCTATAGAGTTAGTTCCACCTCTGCGCAGATTCCCCCGCTCTCTTCTCTCTCTCCCCCTCAGGTGTCCTTCATTGGCCTGACGTACACCCCACCGCTGCAGCCCTAGGTCCGGCCGTCATCGCCCTAGCCACCTGTCGTCACTCTAGGTCATCTACCCACTACTCCTTCTACTGTCTGACACACCGGGCTCATCACCATCACCGACCCCTATCCTCATCATCCTGGTCACCTGCTTGCCTAAGGGAAGGGGGGGGGCACCCCCCCAGCCCCCCCCCCCCCCCCCGCCGCCTCATCATCACCTCCAACTCCTATCCTCCCCTCCTCTTAATCATCACCTCCGACTCCTATCCTCCCCTCCCCTCCTCTTAATCCATGTCACCAACGCGGACTCATGGATTCCTCAGATCATCCTCATGGAACTCCCAATCTTGTTACCCCTTTTTTCACCTAGCTAATTAACTAGTATTCTCTAAACCTACGAACACTTAAAGACTACATTTTCTATTTCTTTTTGGACTCTACTTTTTAGATTTTCAACTCCCTTCCCTGATCTTAGGATAATTTAAAAATTACATTTTTATATCCCTTCTGTTGGACTCTTTTTTACATTTTCAATTTTCTGTTCTCTTGTAAATTTTATTTCCATAATAAACCATTCACAGAGTTTCATTATCGGAAACTCTGTGCATGGTTTAGCCCAGCATCTCTCGGCCTGTCTCGGAGGGGAGTCCCCGGATGGGGGTCCGCTGCTGTGGCCTGGGTGGGCCCGTCCCCCGCGTGGCCTGCTCTCACGCTCTCAGTCACTATGCTGGTGGCTGGGGGCTGGGGGGGCGGGTCGCGTGGGGGCTGGGTCCGCCCGGGCCGCAGCAATGGGCCCCTAGCACAACGACCTCACAAGGTTCCTCCTCAGCCAAGTCACTGGGGCAATCCATGTGGCGATCCATGTGTGGATTGCCACCATATGGTGGAAAGGTTTTCTTGCGTTCACTGGGGGTGAGGGGGTGCCGCTGTGTCCCGGCCTGGCCTTCCCTCCCACGCCTTATGTGGGCGGGGGCCGGGTCGGGGGGCATCGGTGCTCTTCATCACTGGTCGAGGGCTGCCGGTTGGTTTAGAACAGCTTAGGTAGGCGATAGATTAGCTACAGCCTAAGGCTGACCTGTTATAGTGTTCAGGCTAAAATCAGACTAGAGCAGGGTAGGATAGGCCAGATTAGGCTGTAGATTAGCTAGATACTATGTCCCAGTTAGCTCTGGTTAATGCTTAGAGTAGTCAGTTGTCTGATCTTCTCCCCCCCCTCTCTCTTTCCCCCTTCCCCCGCTTCTTCCCTTCTTCCCCCTTCCTGTTCTCCTCTCTTTCCATGCTCTTTCCTCCCCCACATCCCACCGCCCCCCCCTCCCTTCTCCTGCTCTCTCCTCCTTCTCCCCCCCTCTGCTCCTTCTCCTCTTCTCCCCTATTTTCCTGAATCCCTGCCACTTCCTGCTCTCCCTTCTCTCACATTCCCCCTGCTCTCCTTCCCCTGCACCCTCCCACCTCTCCTTCTCTGCCTCTCTCCTCCTCTCTGTCCTCCCCCCTCTCTCACATTCCCCCTGCTCTCCTTCCCCTGCACCCTCCCACCTCTCCTTCTCTGTTCTCTCCTCCTCCACATTTCCCATTTTCTCCCCACCCTCGCCCTAATCCGGGCCCGTATCCTACTCCCTCCCTCCACCCTAGACCCTACCTCTACTCTACCTCCCCTGTACCCTTCCACCTCTCCTTCTCTGTTCTCTCCTCCTCTCTGTCCTCTCCCCTCTCTCACATTCCCGCTGCTCTCCTTCCCCTGCGCCCTCCCACCTCTCCTCCTCTGTTCTCTCCTCCTCTCTGCCCTCTCCTCCCTCTCACATTCCCCCTGCTCTCCCTCCCCTGCACCCTCCCACCTCTCCTTCTCTGTCCTCTCCTCCTCCACATTTCCCATTTCTCCCCACCCTCACCCTAATCCGGGCCCGTATCCTACTCCCTCCCCTCCCCCAACCCTAGACCCTACCCCTACCCTGGCTCTCCCTCCCCTGCACCCTCATCTCTCCTCCTCTGTTCTCTCCTCCTCCACATTTCCTATTTTCTCCCCACCTCCCCCCTCTCCTCCCTCCTCCCTCTCCCTCCCTCCTCCACTCTCCTGCTTTCTTCAAATGTTCAAATGTTATCTTTATTCTGTATATTCTTGTTACTGTGTGTTAGCTAGAATCAGCTAGACATACTTTCTGTGAAGCCCTCTGAGACATGCTTGTGAATTAGGGCTATATAAATAAACTTGACTTGACTTGACTTGACTTGACTTGACTTGACTTGTGCTGGCTACCAGACATATCAATGGACCGCAATAAAAAGAACATTGTTTTGAGAAAGGTGCGCGAGGAATTAACGTTGGTTGGGGACTGAAGTTTTTCATTATTTATCGGCTTAATATTACTTAACAACTGATAACGATAGCTGGAATAACACAATAATATACACATATTTTCAGAACATACCAGGTTGTCCAACTGCCAGGAAATGTGTTTTATAACGTTAACTCCCGTCCCGGGTAAGATGGAGCCTAGTACACAACCACCAGCCATGAGCTAATCGCTAACGGGTTAGCTGTTAGCGTCACATACAAACAGAGGTTTTATTTTTGGTATTAAAGCAACAAACGTTTTTATATGGATATCTCAGAGAAATGCTTTGACTGTGGGGATGTTCGTTCTTCACAAGCTCCTTTCTTAGCTGTTGTAAGGATATAGTTAACAGAGACGAGACTAGGCAGGTGGGCTAATGTTACCACTGAGCTATATTAACGTTACAGGCTGCCCTACCCACACTATACCAGTAAACAACGTAGCGTAAAGCGTCAAGGTTAGATTTGTAAAACCAACATTTGCTCCAAAAGGAATTAAATCATAAAGTTAATCAAAATGCCACGGAAACATTAGGCTAGCTTAATCAACACAGCAGTGCATCGGATTCCCCCAGTGAGGCTGAGAGGAGCATCCCTGCTTTTATGGCTAATAGTGTATAAAAAGACAAGTTGAGATGGTTTCTTCATTTTCGATGCATAATTTATTTTCTTTTAGGGGAAAGGGGTAGTGGAACAAACAAACAAAAAACTGCTGCTATGGATCAGAGGCCATTGTTCAGAGGAATAGGGATTGAGCCCAGGTGCGCTCTCTCTCATCATGATGAACCTGCCACAGGTGCACACTTCAGTTAGTTAGTTGCTCCCACTGGAGTGATGTCACTGTCCATATAAGGACTTGAACTCGGGGATCTCCCTGTGTGGGCATTCCTGCTAAATGCTGCTGATTTGGTCTCAACACCTGCCTCCACTTCCGCTCCGGGCTGCTGCTGAGAGCCCGGGCAATCTCCGACAACCAAACTCAGATTTTCGTACAGGCGTCATTTTGATAAACTGATCTCATAGTGGGAATCTTCCTGGTTACTTTTGGCGAGACAAAAAATATTACGACTTAAAGTGCCATATTTACAGAGCTAGACTGTATATAAATACACAATGCACTGTGCGCATTCTAGAAACAGCAGCTCTACATAAGAAAGTATAGAGGGGGGCCTTTGCCTATGTAGGCGAGGTCGCAGGGACATTTGAGCATGTATATCACGTTGTTGATTTTACAAGAGATGATGCCTTTGATGGTCAAAGCTTTGCCCGTGTGTGGGTGCTAGAATTGAGAAGTCCAGTCCAGTCTGTACCTGTGGTTTTTGGCTGCTTACATTGCACCGTGTATAGGACACATAGAGGCGCCTCTCTAGTCTCCTCCCATTCTTGATGACGGCCTACAAGCCCGACTGTGGTATTGGGGTGACACGTCTTCCTCCTATGATTCTATGTATATATAGACATGCTTTTTGTGTGTATTTCCTCTGCAAGGACACTTATCCAGTATTATCCATTTTGAAACTCATTACTAAAAATAGCATCAATGTGCATTAATGAGCGTCCTTGCCAGTTTGATTTTTGATTATAGATTATGTATTGCTTGTTGCTCCAATTGCTACATGTATTGAGCAGCTAAGTTGTTTATCTGTGCACACTTCCCTGCTGCAGGGACTGTGTGTTTTGTGGGGACAGTCTTCTTCTTTGCTCTCTCCACTTGATTTGACACCATTGGTGTTGGGGGCAGGGTAAAGTATGCTGCAAAGCAGCTAGCCCTCAATATAACGAGAGATGTTCACGAGAGTAGAAAGCCCTTTGATGTAGCGAAGAAAGCCGTCCTTCTTGTTTTGGGTCTGTTGCTAGGCAGAGCGAAACGGTTTACGGCAAGTGTAAACCGTTGCTAGGCAGAGCGAAATGGTTTACGGCCATAGCAACAGACCCAAAACAGCTTTATTCGCTATTTTCTGCTCTCGCGGATGTGATCTAAAATAGCCCGACTTTAACGGTAAACTAGCAGAGTGAGTGGTCGAGTGAGAGTGAGGGAGCGGCGGTGTGCCTGTCTGTGAATGTTGTAAGATGTTTTCTCAATATAGCTATTAAAATGATCTTGAATCTTGAATGTACACGTATATTAAGAGCCACATTTTGTGGTAAAAATAAATTAGGCAGTCCTTCGAGCAAAGACGAGTTCCTGAATTTTGTGTAGTAGATGGCGGAGATCTGCACTCTACTGAGCGCACTTTACTAGTTGCGCTCTGTAGTGGGAATATTGACTTTGAGCGCTCACACCGCTGAAACAACAGTAACAGTCAAGAACAAAAATAAACGTATTTTATGTATCAAAGCACGTAGAGACACGGAACAAAACTAAATTGTCTTGTGGTCTGTGTTCCTCTTTGCTCTCATACCAGCAGGGAAATACAGTTTTATTCAAGGCTTTCACACAAAGGTTGGCCAGTGTTTTTTTCATCCAATGTTATGATTTTCCAAGATCCCCTTTCATCATGCATCAGCATGCTGCTGAGAATTTTACAATTTATGCTGAAAGCAGCTTTTGACAAAAAATGATTTACAAAGTGAATCCCATGAAGCAATATGCAAAAACATTCACTCCTTCTTGCTTTTTTAATGTAATCTATTAATAAAAAGAAGTGTCAATCTTGATATCCCGGTGTGCTCTGGATTATAAATATTATTATAGGCCATGCTTAAAATGCAATGATTTTTTTTTATTTTTTACATATTTTTCACACCCTGCTCTGCTTCTCTATGAACCAATGGGTCCTTCAGCCCAAGTGTACAAGGAATTTGACTCCGGTTTGGTTGAAGACCCCTGATCTACAGTATTTGATAAGGATGAACAAGTTGAAAACTAAACAGTGAAATTGAATGACAGCATTTGTGACTGTATGTGTTTGACACTGAAAGAATAGACAGCATATGTTTGGATATCCGTTAGTGAACAGGTAAAACGATGTTGGGAAATAGATTTTGGAGTAATGTGGTGGAGCGGTGATTGTCTCTCTCTCTCTAGTGCCACATGTGAGAGGTCAGAACACAGTCTGGCTTATCACAGACAGTGTCATCAACTCTGCAATAATGGTCAGTAATGTAAATATGAGGTGAAACCATTATGCGGGGGCAGTCTAATGCGGGTACGTGTGTGTGAGCATGTGTGTTTAACCACTGAAGCTGATGTACACTGGATGACAGATTAAATGAAAATATGAAACTGTAATTGGCAATTGCTTCTCAGTCATTCACAGCTGCAGTTTGTTGGCTATTTCATTAACACATTGTTGAATACATACAATGGTCCTCATGTGTGATATCTCCTTCATTAATACTTCAGCAGGAAAAATTTATCCTATTCTTTCTCAATTGTTAAGCACCGTAACACGGGCGTTACGTTTCTGATTTTTTGCTGTTCATCTGTCATTAACGTGATGAATTAGGTAGTTCATTCTGAACAATGCTGTTCATACTACATACCAAATTAATCGTCTGAATCTTGCGCATCGAACCATGTCTTCCTTTTTCAGATCAGATCAACAGAGCGGAAGTTATAGCCGTCTTTGTACAAAGACAAAGACAACATTTCAGATTATTTGGCTTTTTCAAATGGCTTTTTGGAAATCCGCCTAGGTATCTCCCTACAAAAACCACTGCCAAATACTCATGTTTTGGTATTTTTTCATCTTCTTTGAGTTGGGATGTGGTAAGCCATAAATAGCCATAAATACAACAACCACAGGTAACTGTTTACACTCTAAAAGTGTTTTTTATTCTAGGCGAGAATCAACCAGTGTTTGAGCTGGTGTTACTCAGGGTCAGTAACACATAGAGTAATTCTGACACTTGGAACAGAAACTTCAAAGTCTTACCTTTCAGAAAAGGTCAGGCAGTTGTCTGTACCCCTAGCGGTTCATCCACAGTAAGCATTTTAGTTTGGGTATGTCGTTTTCACCATTTTCTTCAGAAATAGGTGGCTTTAGAAGAGGTTGAATGAGTAGAGTCAGTGCAACCCAATACTCAAGTTCTGAAATGATGTCCTGTCTCTCAAAGCGGAAAAAATAACTGATTGTGAATTTTGAAAATCCTCAACAGCAAAACTTTACAGAAGTATATTTTAGGTATTTATGCTCTCATGCACTAGGCAACTTCACACATCGATTGCTCTAAATGGCACTAACAGTTTGAAAAATATGAACTTGAATACCCAGAAATCATGTGACATCTGTAAATTGCAAAGAGCACTGTCATGTTTACCAACCCACCGGTCTGATTTACACCAAAGAAAACCAAACAAGAGAGTCAAAAAATCTAACATTGCAACACGGTCTAACAACAGTTTGTGAAATAGTCACAGAGATGTAATCTGAACAAGGGCAAATCCGGCCCAAGACCATGTGCACACTTTTTGTCATCATATTACCCCCCCACCCACCCCCCAATTAATTACCCTAATTAAATTATTGATAACTGATCATTATTTTAATTGTACTATATTCTATTAATTGGCTGGTTTGCAGGAGTCACTGGAAAACATGATTGTAACATAGGCTACTATAGGATAGTATTTTCAACTGAACGTTGATATGATTGTAGCCTATATTATTCTGGTTGTCAGACAAGTACAATGCCAACACTTTATTTCTCGTTCAAACAGATTGAATAAAGTGCAGATTCTCATAGGTACACTATTTTGTCATCATATTTCCACAAATGAATGAATTAAAATTCTTTCTCTGAAATTATAGCCTACTATTTTATTAGTTGGCTGGTTTGCTCAGCAGTCACTGGAAAACAATTTATAACATAGTAGCCTACTATAGGATAGTATATTCAAATGTATGTTGATATTGTAGCCTACATATTATGGTTTTCAGACACGTAAAATGACAAGACATTAATTTGGCGATTGGGTTGCTTCATATTAAACAATCCCATGTGGTTGTCGCTGTGACGTATTTCCAAAAATAATGTGTTTTGTGTGTGTACCTGCATAGTCACGTTTGTGTTGTATGTTTTTACGCAGACCTGCTTGCACTTGCTGCGGTGGCGCGTCTGCGACTGTGTTGAGTATGCTTTGAAGCACGGCACCCATACCGTCTATGTTAATAGATATATGAATGTCTTCCTTTAATGTCGATACAAAGGATCACTGGGTCGGAATTTTGAAAGACAATATTTGCCAAGATCGCGGTTTCTCCTCTTGCAAGGCAAAACACTGTCATGCCCCCGCTGCCTCAGCTCAGTGCATGCAGCCACGGGGATCCAATTTGTTTATGAAGTGTTCTCTCGAGACAGACTTTCGACTTGCATCGAACATCTGTCGGCAGGCTCCGTCAAAAGGGGTGTAACAGCGCTCGCACACATGCTGCGCTTCACCCGATCAAAATGAACTGAACGTGACCGGTGTGTAATCAAAATGTACCATTTTCAGCGTATAGCAAGTTGCTACTTGCTACTAGCAACGAGCTGGAGTTGTTATTGTTGTTTCATAGCGACGGACGGATTTGAGAGCGACACTCAGGGAGCGGAAAAGAAATCCATTAATGGGCAGAGCCGGTCGGTTGGAGCCAATGGCAGAGCTTGCAGGGAGCTGAGTTGGCCACTTCCAGTGATTGTTTGCTAGTTTACTCTAAAATAGTATCTAATTTAGCAAGCAGAGATGCAGTAGTGTCACCTTATTGTTTGACAAGCCATCTAATGTAATAAAAGAGCTTTCATGTCGGCCTCACATTAATTCATATTTGGCACGAGTACTGTACCAGCAGAGGTCCCAGGCAAACGGTCACATGACCAGACTTTTTTTAATTAGGTCATTATGGCCGATTAAATGGCCCCAAATGGACAATTAGTCATAACACTACCTAACCCCCCCTCCTCCCTCCTCCCAACACACACACACGCACGCACACACACACACAGACACACACACACACACACACACACACACACACACACAGAGTGATTCCATGCTCCAAGGGTATCAGCATTAGGTATACAAAACATCTGTTGTTTCTTTATCACAATAGTAATTTTGGTGCTTTACATTGATTTGCTTTTTCATTCTAAATGTATGTAGGGGAGAGTGGGGTGAGTTGTGCCACTTTTTACTTGAGGTGTCTTTAAAGTGAGGGTAAATGGTAAATGGCCTGCATTTATATAGCGCTTTTATCCGAAGCGCTTTACAATCAGTAGATAGTCTACATTCACCCATTCATACACCGATGGCGGCAGGCTGCCACGCAGGGTGCCTACACACCATCGGGAGCAAGGAGGGTTAGGTGTCTTGCCCAAGGACACAGCGACGGCAGCTGGGAGGGAGCGGGGATCGAGCCGCCAACCCTTGTGTCATTGGCCGACCCGCTCTACCTCCTGAGCTAAAGCCGCCCCCAAAGGGGGCATGACAGTAATGCCTCCAACTACAATCTGTAAATATATTTCAGGATGTTGTGCACCACTGGGAACACTCCCGTTGGATCTTAAATAAACTGTTTAAAAAATATGGCTATTCTTAAAAAAGTGGTCTCTTGGCACAACTTGCCCCCGGTGCGGGGTAAGTTGTGCCTTTGGAGAGAATACGTTGGGGTAAATTGTGCCATTGATTACTGAAGTAAAACAGAACATTTTCATCTCATACTGTAATGCTATATCAAAGCAAGACAAAATCGACACCATACTGTACTATAACAGGGTTAAACAAGGCTAAACAGTAGCAGCAGTTGATCTTAAGTAGACCTACATATTTAACATTTTCAGAAATAAAAATTATGTTCAAAATGAACAAAATCAACTATCACAGAGCCAGGCTACACTTGCCAATACTGCAATATTCTTCAACAAGGTCTATTTAAACATTTAAGAACAAAATGAAATTACAATTCACTAAATCAACTGCCACTGCACTGGCACAACTTAACCCAGGCCTTTTGGCACAAATCACCCCATCCCCACGATTTTAATAAACTTGTATCATATAGCTGGTTTGGAGATAACATCATGCTAATAGTATAGCCTCATATTGTAGCTTACTAAAACACTAACACATGTGTGAAATGTTTTCAAGCTTGTTCAGACACAACAATCAATAAACCTTGATCATAAAATTTTTACTTTGAGAGGCAAAAAACAGTTTTTTGAACTTAAATGTGCTTATCTCTTGTGCCATCTGCCTCCCTTCTTTGCAGAGTGAGTCAAATGGATGCCTCTTCAAAAATGTGTGGTCACATGACCAATTTCTTCTATGGTTTTCTAGATACAAGGGGTGGCACAACTTCCCCCCTGGCACAACTCACCCCACTCTCCCCTATGTTATGTAGTTAGTGTAGCATGTACAGTGGCAGCAATCTTCAGTTGGTGCTCCCAGCCTAAGGCCTTTCAGCTGCCAGCCAACTGCCATACCAAATAACTCAACTTTCTTACACCAGGGACATTGCTTTAGAGAAACTAATGAAATCTACACTGTTTATTTATTAAGAGCTCTTGAATTGGTTTATGTTATGTTATGTTATGTTATGTTATGTTATGTTATGTTATGTTATGTTATAATGTAGAAGGAATCTCTTGCGCTTCAACCCCTCCGCAGAGGGAGGTCGGTGCTCTCAGAACAGGACAAAATGCTGGAAACAGTTCAATGGGCCACTTCAATAAAGACTGAACCCAAAGAGGGGACTGGAGCACACAAAGACACTTTAAATAAATAAGGTACAAAGGACTGAAGTTTCGATGCGCACTGCGTCTTCTTCAGAGTCAAACAGTGAAGGCAGATATTCCAACAGTTTAAAAAGCCTCCAGTGTAGAGGGAATGGTTTGTCATTGGTTACAAGGGAGTGGGAGGTGAAGTGATAAATCAATAAGCCTATGCCATGACAGCACTCATAGAAAAAATAGAAAAAAAGATAAAGGGGGAGGTGCTGTGTTAAAGCAGCACTCCGTCCACAATAACACATAATAAGCAACAAGTAGTAACACACCATGTAATAAAACACCAACACATTCCTCAAAAATAAGATTACAACTACATGAGAGGCTCAGTTATTCATTCTATCCCTGTGCCTCAACAGTGTTTAGGGTAAAGATCCAGTAAGCCTCTCTCCTGAGCAGTTTGTTGACAATGTCTCCCCCTGTCTGTGAGGGGGAGATTTTTCCAATACCCCACAATTTGAGTGTAGCTGCAGAGCCATGTTGTGCCTGTGCATAATGACTTGCTTGCTCAACTTCGCATCACTGATGACATCACTCACTGATGACATCACAATTGTTCGAGTGACATCACTCAGCGCACAATTGCACAACTTCGCATCACTGATGACGATCAGTGAGTGATCAGTAGTGAGAGAAAAGTAGAGTCCACACATTGATGATGTCATAGACACTGTGACATCATCAGTGACATCACAAATGCTTGAGTGACTATCACTGATGAAATCATCGAGTGCTCTAGTGACATCACTGATGATGTCATAGACATTGTGACATAATTACTGACCAAAATCATCACAAATCTCACAATGTGGGACCAAAATATCAGACAGACAGACAGAGCCCACTTACTCAATTGATAATACTACATGGGTGGTACTGCAGTTGATAAATGACATAATGTTGTATTTTTTACTTGTGCGTGGATGGAACCTTTGGGGGGACTTCCCCCTAGTCCGACACCTCATGAGTCCGACACCTAGTCTGCTGAATTCGAACAGTGGGTGCAATGACCGCATCTGTAGAAACCAGAGTTATGTTATGTGATGTTATGTTATGTTATGTTAAGTATATTAAGTGAAGTTTCAGTTTTATCTTTGTTTAATCTGCCAAGAATCTTGGCTGGCAGCCGAAGGGCCCAGACGGCCATTTGAAGATTGCTGCATCTGTGTTCTGTTTGACTGTAAACTGCTTTGACTACAGCTAGAATCAATACGGTAATATTGTGTCAAACAAAGGGACATGCCAATAATTAGTTGTGCAGAGAGAGAGAGAGAGAGAGAGAGAGAGAGGAGAAAGAAAGAAGTATAAGTGAGAGCGACACAATGACGCAATCCATGAAGCGACTTTATATTTTGGTTGAGGAGGACGCACAGTGATGGAGATTGATGTGAAAGCAGATGAATGGACTGTCTGTGTAAGCACTCACCATGAACAACTCCGTAATCAGCCCATACAGCCTGCTGCTGGGCTTGCACATGGAATATGTAACAGCGCTCGCTTTGGCCGAACGCCTCATTCCCAAAGCCTCGCCACTCTGCATGATCTGCATTTTAATTGTTTCTACATGTATGTTTGCCTCGTGATTTGTAGCATCATAAACTTGGTGGGGCTCTCTCTCTGTCATTCTCTCTCTCTTCAGTCATTATGTCTGTCTATCTCCCTTCTCCTTTCCTATCTCCTCGTTCTCTTTTTCTATCTCACCCACTCATTTAATGACGTTCTCCTAACTGCCTTTATAACATCTGTTCTAGCTTCTTTCTTTTCCAGAGTTTCCAGAGTAATGTCTGACTGGCTGAAGCTGGCAGCAGTAGATGATGGAATTATAAATGACACAATCTATAACTCAATTGGGAACTCATTACTTGTAGGCATGTTTTATGTACTTGCTAATTACCTCCGCCAAGGAGGTTGTTTTTTCAGTGCCGTTTTGTTTGTTTCATGAAAATTGGCCACATTTTACTGAAAACATTACCTCCTTGATGGAGGTAATTACCAAGGATTCTGATATCTCATTTTTGGAACTTAAAGGGATAGTTCACATTTTTAAAGCCTAGCCCTATTTTGTTACTTACGAATGATGATGTTGATTGGTAGAGTTCTTTCTCAGCACAACCCATGCTGTTCCTCATAGTAGCTCTGGAAAGATGGCAGTCAATGGGGTCACGCTCCTGTATGCACAAGCTGACTGAAGCTCACTGAAATTGACTTTGTGTGCACTGTGTGTGTGTGTGTGTGTGTGCACACTGTGGATAAAGTCTTAGTAGCCTCAGTCAGCTTGTACGTACACGAGCGTGACCCCATTGACCTTGCATTCGTTTTTGCCAAACTTTCCAGCGAGGGAACAACATGGATTGTGGTGAGAAAGAACTCTACCAATCAACATCATCAGTGGTAAGTAGCAAATCGGGCTAGCCATTAAAGAATGTGAACTATCCCTTTAACTTGACAAAACTATTCACACCTTGATGCCATTTGAAAAGTTTTCCACCATGTGCCCATATGGCTCTTTGTGGTCGCAGCCAAGGCAGCTTATGGTATCAGCTAAATCTGCCTGTCACTTTCATGCCGTCTCTGGGACATGAGCGGAGGCCGGTCTGATCCGCTCTGTCAGTGGGTGGATGCTTGCCAGCCGTCATTCCGGAGCTTCCCTCAGTCTGACGCCAGGACGCCGGGATGGCCTGTTCTCCATCCAGAACAGACTCGCATCATGTTTCTGCCAGGGACATTTCCATTACCTGACAGAAGACCTAGAGCTTGGCTATGATCCCTGAAGCAACGTGACACACGTAGAGACTAGACGAGATAAGGAGGACATGGAGCGCTGTACTGCTCTGTTTAATATCTCTGGTTCGCCTAGAGATGAGTCTTTGCAAATATATGAGTTTGTTCCAAAATTATAACCCCACTGTCTGAAACAAACAATCTTTGTATAACGTGCCATGGGCAATGTTTTTTTCCCCTGTTAAAATATTTTAAAATGTGACGATAAGTCACACGTAATTTTACCCACAATTATCTTTTGTGTTCTGCAATGCTGTAATGGTACATATTGCTATTTATTTTCTGGACAGGAATGACAGGAGAGTCATGCAATGCACTGGACAGCAAGCATATTTGCCTTTACTACATTTTACATGTTAATGATATAGAGAGGCAAAGTGACCGCCTACTTCCTGCTTCAGCACTGTAGGCTACCAGAGATTTTCATCCGCCATTTATTTTCCCATGGACATTTCGTAAAATGGTTATAAAAATAGTTTTACTTCGTCAAACCAAATTGTTCAGCTATATTTAGAATCGGGAGAGACCATAGAACATTTCACCCTGACCAAAACCAAAAAAAATATATATATATATTTTCTTTAAACCTTTTACGTTTTTTTTTTTTTTTTTTACGTTTATTTATACAGGGGAAGTCTCACTGAGAGCAATCCTCTCTTTTTCAGGAGCACCCTGTTCACATTCACACACATATTCATACCTGGAAGCTGCCCAGTACCACCACAGTCTCATCTGCTGGCCACTGAGCAGCTCCACTGGAGCGGTTGGGGGTTAAGGGCCTTGCTCAAGGGCACCTTAGTGGTGGTAATGAGGGAGGGGCAAGCACTGCCTTTTCAGTTTCCCCACCGAGATTTATCCTGCCGGTCCCGGGGATTGAACCGACGACCTTCCGGTCGGTTTTGGTCCGAGTTAAATGTTATGTGGTCTCTCCTGTTTCTAAATATATCTGAACCGTTTGGTTTGACAAAGTAAAACTATTTTCAAAAGCATTTTACGAAATGTCTATGGGAAAATAAATGGCGGATGAAAATCTCTGGTACAGTGCTGAAACAGGAAGTGACGTTCCACTTTGGCTCTCTATATCTGCTGTCATCCACCTCTTTGTAGTGTAAATATGATTGTAATGATGTCAGGTCAATTGCAGGCTGTCTTGGGTTTGTACAACACACTGAATTTAATTATGCTGAGTATTGCTTGAAGTTTATAGCTTCAACCATGTGAGCATAATGAAAGCATATGAAAAAGGAAAGTGTAAAGAAAATATTTACTTCACTCCGTTCTTGGCATTTTCAAAAGCAGCTTATCATATTTTTAAACACGAAAGAATATCACTTCCTAGTTTCAGTTTGGCTTTCCTCAGGGATAAAAATGAATGAATGAATAAATAAATAACTGCACTCAAATTCCTCCATCTGAACAAGTTAGCATTCCCAATTCTCAACTTCCATGTCATGCAAGCGCCAGTTCGAGCCCTGACGTGTCCTGTTGTTAACCCCGACCCAAATCATAACTTTATAGGAGAACTTCGGCGAAAGACAATCTTGCTTTATTTTGCACATGATCTCACACATATCCAAAAACTATAAACAGTTTTGCAGACATTCATTAAGTTTGACGGTTATTGAGAGTTGATTTGAGTTAAGTTGTGGACCAGTGATGTCATTCATGCACAATGGCATCAGTGGCCTCACACCCTTGTGCTCGATTCCCGGCAGCGGTACTTCTGGTTTGGTCAGACGTTCCTACAGACACATTTGGCCGTGTCTGCGGGTGGGAAGCCGGTGGGGTATGGGAGGCGGTAATGCAACATAAAGGATGCCAACCAGGGCCGCAGGAAGGGGGGGTGCTGCAGTACCCTCTGCTGTTTTGTATTGGAATTGCAGTCTCCATAAAATGTGTTTTATATGTTTTATACTGCGATATTTAGGGTTTATGAGCAAAGCAAAGTGACATCGTCTGTGATCGTGACATCCCTAATCCTAATGTTAATTTAAAATGAGACATTCCTCTAAATATGGCTAAAAAACATCCAAACGTCCAAATAACATCCAAATCTTTTTTCGGCAGCGCCGCCACCAAAAGTCCCTTCCTTGCAGCACCCCCTGCTTAAAATTACTTCCAGCGGCCCTGATGCCAACTGCCGTGAAACACCACAGAAGAAGAAGAAGAGGCATGGCTCACGGTGGTCTCCAGTCTCGAGCGTATCAACTGCATGCATCTGGTCAACTGCACCTAACATTTGCATCCACATTGCACAAGTTCTGAAAGTGGAAACCTGTGTTATTTGTACGCCATGGGGTGAGACCAGGTTGAAGAAACAATCAATCACATGATGTCTATTAGAGAGACATTTCAGAGATAGTATTTAAAATGTCGGGCAGCATGACCTGGTGCTAACCAGAGAGACAGGTGTGCTCCCTGCTACAGCCAATACAATGGTCGCTCTCAGGGTCCTTTTGTGAAGAAGACAAAAACAACACATTACTGTGTATAAAGTTTGCACTTTTCTCTTATTTCCTGTGCTAACCACCTTGCCCAGGGGCTGCACTGTCCTATTATGAGTTGTGATGGAGCTTTAGACAGATTGTCAATAATGCTAAGAATGTGGCTAATGATAAGAGACATGTGTGACCTGCATATCAATAGCTTTTAATTTGATCCAGTCACAGAGTTAAAGGATGCAATTGTCTACTTTAATTACACAACTTTACAACTGATTGACTGAATAACTAGCTGCCATCATTTTGATAGTCTAGAGACATTTTGTATGTTGCATGTTGAAGATAATTAAAATTTTTGTATTGGGCAAATGAGCCAGTGCCTTAGCTTCAGGTGACGCTGGGATTTAATGAGTGAGTTTTGTTCCTCGCTAATAGGAATGACCTGAGGAGGTCTATCCCTTGCAGTGTTATCATGGTCTAATAACTGAGAAGATGGCACGTAGCTGTCGCATGCTAGAATAATTCCAGCATTCCATTCTTTTTATTCATCAATTCCATGGTTCAGTTGTCATGGCAACAGTTTGGGGATGTTGCCTGAATCCTAAAAAGTGTCTAAGAAATAACATAAAGCCTGTTCATTTTAACGTTTCACTTACACCCATATGCAACAACAAAGAGCTTCTCGCCTTCTCTCTGACTCTACTGAACAATGGACACAATTTTAATGAATCCACCACACAAGTTATTTCATTCCTCTAGACAATGTTCCTGTACTGCATTTCTTTTCAGGAAGGTTTACATGACAGTAGTGTTGGATTCAGAGCTGAAAAGGAGGGAAAGTCACGCTGCTCCACCCAGTTCCTCTCCCCCCCGAACAGGTGGCCCGACCACACACGACACGGTGCGAACATCTGACCAAGCCAGAAGTACCGCTGCTGGGAATTGAACCTGGGTCTCCATGGTGGTAGGTGAATGCTTTTACCTCTACACTACCCAGATGCCCCTCTTTTGTGTTAGTTGCTGCTAATTCACACTTCAGCGACGGTCAGCAACAGCATGCAGGAGTATGTGACACACACACACACACACACAGTCCATCAATGACCGCTTTCTGGGCCCAGGGCTTTGCTACTAGCTGTCTGTGGTCTGGTCTTAATCACTGTCTCCTGTGGTAGAGACAGGTCACTTTAATCTCAGTGGTAAGACACACTGACCTTTCATATCTCAGACAGTGACCTATACGTGACCTTATAACAGGAAGACGGGATATGTCTCTCACTTGGTGGCAATTTGAGGCAACCATTTCTGGGAAGTGTGAAGAGATGAGCAGGTCATGCCAGGAGCACAGCATGATGGGATTTGTCCATCAGGAACTTTGGCTATTACAGATGTAACCACCAAAACCTCTTTTGTTTTTTTGTTCTTGCTGTACAGTAGTTGATCACTGTGTGTAAGCTATGGTCAAAAATCTTATCTTATCTAGGCTTAGGGGCCTTGTCCACAGACAGCGTTTTTTTCTTCTTGGTGGAAATATGAATCCCCAGAGTGCTTTCAACGTGCACAGAAACATACCGCAGAGTTGACTCTGACACTTAGTAGCTAACATTAGCTATGTAGCAAGGTAAATAGCAAGCTAACATCAATCCAAATACAAGATGATATAATTAATAATTAGTTTGTTGATCTTTTTAATTCCGCCTCTTCCTCGATTTTGATTGGTTGGTCGAAAAAAGTGACATTGATGAGCAGCGCTCTTTTCCAAAAGTTGAACTGTTTTCTACTTGAGGCACCCAGAGCGCTCCAAAAACGCTATAGCCACTGAGAGTGCTGAAACACCAGGCGCAATGCTGGGAAAATGAGCGCTCCTAGTGTGTCTTTACCATAGAATATGAATTGCAGAAAGGTGCTGGAACCTACAATATAAACGGTTTCTGGGGCATCCCGGTACATGGCTCACCTGGTAGAGTGCGTACCACAAAGGCTTAGTCATTCGCGCGGCCGACCCAGATTCGAATCCGACCCATGGTCCATTGCCGCATGTCATCCGCTCTCTCTCTCTCCCCACCTTTTCTGTCTGCCTACTGTCCTATCAGAAAAAGGCAAAAATGCCCCCCAAAAATAAAAAATCTGTAGACATGGCACCTAATTCTCATTTTCGGGCAAGTCTTTCTTTAAATTGGCGCTATAATAGTCATATACTTACCTGTTTGTTCTCATCTTCTATGGCCCTCACAGTCACTCTCTCTCGCTCCTCTCTCTATCATAGGTCAGTGATGGTAACTTGCTCATTCACTATGGGCATGTCCATCTCTGTTGTTTTGACTGGAGCCATATCGCATGAGTTCCTGCAAGATGAGAGGTCCCATTGTCAGTGACATAGCAGGATCATCTCATTTGTATCATTAATTGTGTGATATGCCATCCTTGCCTACCCCTCCATATTTATGACTATTTGACAAATAAATCTGTGAAATCTGTCATTATCCGTCAAAATGTTCTAGTGCATCCCCGGCTAAAACTACTCAGTTTGGGCCTCTGGCTGTAAATGTTTATGAGTTTATAAAGAAATGTGCAAAGCCCGAACTGGAGACTAGAGGAAGGAAGTGGTAATGATAACATAGAAAGTGCACAACAATTTAATAAAAAACCAACAATCCATTTTTTTCAATTATGATTTTTATTGTTTCCTTTACAGATATTCAGATGTTAGTTCAGTGCAATTTACAATTGGGTATACACACTCACAAACAAACAAAAAACAGACAAAACCAAACCCATAACAAATAGTATACAAATAAACAGCATGTGCGAGAGGTTTGGAGAAATCCTCTTGTTCCTGTGTCACAGACAGCTTGTCTCATACGTGAGCAATGGCAGTGTTTACCCAGCCTCCTCCTCTGAGATAAATAATGCCACACTTTGGCATGGTGTCGCTGCATATTAACCTGATTCACTCCGACAGGGAGATGTCATGGTGGTGAACAATGATGAGGAGAGAGATAGAGCAACACACAGAGCAGCTGGAGAGATATTGAGCAAGCAACACACAGAACAGCTGGAGAGATAGAGCAACACACAGCAACTGGAGAGAGAGATAGAGCAACACACAGAGCAGCTGAAGAGAGATAGAGCAACACACAGAGCAACTGGGGAGAGAGAGATAGAGCAACACACAGAGCAACTGGAGAGAGATAGCAACACACAGAGCAACTGGAGAGAGATATAGAGCAACACACAGAGCAACTGGAGAGCGAGAGATAGAGCAACACACAGAGAAGCTGGAGAGAGATAAAGCAACACACAGAGCAACTGGAGAGAGAGATAGAGCCACACAGAGCAACTGGAAAGTGAGAGATAGAGCAACACACAGAGCAACTGGAGAGAGAGATAGAGCAACACACAGAGCAGCTGGAGAGAGAGAGATAGAGCAACACACAGCAGCTGGATAGAGATAGAGCAACACACAGAGCAACTGGAGAGAGAGATAGCGCAACACACACACCAGCTGGAGAGAGATAGAGCAAAACACAGAGCAACTGGAGAGAGAGATAGCGCAACACACACAACAGCTGGAGAGAGATAGAGCAACACACAGAGCAAATGGAGAGAGATAGAGCAACACACAGAGCAGCTGGAGATAGAGATAGAGCAACATACATAGCAACTGGAGAGATAGAGCAACACCCAGAGCAGCTGGAGATAGAGATAGAGCAACACATAGAGCAACTGGAGGGAGATAGAGCAATGCATATAGCAACTGGAGAGATATAGAGCAACACACAGAGCAGCCGGGGAGAGATAGAGCAACACACAGTGCAACTGGAGAGATATAGAGCAATACACAGCGCAGCTGGAGAGAGATAGAGCAACACACATAGCAACTGGAGAGAGAGAGATAGAGCAACACAGAGCAGCTGGAGAGAGATAGAGCAACACAGAGCAGCTGGAGAGAGATATAGAGCAACACACAGAGCAACTGGAGAGAGAGATAGAGCAACACAGAGCAGCTGGAGAGAGATACAGAGCAACACACAGAGCAGCTGGAGAGAGATAGAGCAACACAGAGCAGCTGGGGATAGATAGAGCAACACACATAGCAACTGGAGAGAGAGATAGAGCAACACAGAGCAGCTGGAGAGAGAGATAGAGCAACACAGAGCAGCTGGAGAGAGGGTGGGAGAGACAGATAGGGCGACACACAGAGCAGCTGGAGAGAGGGTGGGAGAGACAGATAGGGCGACACACAGAGCAGCTGGAGAGAGATACGAGAGGCACACCTCCCTGCATACTTCAATCAATGAAAAGAAAATAATGGGCTATTCATAAAGCATTCGGGGCTATAGCCCCCAATGCCCAGGCCTAATGACGCCCATGTTGCAGCTTCTGAACAATCTTTATTTTATGTTTATTATTGACTTGGACTTGGACGTGCACACATGCACGGACACACACATGCACGGACACACACACACACACACACACACACACACACACACACACACACACACACACACACACACACACACACACACACACACAATAGTGTATATAGTGTGTACACATCAGGATATAACTATGTTTTACAAACCAATAATGAGTAGATCGCCTGAAAATGTAGAGAGAATTTGTGTGAGAGAGAAAATAAAAGGCAGACAGACACATACTGTAGGATGAGTAGTATCCCTTTTTACAACCATGCATGGATGAATGGATAGCCGGAGGAGGTAGAGACAGACAGAGAGAGTAGGGGCAGTGGCGCACACACACACACACACACACACACACACACACACAACCTTACCACATAGTGTCAGTGTGTGCCAACTGAAAATGTCGACGTCTGCCAACCACCCTGCCTGTCTGTCTGCCTCCTTGCCCAGGGAGAGTCAGTGAGGTATTATTTCTGAATGCCAGGGTTGTTTACGCACTGCAAAATAACACCCTGGGCAGGTCAAAATTAATCTGTGCTGGGGCTGTGATGGGTACTATATTATTTTCATTACATTTGCTGAAGCCTGAGTTGATAACTTCTAGTGCAGTGGGTCCCAACCTTAGGGTTGCTGAAATTCAAATAGGGTCGCCTGATTCTTTTTTTACACCACACACAATTTAAAACTAGCGAAGATGTTTAGGGTCACTTGCGTTTGTTAGTTTGTTTGAGTTCCAAGTTTAAAGTGAAAGTGATAATCTCTAAGATTTCAGTTTTGTTCTCTTGGGCAGGGCCGATTTTACCAACGGGCTTACCGGGGCTGAAGCCCCGGGGCCCGGGACATCAAGGGGCCCAAAAAAATAAATTTGCCTTTTCAAAACTTGGGCTTGTCAAGAACAGGATACGGTCTACAATGGGACAAGAAAGGCTCACCCACTTGACATTGATGTCATTGGAAAGTGACATTGTTAGAACATTGAACTTCACCACTCTAGTCAAACGCTTTGCCACGGCAAAAGTCAGGAAGAAGACATTTCAGGTACGAACAGACTTGAATACTGCTTGATTGATTTGTGCAATAATTGAATAACCATGTGTGTGTGCACTGTAATAATAACAGCAATAATAAGTACTAAATAATAATAATAAAAGTGCTTGTTGTGACATCTCAGTGGCAATGTTTTCTTTCCAATCAGGCTGTTTATGAAATAACATGATGGCTAAACCTACAGTTTGTGTTTGTAAGTTAGAATGCTGACAGGAGAGCAGGTGGTGACATGAAAGTTAGTGAGAAAAGGAGAAGATACTGAATAATGACATCACAACAGTATAATCCTAATGTTGATTTAAAATGAGATATTCCTTTAAATACGGCTAAAAAAGGTTAAAAAAAAACACTCACATTTTTTTCGCCGGCGCCCGACACTCCCTTCCACTTGAGGGGGGGGCCCTGCAGAGATGAATAGCCCCAGGGCCCATGAAGTGTAAAATCGGCCCTGCTCTTGGGTGACACCTATGGTGATGAGTGGTAATTGCAGGTGAGATACAAACAGTGTCAATGGGCCTCACTATCACGATAGTGACTTTTTTTATGGAAATGTTTGAGATTATAACTTCAGGATTCTGAAAATAAAGGCGGAATTCAGAAAATAAAGTCCGAATTTTTAGATTAAAGTCAGAATACTCAGAAAAGAAAAGCATACATGTGACATCACTGACAATGTCACTGATGATATTATCGACGGTGTACCGGAATTTGAATGTCTAGGGTCCCTAGAGTTCTGTGACGTCAAAATCGGGTCACGAGCCAAAAAAGGTTGGGAACCCCTAGTGGTTACAGTATACTGCACAGAGTCCTGCCTGATTTGACATGGATAACAATAATAATAATGATAATAATAATAATGTGATTGATTCCTCAAGGGAAAAATGGGAAATGCGTACTGCTACAAATTATTTATTATTTTATATCAATACTTGCTCATTAGAGGTGACTCAGACTCAAGTCACAATAGAGCTCAACAGTCACGTGACTTTTCATGATGTCATTTGCCCCGGAAGTAAGTTCCGCATTAATTTTCTCCATAGACATTTCGATAAATCCTTATATAACGAGTTTTAAGGCTGGAACCAAGCCAACCCGTGACCTATTGAATCGTGAGTGACCATAAAACATTTGGTTTAAGCAAGAACAAAAAATAACCCCCCCCTGGTTGTTATTTTTTGTTCTTGCTTAAACCGAATGTTTTATGGTCACTCACGTTTCAGTAGGTCACGGGTTGGCTGAATGTGGGGGAGGAGAGAGCAGGGAAAGGGAGGAGGTGGGGAGGGAGAGAGATAGGAAGAGAGCAGGGGAAGGGGGAAGAGAGAGAGCAGAACAGAAAGGATATACTGGGGCTGGGTGAGATGGTCATGAATAGTCACAAGGGACAGACACATTTAGCAATCAAGTTATGAATTAGGGGTGTCAAAATGAATCGTTTAATCGATGCATTGCGATGCGGACGTGTCGCGATGCAGCGAAACGGATCATTGACAGATAATCGCTGAATCGTTAATGTTTAAATTTATGTTGACATTCAGATTTTAAAGCACTTTTCTAAGTAAAAAAGGGAGTTGATATTTATCTGACTGTATTAATTGATGTGTGCAGTAATAATATAGAAAATTGAGGATGTGATACTTAGAGCTGCAATACTTTGAGCTGTATCGAGATGCATCGTGATATCGAGTAAAATCGTTGACAGATGAATCGTAATTGAATCGAATCGTGAGGCCAGTGAAGATTCACAGCCCTATTATGTATTATACTTACCAGGCAAAATGGGTGCCATGGCACGAGTCCGACACCTCACGAGTCCGAAAAAAGAGGCTAACTTCACCCAGACCCTAACCCAAAACCTAACCTCTCCCACCCCCACGCCTAAACCTAACCTCCCCCAGACCCTAACCCAAAACCATGAGGTGTCGGACTCGTGAGGTATCGGACTCGTGAGGTATCGGACTAGGGGGCAGTCCCCGCAAAATGAGCCACTGAATAGACAAGAAACGAATTGACATTTATCGCCCAGCTCTATGGGCTGCCGTAGGGGACGGAAAGGTAAAATCAATGCTTACTTCCCTGGCTATGAACATGTGGGTGATTTCAAGCGCTGCACATGCAGGCTAAACTCTGCTAGAGAGAAAATGTAAGTGTTTTGGGCCCTTTTGCACGCAATTTCCAGCTTTGCTCAGAATAGTTTGTTAGAAATGTTTCATGATAAATCTATAGCTGTCTGCAGGGCCGTAACCAGGTTTCCGAAATAGGGGAGGTCCAGCAAGGGGAGGCGGATTCGGTGGCGCCCCAAAAAAAAGTGATTTTTTTCCCCCCCATTTTTAGCCATATTTAGAGTAATATATCATTTTAAATCAACATTAGGATTATACTGTTGTGATGTCATTATTCAGTATATTCTCTTTCATGTCACCACCTGCTCAGCTCTCCTGTCAACATAATTGTAACTAACAAACACAAACTGTTTTAGCCAAATTCATATCAAAATGACACCTACAAACAGGTACACAACCCAAGCCGTACACAACACACAAAGTCATCATCGATAATAAAAAAAAAACATACAGAGGGACATTTATTTATTCCTGATAGCAACGATTGAAAAATAAAAAAATATATATTATGTTGTTTTTAACTTTACACCACCTCTTTTTGTTACTTATTGGGTCATGAAACTGAAACCATGCATATAGCCACCTGCATACCTGACTTCGGGAGCTTGGCAATTGGCATCATGCATGATTAGCCAGTAGCATCCCAACGTGTCACACAGGTAACATTACTTAAGAGACAGACTAGACACTTACTTTCTTGGTTGTTGCTAAAAAATCTGTCAGTGTGTGTCACTCACTGTCTGCCGTTCACTCGCTCACTGTCTCGCAGCTCGCTCACCTTCAATTATCTCACCAGGCAGACAGACAGTCATCACTCACCACCTGCAGGGGTGCACATAACTGGTGCGCCAGTGCGCATGCGCACCGAAATTGAATGATGCGCGGCCAGATGAACCCAGGGAAACGCTTTTGCGCACCAACTGCTGGGGCCGCTGAGAGAGGAAATTTCTTCCTGAAAATCCCACCCCTGGACCTAGCGCTTCAGCCCCGCCCCTGGATCTCGGCTCTGCAGCGAGCGGCACTTGGAAAATCGTGACACTATCTGCAGGCACTCGTTAAAATGTCCAAAAAGCAAGCGACGCTGAGTAACTATTTTGGTGTTCCAGGACCACCACCACCAAAGAGACAACACACTGAACCACCACCTGACTCGCAAAGAAAACGTGGTTTTTCTGAAAAGTGGCTGCAGCAGGTGGGCTGGCTTCAATCCAATGATGAACGCACCGACATGTGGTGCAAATTATGCCGTGAGCATCCTAATCTGGCAGATAAAAACAGCACGTTTTATAGTGGGACAAATAATTTCAGTCACCCACCTTTCGAAAAACATGAGAAAAGCAAAGAGCACGTGAACATAATTAAAGCAATTGAAAACAGCAGCAGACAGGATCGGAGTCGCCCACTAGACAGGTGGCAAGACAAAATGAACGAAGAACAGCGTCAGGCACTCAGTAATATATTTCTGTTGGCCTTTCATAAAGCTAAACACGCACGGCCGATGCGCTCGTATGAAGAGGACATTCCTCTGTTTAAGAGGCTTGGAGTTAATGTCGGGACTGCGTATCATTCAAGAGAAGGGGGATCCCGCATCGTGCAGACTATTGCACAGACAATCAGCACGGAACTGTTTGAAAAGTTAAAAGCAGCAGAATTCTGGGGTCTGCTCTTTGACGGATCAGAAGACATCAACAAAACTGAGCAGGAAATCGTGTACATTGTGTCTGTGTCAAGCGACGGAGAGTTTAGCTCGAATTTCCTTGGATTAATTAATCTGGGGGCAGCACGATCAGCACAGGACATTGTTGACGGACTTGTGCAACTATTTAATGCATGTGGATTAGCGGATGAGTGGAAGACAAAGTTGGTCTCGGTGTGTACGGGGACCGCCTTCCATTCCGAAACACCACCATTCCGACACACCCCCACTCAGAAACACCCCCATTCCGAAACCCCCCCACTCCGAAATTGAAATTGATTTAACCCCTCCACTCCGAAATTGATTTTCAAGTCCATATTTCTCCGAGTTTCCTGCATTCCTGCAGCTTGAAATAAACGTTTCAACTCGTTTTTTTATGTCACTTCATATAATTTCGCTATAGCAGCAAACATGAGCCTGCTGCATTCAGATAGATACAGGAATGTGATTGTGAACGTTGGATACATCCTAAAATCAGCTGTGGATCACAGAGAAATAGCCTTTATTTAGATGTCGGCTGCCACTGACTTTTTTTTTTTTTTTTTACAGTGTGACTATTTTATTAGATAATATGTATTTCTGATTGAATAAAAACTACTACATCAAATTGATTGTGACTACGATGGAGTTTTAGGGCCATGCATGATGAAAAATAAAAATTAAAGAGGGATTTTTTTTTCCAATGACAGGAGGGGAAAAATAGTTTCCATTTCAAGAATAAAGTCGAAATGTTGAGAATAAAGTCGAAATTTAAGCACCAGGCAGAAGAAAGAAAAATCAGAGGATCAAGTTTTTTTTCAAGAATAAAGTCGAAATGTTGAGATTAAAATCGAAATTTCGTGAATAAAGTTGAAATACTGTAACGAGAATACAATTGAAATGTATCATTGCCCCTCGAGCAATATCTCCAAAGACCAGACAAGCGCTCAGCCTCGCTGGTCTATTTGGATTCCCAGGGGCACAAGTTAACATGTCTTAAGACCAGAGAGGCTAAAAATCTATGACTGGGCCTAGAGACACCCAGGCCAGCCACCATACCCAGGCTAGCCCCTTTGCCAGCCCCAGACACCCAGGGAAGCCACCCCCACCTCCAGGCTGCCAACAAACTGAAAAATCAAAACAAGTTAGGAGAGCATCGCCCACAGTGTAGCCTACATACTGTAGCCTACATATCCCATTCTCCGACTCAGTCAGTGGTAGGCTATATCCTGAGTTTCTGAAGTTTTGCAACTACTGTATATTGATGCAATGCCATGTGTATTTAACTTAAATTGCCATAATCTTGAGATTGATCATTCACAGATGATCTTGTACAACCAAATGCAAACGTCGGGCCGTGCGTTGTGCAATATGAAGACATTTGGATTCAGGTGTGTCCAAACGCATCCGCCGCCCCCGCCCGTGCATACAGCATAAATTATTCTTATTGCCGTTATTAAGGAGAGGAGTTGATTTGCCACTTAAGGAATGGTAAGTAGGCTATTCTAGCCATTCAATAGAGGCCTATATCAAAATTGTGCTGACGGGCAGATACAGGCTTTCATCTTGCTGCGCACCTGTGTGGAGCTGCCTGCCGACTCCATATCCAAGTGTCTCTCCAACTTGCAATGCACACAATCATGCCTGTGTAATATGAATAGGCCTCTGCTCCTCAATTCTTAATCAATTTATTTTGTTGCCTATAGCCTAATTTCCGGATTGCCGCCGCGTTAAATTCGGCTGTGTCAACCACGCTTATAACCAGCAGATCAAAACGCGACAATGCTCACTGCAGGCCAAGCGCATGGCTTGTTGAGATGAGTGCACTGCCGACAAACCTTTCTCAGATGATACTGTTAATATGTCAACACAGAAGTTAAAATAAAGTGTTGGAATATTTGTAATAAAATCAGAACAAACTAATTTTCATTTTTAAATCAAGTTGTGTGTTGTTTCTGCAATGTCAGGCTATTTGATGCAGACATCACGGCATTTTGAAATAATGGACATCCCGTTAACAATGGCTATATTTCTCTTGAACATAAAATAGGCTAAATAAGGCACACACAAAAACTAACCTACCTTTTTTATTTATAGCTGCCAGCCATATTTACAGTAGCCTAGGCTATATGATTATCAGTAGGCCTATAGCCTATTTAAAATTCATATTTGAAAGGTTGAATCCTCCATCGTTTCAGGGGGCACGGGTCAGACAGCCATGTCTACATTAGCTTACCTATTTGATGGGTCGGCACTTTGTTATGTATGTTCATATTACGCATGGGTTTTCACTGCTTTTTCGCGCATTGCAAGTTGGAGAGACACTTGGATTTGAGTCGGCAGGTAGCTCCACGTGAGCCAGCAAGCATTGTTCATTTTAAATTAGTTTTAATTCGATTTTGGGCCTTGATTATGCCACTATAGGCCCGCATATCAATTGATGAAAGGAGTGTTGGCATTAAGTGTTAGCCTATATAAACTATAACTCCTTTGATGTCCAACACACGGTGCACAGCGAGATGAAAGCCTGCATCTGCCCATCACAGCACAGTTTTTATATAGGCCTATTGAAATAGGCTAGAACTAAATGTTCACACATCTCCATCTATTAAATAAGCGAATATTATTTTGTGATGTGTGGCTAGCCTATAGGCTACGTGATGAATGAATGAATTTGCAATTATGAAGTGCAGATGCACAGTGCGCCTCTCGTCACCTCACAACAACATGGGAATAACATTTGCTTTTATGGAATAAAAAGGTAAGAAATAGCGTATTGTGTTAGTTAGCCTCAATCTCGAGATTATGGCAATTTAAACGAATTAAATCCATCAAGAATTGAAGAGAGGAATTGGAAACATGCGGATGTTGGCTGCCAATCTATATGCACCATGCAGTCGCAATATGATTATTTTTTTATTTATTTTCAGAGTGTTTATTCTAATTAATTTCATCTGATAATATGTATAGGCCTAAAACTGTAGGAAATTCATTGTGTTTATAGGTGTTGCCCCCATGCACGTGAGTCTAATTTATTATAGAGTTAATATAATGTAGGCACGTGAGTCTAATTTATTATAGAGTTAATATAATGTAGGCTATATAGTCTACGGTACTTAACTTTTCAATAAAAATAAAAATAAATAGCTTAAACATATGCCTTATGTTATTTAGCCTAGCTGTTTTCAGGGGAGCTGTGTGGACAAAGGGAAGGATATAACACTTCAATTAACATATTCTGCCTGTTTTCTGGAAAACGACCTGTGAAGACTTTCCACTCTGCTGGTCTAAATACCAGGTGTGGTCTTGCGCATTCCTGGCTCGCAGTTTTCTGCAGGTCACGGTGCACAGAGATATCTCTACAATCACTAAACATTGTTCATTTATGTTGTCTTGCCACACAGTTTGTTAAGTTTGTCAAATGCGTTATCCGAGAGCGCAAGGATCTGTTCCACAGCAGCCTATTCAACTGATTATTTATATCTCCTGACACGCCAACAGGATCTAATCATAAATTATGTTTTCTACACATCTAAAGGTGAGCTGTTACACACGCCCACATTCATACCGTGAAAGGTGTTTGAAAAAAAATAATTGTAACTTTGAGTCAAATGCTCACAGTTGAATAAGGTTCATTGAGTCGAGCTGAACTGATTTTGTTTTATGAAAATCTGAGGAAATGTAGCTTCTCCATTCCCGATGGTCTAACATGCATATGCATATTTTCAATAAAAAACAATGAGTTGAACGTTCATTTCAAGCTTTTGTAATTGGCTGCAGCTTATTTCCGAATCGATTGCGGCTGGAGAGCTGGCTGCAGTGTTTGATGCAGGAAACTCGGAGAAATATGGACTTGAAAATCAATTTCGGAGTGGGGGGGTTTCGAAATGGAGGGGATGTCCCCATTCGGAATAGCGGTGCCTTTAAAAAAAATGGGAACCCCCTCCATTACGAAGAATGGAGGTCGATCTTCGGAATGGGGGGGTTTCGAAAAGGCAGGGTGTAACCGGTGTGTACAGACGGAGCAGCTGTCAACGTGGGAGTATACAACGGCGTCATCCCTAAACTACGCCGGATAGTGGACGTCGGGGATTCCCTGGTTCATATTCTGTGTACAGCCCACACCCTGGAGAACTGCGCCAAATCAGCTGATCGCATGGTGCCATACTGTGAGTCTTTTAATCGCTCCGTTGTCAGTTTGCTACGCTTTTATTTGCAAAAGAGGGGTGCCGCTAACACAGCACAACTAAAGAAACACTGTGATGAGACTGGCATTGACTTTGTAAAACTGGGAAAGTTTCACAACATTAGATGGTCTGCTTGGAGACATGACTCTGTTAAAAATATGGAGGCTATTACCTGCCATTAAAATACAACTGGCTAAAAGTGATGACAGTGACCTAAAGCATGTCTGCACAGAGCGTTTTCACTGTTTCCTAGCCAACATGCTTGATACTGGGAAGATATTACAGGGGCTCTCTCTCAAGTTCCAGCGAGATCAGCTGAGTATCGGTGAATGCAAAGATGAGCTCATGGTAGCTGTTGGCCAGCTGACACTTCTGCTTGACAGTGATGATGGGAAGTACAGGAAACAAAGTGTTGCAAATGCTGATGCTGACAGGGACAAGAATAATGTACTGAGGGGTTTAATTCAAGAGTTTGAAACCAGATATGAATCCCTCAAGTCATGTGACCAATTTCTAATTTTTGATCATTCAACTTGGCCTCAGGAAAGGAAAGACCTCCACAGTTTTGGCAACACAACACTTAAAAGCATCCTCCAGAATTATGAGGCCAGCATCTGTTGACAGAGACTCCACTCTAAGTGAATGGATGCGTTTAAAGCAAGCAGGAAAACGTTTAGCAGCCTCCTCTGTGTATGACTTGGTCAACATTGTGAAGACAGGCAATCCAGAGAATTACTCTAACATTAAGAAAGTCCTTGTGTTGTCGCTTACACTGCCTTTAAGCAGTGCTGCATGTGAGAGGATTTTCACACCTTAACATTATTAAAACCAAGTACAGATCCCGCCTGTCAGACTGTCGCCTGTCATCCCTGATGCACATCCACCTGTCTAAGTTGACAACAGAGACCTTTGACCCAAAGCAGGCTATTGACTTGTGGATGCAAACAGCTGATCGTAGGCTCAACCAGAGGGAGAGGAGTAGGCCTACATCAGCAGCTGCCATGGTTGAAATTGAGGACAGTGATAGCAGCAGTCAAGAGAGCAGTGATGATGATGATGTCCAGCTTGTAGAATAAAAAGATAAATGGAGAGATTGTAGCTTTAAACTGAGCTGAAAGAAGAGCCAGTCAGTTGTTCCAGTGTTTACAGAACCAACATTTAATTGCAGTGGTTAAAGGGCAGTCAGTTGAGTTATTGTTCAGTGTTTCAGTGTTAACAGAATAGAGAGTCACATTCTTCATCAGTGCTTAAAAAGATGACAGTTGATTTCAGTGTTTAAAGAACAGACATTCAATGCTTAAAGAGATGATTGATGTGAGGATGTCAGTTGATTTCAGTGTGTTTTAGAACAGTGTTAATTACAAGAGCAGTAATTTGATTTATTTTATTTTGTTTTCCATCCAACACCTTCACACACCATACTTTGCACACATCCACTCACCTACACTACTGATTATACAGACTAACACACACCATAATGTGTTAATTCATATTTATTTATGAATAAATTTTATATCGCAATAAGTTATCCATGTATCCCTGTTTTATTCATTCTGCGAGACGGGTCGCGATATTTGGTGAGCACCAAGTCACATCTCCAGGTGCTCCTTTGAGATCCAGGCCAAAAAAGTTATGTGCACCCCTGACCATGCTGCTGCTCTCTCGGAATCAAGTTACCGCGGACGCGGCATCAGATGACTTCCTGCCTGACCTGCCTTTCATTTAAAAATAAAAGCGATCTCGTGTTTTTCATGCTTTTCCATGCAGATTGTTTTATTTTTTTCTCTGAAATATTAGGGGAGGTCCGGACCTCCCCGTCCTCATAGTTACAGCCATGTCTGAGTCCCCTTTTAGCTGATGGCACCAGGCAGCTCAATTTAACCCCTGGTTGTCACAAAATCCCACGGCACACCTGGACTTGCTTCACACCATTTTGGGAAACACTGCATTAGCCCGTTGAGTGCTGTCAATGAGGAATTAAGGAGTAGTCTTCCATACTGCCATTCTACTTTTCCCCTGAACCCATATGATCATACAGATAAATATGTACACACACAACAACAGACACACACACAACACACACAGACACAGACACACACATACACACGCATGCACGCACGCACGCGTGTATAATTTCCTTGAATATGCAATTAGAAACTAGAAATGTTCTGAAAAGACTCAGACATAATGAGAAATTGAATTGTTCCTGAATGATGAGGTTGAAATGGCTCGGGGAACGGCCCTTCTCTCTGTTCTCATCAGCAGATGAGCGTCTTATTCAGAATGAACTATTTTCACATTGAAGTGAAGCCTGGATGGGTGAGGCTGGCAGAGGGCGGGCATCTTGATTATTCAGTCCATTACAGAGGCACAGCATGGTTCTCCTGTAATGGGCCTGTGATTTCATGTCTAGTATCCTACCAATTCAACGGGCCTGCCTCGGTCTGCATGGATGATTGCTGTTGTTTGTTGCACAGAATGACAATGGAATCTGCTTTATTTTATTGCGATTGTCTTTCCTCTTGAGGAATGGGTATACTTATTGAAATTAAACATCCGTCTAATTTGAATGTGTGTGTGTGTGTGTGTGTGTGTGTGTGTGTGTGTGTGTGTGTGAGTGTTTGTTTTTGTGGGTGCATGAGCATTCATGCATTTGGACACATCACAGTGAGGAACAGCCTATCACCACTCAGAGGGCCTAAAGCCAAAGTTGTAATTGGGGCCGTGAATTCCGATAGGCGGTCGCCCTACGCATTATCATCAATAAGAATTGGCCCTGTTTAATTTGTTATCCTCTATAGACCAGAACTGCACCGCGTCGTCAAGCGCGAAGGCCACTGCCCCTTTTACAGGGAAACCCACCATAGGAAAAGACTGTACAAGAAGCCATGCAGTTCAAACAAACTATTTACAACGATTTCATTTGATATAGATATGCCGAAGGGTTGCTGTGTTGTTGGTTTCACTAACAATGAATAAATTAAAAACACGGATCTGCGATGTTTTTTTTTAATAGAGTAGGGGTGACACCGTCAATGTGGATGATCCATGTAACCTGGTGGAAACTCAACAGTGGGCTGGATACAGCGTTCATATAAGGCAAGTACTATTGCAGATGTATCTTGCGCATTCTATGGCCGGCCGATTTGAAATATATTATGTCATGGTGCCTTTGGGGGTTACATGCTGCCACTCCGACGTGCTGCCACTCCGACGTTCTGCCACTCCGAAATATCGGCACTCAGAAAGGGGGTCTATATTCCCCGTTTTTCACTAACCTCTCCCAGCCCCCACGCCAAACCTAACCTCCCCCCATGCCTAAACCTAACCTCCCCCAGACCCTAACCCAAAACCTAACCTCTCCCACCCCCACGCCTAAACCTAAGGTCGGCATTGCGGCTTCTAAGGTGAACGACCGCCAGTCCGAATAATGGAAGTTAACGTTCGGAGTGGCAGCATGTCGGAAAGGCAGAGGAACCCCGCCTTTGGGTAATTTATGAACGAAATTAATTCTGTTATTCTTCTATAGATTTCTTTTGTACGACATTGAAGTCAATGGTGAGTGGGTTGTGCCGGTCTGCATGGTCTATCCGCATTAAGTGTGTGTGTGTGTGTGTGTGTGTGTGTGTGTGTGTGTGTGTGTGGTGTGTGTGTGTGTGTGTGTGTGTGTGTGTGTGCGCGCAAATAAAAGAGGTCTGCCATTGTAAACATGTCTCTCAAGCTCCTACTTCAATGTGACATTGAGCATTTTGCACTAGTACAGGACACACACACACACACACACACACACACACACACACACACACACACACACACACACACACACACACACACACACACACACACACATTTCCCCATTTCTGTAACTGCTTGAATCTGTGAAAACACTCTTGATCCTGGAGGTAGGAGCGCAATAGGAGAATGCTAAGATCACTCATCAGTTGTTGAAGTCCAGAGTTTATCAAAAGACACACACCCAGACGCACATATTCAACTCCATATGGTGTGACAGTCCAGCCACAGCGATGGACCACAGGACCTGGGCTCTGCGGTGCAGTCTGGACATATGGCCCTGCTGGCCCCACTGGGCTCAGATGATACACCAGACGCTGACACCATCCAACTCAGTGGCAGGCAGCAGCCACCCACAGACAGACAACACTCACACGTGCACTGTCACTGAGGTCTGTGATAGCACGGAAGCCGTGTGTTTTTGAGCAGTTTTGACTCATGGCGTTTCTGCCATGTATTCGTTTATTTGCCTCAGGCGTCAGCCCCACAGCAGGTTCTGCGATTGGTGGGAAGCGCTGTCTGGCTAGAGACGCCAGCATCTGCTTTGTTTTGGAGTGAAGTCATCGTGCTTTTAAGTCAAAGAGATCTGTTGCCATAACCAAGAACTAACAGGCATTACAGCCATGAGGCAAACAGCACGCTAAGCGATAAAGTCTTTAGCGAGATTTTTTTATTTATTGATTGCTACAAATTAAGTGACTCGAGCACAAGACCTGTTATACTGCACTTACAAATACTGTTATGGGAAAACAGTTATGGTGAAGACAGTTATTGCCATTCTAGCAAATTACTGAAACCGAATTGCTATATTGACTGCAGTACACGCTCACACAAGAATGAAGTGCCTGACTTGCACTGAGTGGATTTGTTGCAACTGCTTTTACACAATCCATTGAGGGGGGGGATTTGGATGGATTTCCTCTCCCTTGACCTCCTACAGTCTTCCAGGTATGGATTACAGACTCACACAACATGAGACCAATCAACGCCATGCTCATAAAACCAGTTTTGGCGCAAAAAGAGTCCTTTAATGACTGAAGTGGATTTAATCCGTGAAATCAATAAAAGGTTAAAATGTGAGGGCTGTTCACAGTAAAGGAAATAGCAGAGTGTCATAATACGCAGAGAGGGTCATAATACTGTATTTTGCACACAACAACAAAACAAATAAAGTAGTAGATGTGCATTTTAGTTTGATTTGATTGCAAATAAAGTGGGAGGATATTGATGCAAGCTCTACCACCTTCAAGGGTGATCAAGCTTTTCTTATTGATTTGAATATTGCCATTATACAGCTCAGCAACAGCAGCCGCTGACTGGGAGGTTAATATAGCCGGGGTCCAGGGGCGCTGCCAGGGATGTTGGGCCCCATGAAAGCATACCATACCGGGCCCATGAAAAATGTTGGCCATTTGAAGCCCGATTTGGAGGAATATCTAATTTTAAATTAATATTCAGATTAGACTATTGTAATGTCATTATTTGCCCTTTCTCACTCACCTCCATATCATCTATACCAGCTCTCCTTGCCCTGTTGAATCATCATGCCCTCTCTCTCTCCCTCTTTGCTCTGAATACCCCAGAGTGAAGAAAGAAATACTATCAGTAAACTGATGACATAGAAAGAATATTGATACACATATGGGGCCCTATCTTTGCAGTGGCCTTAGGCGCAAAAACTGGCGTTAAACGCAAAAAAAACGCGCCGTGCGCCTGCCTCGGGAGGATAGCAACATGGTTTTAGGCCCCGAAATGCGCTTTACGCGAAAGAGCACAGTGCCAGAATAGGCCAGAATGGGCGTTTCAGCCTTAAATACCGGCCTAACGATATCTCCCCCCCTGGCATTAATTTAGCACTTAGCGCTTTTCAAAACCAGGCCTTATTCAGTGCGCCGGTTATATTGTAATTGCGCGGAGCTCTCCTCTGCCATCTCACATTCTCTCCTCCTCTCTCTCTCTCTCTCTCTCTCTCACTCCCTGAAATCTCCCAGCATGCATTGAGACTAATACATTTCGAGAAGAAATATCAACCAAATCAGCCTAAATTGCCTAAAGTGGTAGATAGAAATAATGTTTCTGTTCACACAACATGCAATTCTCGAACATTTCAATATTGGCCAAAATAAAACACGACATCCAAACACAACCCTATGTGAAACATATATGTAACCTAGGTGGTATATATATCCCACGCAGATATAACGTGATTTAGATGAGAGACAGCCGCAACACGGCTGTACTGTGATGTCCGCTCCAACAAGACTTGGCTTACTTCACATTCACTTTTACAATAAAAACACATTTATGCAATGACTTTACATAATGTAGGCTATATTTATGTGCATCATTTGCAGCACTGGAGAAGAAAAGGTAGCGAGAGAAAACGATATCATTCTGGACAAACTTTCACCAATCTAATCTCATCATGACATAGGGATAGGCTATATTTTTCTAGCCAATGCATTTAGAACATTCTTTTCACTTTGATCTTGCTATAGTGTAGCGTATTTACATGCTTGCAGTATTTAAACTGCAGTTAGATTGGTTTGAGAAGCCTAATAATATGGAATATTATATATGAGACAGACGGGAAAGAAACAGGGAGGGGGGGAACTCAGAGCGCTTCGGTCGGCTTTTCTGACCGGACTGGATCGCTCCGTGGAATTGGAGCTTAAAAGGGAAGCTTGTGATGCATTTACTGCACTTCTCAAATGAGCAGGTAGTGCATAATTTTACGCTTAAAAGGCGTGGTTATAATGCTTAAGGCCGCGTGTAGCGATGACACCAAAATATCGAGTGGGCCGATCCACGCCGACCAATCTGCGCTGGGCCGGGCGCTGGGCGCAGTTTATAGGCCGATGGGCCGATAGCCCATGGAGTCCAACAGGAGTCTGTTATTATAGACTGTTGTAGGCCAGGGACAACTGATTTAGTATGAATGGCTTGCAAAAAAAAATAAAAAATCCCTGCATTGATTATATATTGGCTAGAAAAGGAGCTAAATGTAAACACTCTGAATTTTCTGTGAAGTAACAGCCTATTTCACTATGGACTACTAACTTAATTTCCAGTAGGCTATACAAAAGTTGAATAACATTCACTAGGACAGTTCTATGGTTAGGACACGAGTGTCACTATAAAAACTCTCAGACCCTGTAAGTCCACTGAGTAGGAAATTATTATGTACAGTAGAAGTATAGTATAGCCATCAGAGGAAAAAATAAAAGGCTTCTTGGAGATTGGAGATTTGGACAATATCACAGCATCATGTTCCATTTAAGATACGTTATTATGCCTCCGCCGGCGAAGCCAGGCCGAAGGCATTATGGATCCGGGTTGTCCGTCCGTACGGCCGTACGGATGTCCGTACGGATGTCCGTCCGTACGGATGTTTGTTAACGCCATATCTGAGGAACGCCTTGACGGAATTTCATCAGATTCGCCTTAAACATTCACTTAGGCTCAAGGATGATCTGATTAGATTTTGGTGGTCAAAGGTCAAAGGTCAAGGTCACTGTGACCTCTCGAACGCCATTTTCAAGCTTGTTAACGCCATATCTGAGGAACGCCTGGACGGAATTTCATCAGATTCACCTTAAACATTCACTTAGGCTCAAGGATGATCTGATTAGATTTTGGTGGTCAAAGGTCAAAGGTCAAGGTCACTGTGACCTCTCAAACGCCATTTTCAAGCTTGTTAACGCGATATCTGACGAACGCCTGGACGGAATTTCATCAGATTCGCCTTAAACATTCACTTAGGCTCAAGGATGATCTGATTAGATTTTGGTGGTCAAAGGTCAAAGGTCAAGGTCACTGTGACCTCTCGAACGCCATTTTCAAGCTTGTTAACGCAATATCTGAGGAACGCCTGGACGGAATTTCATCAGATGCGCCTTAAACATTCACTTAGGCTCAAGGATGATCTGATTAGATTTTGGTGGTCATAGGTCAAAGGTCAAGGTCACTGTGACCTCTCGAACGCCATTTTCAAGCTTGTTAACGCGATATCTGACGAACGCCTGGACGGAATTTCATCAGATTCGCCTTAAACATTCACTTAGGCTCAAGGATGATCTGATTAGATTTTGGTGGTCAAAGGTCAAAGGTCAAGGTCACTGTGACCTCTCGAACGCCATTTTCAAGCTTGTTAACGCGATATCTGAGGAACGCCTGGACGGAATTTCATCAGATTCGCCTTAAACATTCACTTAGGCTCAAGGATGATCTGATTAGATTTTGGTGGTCAAAGGTCAAGGTCACTGTGACCTCTCGAACGCCATTTTCAAGCTTGTTAACGCGATATCTGAGGAACGCCTGGATGGAATTTCATCAGATTCGCCTTAAACATTCACTTAGGCTCAAGGATGATCTGATTAGATTTTGGTGGTCAAAGGTCAAAGGTCAAGGTCACTGTGACCTCTCGAACGCCATTTTCAAGCTTGTTAACGCCATATCTGAGGAACGCCTGGACGGAATTTCATCAGATTCGCCTTAAACATTCACTTAGGCTCAAGGATGATCTGATTAGATGTTGGTGGTCAAAGGTCAAAGGTCAAGGTCACTGTGACCTCTCAAACGCCATTTTTAAGCTTGTTAACGCGATATCTGACGAACGCCTGGACGGAATTTCATCAGATTCGCCTTAAACATTCACTTAGGCTCAAGGATGATCTGATTAGATTTTGGTGGTCAAAGGTCAAGGTCACTGTGACCTCTCGAACGCCATTTTCAAGCTTGTTAACGCCATATCTGAGGAACGCCTGGACGGAATTTCATCAGATTCACCTTAAACATTCCCTTAGGCTCAAGGATGATCTGATTAGATTTTGGTGGTCAAAGGTCAAAGGTCAAGGTCACTGTGACCTCTCAAACGCCATTTTCAAGCTTGTTAACGCGATATCTGAGGAACGCCTGGACGGAATTTCATCAGATTCGCCTTAAACATTCACTTAGGCTCAAGGATGAACTGATTCCATTCTGGTTATCAAAGGTCAAAGGTCAAGGTCACAGTGACCTAACAAATGCCATTTTCAAGCTCGGTAACGCCATATCTCAGTAACACCTTGACTAAATTTCTTCACATTTGGCTCAAATATCCAATTCTGCACAGAAACGCCTTGATGCAATTTCTTCCAATTTGGCTCCATCATCCACTTGGACTCAAGAATGAACTAATGGCGGAGGCATAAGTCCGCGTTGCGGTCGTTCTAGTCTTTAATATCACAATCAAATTCATTCATATCCATAATGTTTGTTACTCTTATGGAGCACAGGAAAGTTTTGGAGAGTATATGGAGAACGGAGATGTCATGTCAGATCCAAAGAGATTGCAAACTGCTTTGTAACTAAATTACTACTTATTTTTCGTTCTCAGGCTTTCATATATTTGTGCTTACTTGTAAAGTGGAAAGTCTTCCTTCTTATGAACAAAAGGTATAGCACTCCATGGTTTTGTAGAAATGTGATTATCTAAACAGCTGTTCTAATCATTCTGATTGTGATTCCATATAGCGCAATCGTTACATGTGGGGAAACCGCATCAAACTATTTAGAAATACTCGGGCGGGGGAGGGGGTGCCTATCTAAAATACCTTAAATGTCAATGACAACTTTGACCATTTAATTTGTTTACTTGGCTCTCTTGCCTTATTTAGACATGATGCTGCTGCCTGATCTCACTCACTGCGCATTTCTGATAGAAGCCAGCAGGGCAGGCAGTTCTGCGTGGTTTGGGGGCGGACTTGAGGCAGGACTGAACCATTTTATGAAAATCGAAGGGGGAGGAGGGTGGATGATTTTTTTTTGTGCCAAAATACAATACAAATAAAAATAAACCATTAGTTTTATTAGTACATTGTCAATAAAATATTATATTAATGACGATAGGTTAATAATTTAATACTGCAAAAAATGTAATACTGCAAAAAATTCCAGAGTCTTCAATTTTTTTAGGGCCCCTGTCAGAGCCCCAGTCAAGGGCCCTTGGAATCATTCACCTCCCCCCCCCCCTTAAAGCGCCCCTGCCAGGGTCCACCCGCTATGCCGGCCACCTGCAGTGCCGACAGCCCGCAATGCCGACGTTAGGTTTAGGTGTGGGGGGTGAGAGAGGTTAGGGTTAGGGGGAGGTTAGGTTTAGGGGTGTGAGGTTAGGTCTAGGGTTAGGGTATTAGGGAGGTTAGGTTTAGGCGTGAGAGGTTAGGGTCTGGGGGAGGTTAGGTTTAGGCGTGAGAGGTTAGGGTTAGGCTCAGGGGGTGGTTAGGTTTAGGCGTGAGAGGTTAGGGTTAGGGTCTGGGGGAGGTTAGGTTTAGGCATGGGGGGTGGAAGAGGTTAAGGTCTGGGGAGGTTAGGTTTAGGTGTGGGGGGTGGAAGAGGTTAGGTTTAGGGTTAGGGTCTGGCAGAGGTTAGGTTTAGGTGTGGGGGGTGGGAGAGGTTAGGTTTAGGCGTGGGGGCTCGGACAGGTTAGCTCCAGCCGGTCCACCGACACGCTAGAAGCCGCCTCGCTCAGCTGGTTCTGCTTGTGGGCTATCGGCATTGCGGGCTGTTGGCACATAGACGGGGCACCAATATAGCCATGGTCAACTGTGATGGATGTAACCATTGGGGTATGTCCTCCAAATTGTCATGCCCACGTAATTGACTACCCTCGCTACACAACCAATCCAATGTAATCCCACATCATCGCCCGGAAATAAATACCTGTAGGATAGGTCCTCCCACCTTTTTCACTACTGCTGTCGGAAGGTGCGGTCTGCAGCTGCTGTGGCATCCTCGCTTTCCCTGTTTGAGAGCAGAATTGCCGCTGCTGCTTTGCCGACGCACGAAAAAGGACACACTCTTGACCTCGTATTATCTTTTGGATTATCTGTCAATATAACTGATATATGTGCTGCTGGTATCTCTGACCATTCACCTATTGTGTTTTCCATCACAACTCCCTGCTCTGCTATTTCTTCTCATGTATCCATGCAACGATCACGTATGATTACCCCTGACACTGCTGTTCAGTTCTCCGACGCCTTTGCTAGTTCCCCAATCTGTGTCCTGGATGCAAACTGTATCCCCATTGATGTAGACGACTTTCTCTCCATGTTTAATGAGTCATGCACTGATATCCTAAATACTGTTGCACCTCTTAAGTCCAAGCGCAGGAAAACTCTCCCGACACCCTGGCTAAATGACTCCACTCGCGCTCTTAGATGTGCATGCAGACGCGCTGAGAGAAAGTGGAGGAAGGATAGGCTGCACGTCTCCCTTCAAATCCTGCGCAACACTCTGTCCACCTACCAAACGGCTGTCAAAACTGCAAAAACTATGTACTGTACATCTCCAACCTAGTCACAAGTAACTGCAATAAACCCCAGGTTCTGTTCAAGGTCCTCAACTCTCTCATTAACCCCTGCGACACCCCCTCTGTTGTGCCTTCACCTGTCCTATGTGAAAGCTTCCTCAATTTCTTCATCAGAAAGTCTCTGCCCTCAGACCCCTCTCCCTCCCCCTCTCACCCCCCCCCCCCCCACCCCCTCCTCTTCCCCCTCACCCCCTGCCTGCTGTCTTTGACCAGTTTGTGCCGGCCTCCCTCTCCTCTCTCTCCGACGTCATTAAACACCTACGACCCACTACCTGCCCCTCTGATGCACTCCCCTCACGCCTTCTTACGGAAGTCCCTGACACTGTCCTCCCCGTCATACTACGGCTGCTAAATACCTGCCTCAGCACTGGTTGTGTCCCGGCTGCCTTCAAGCACACTATGGTCCAGCCCCGGATAAAAAAGCCTAACCTCGATCCCTCTGTCCTTGCAAACTTCAGACCTATCGCCCAATTACCATTTCTGTCAAAAGTCCTGGAGCGCATAGTCCACTTACAACTACAATCTTTCCTTGAGCAATATAACCTACATGATAAATTCCAGTCTGGCTTTAAACCGCGCCACAGCACTGAAACGGCCCTTCTCCGTGTCTTCAATGACCTTAGTCTAGCCGCCGATGCAGGTAACCCCTCTATCCTGCTGCTCCTCGATCTCACAGCTGCCTTCGACACTGTGGATCACACGATTCTACTAGCTCGACTTGAGCATTGTGTTGGTATCAGGGGCGTCGCCCTGGACTGGTTCCGGTCCTACCTAAGCAACCAGACTTTTTTTTCCCAACTCGGTGACCTCTCCTCCTCTGTGGCCCCCCTCACCTGTGGGGTGCCCCAAGGATCGATTATGGGCCCCGCCCTCTTCCTGCTGTACATGCTGCCTCTAGGTCAGATCCTGGCGAAATTCAATATTTCTTTTCATTGTTTCGCCGATGACGTGCAGGTTTACCTTCCCCTAAAAGGGGAAACTACAATACAGCCTCTGCTCGACTGCCTGGCCGACATAAAGTGCTGGATGTCCGACAACTTTCTGACCCTAAACGAGAAAAAAACGGAGGTTATTGTTTTTAAGTGTCCCCCCGGCCCCCCTCGTCGAAGCTCTTGGCCCCCTGGGTTCCAACCTCTCCACCTCAGTCAGAAACCTCGGAGTCATTTTTGACAGTGCTTTTAAATTTGAAAAGCAAGTCAGCTCTGTTGTAAAAAACAGCTTCTATCATCTTAGGCTCCTGGCCAAAACAAAGGCCTACCTCTCCCAGAAGAACCTGGAGAGGGTGATACACGCCTTTATCACCACTCGCCTTGACTATTGCAACACACTTTATGTGGGGATCGACCAGTCCCTGCTCCGCCGCTTACAACTTGTCCAAAACGCGGCTGCGCGCCTCCTTACGAGGACAAAGAAACACGAACACATCACCCCAGTTCTGTCCTCGCTGCACTGGCTGCCTGTGCGTTTCCGCATTGATTTTAAATTAGCCCTGACCGTTTTTAAAGCACTAAATGGAATGGCCCCTCTCTACCTCTCCGAGCTCCTGGACCGCCACACCCCCTCCAGATCCCTTAGGTCAGCAGACCAGTCACTGCTGGTGGTGCCCAGAACCAGGCTAAAAAACAGGGGAGACAGAGCCTTTTCGGCTGCTGCACCGAAGCTCTGGAACAGCCTTCCCCTCCACGTACGGGCCGCCCAGACTCTAGAGGTTTTTAAGTCCCAACTAAAAACTCACCTGTTCTCCCTGGCCTTTCCCCCCACCTAGCTTTCAATAGGTCCCTGGCTTTTATTGTTTTTATTGTTTATTGTTTTTATTGTTTTATTGTTTTTAGTCCTTCTCTTCTCTCCTTTTAATTGCCTTCAGTACTTGTATTGTGTTGCACTTTATTCATTCTTTTTTGCACTTACCTGTTTACATTTGTGCTCCTTATTTGCCCCTCGCCTGTGAAGCACTTTGGTTTCAGCTGCTGCTGTATGTAAATGTGCTATATAAATAAAGTTGACTTGACTTGACTTGACTTGCATTGAAATAGTCGCAAGCCACTTGAGTTTTATTGTTTTTATGGTTTTATTGTTTATCTTTTGCCAGATTGTGTAAATGGCCTTTTAGTGAGGACTAGGCGACTAGCCTAACTGGAACTTTGTCTAAAACCTAGAGGTGACTCAGGTAGCCCATAGGTATTCCGTCCCTTCTCTTTGTGCTGCACAGAACTTTAGATTCCAGAGTCATGTTGACCGTTCACCTGTCAGTTCCACCAACTCACAGATCGAGAAGTTGGCGGTCATGTTGCAGCAGCAACAGGAGCAGATCAATCAGTTGAGTCAGAGTTGCTTAGAGTGCAAGCTCCCCCACGCCCCAGCAGGTTTACCCGGGTCAATACTGTGATTTGCAGACGTTGCCAGCAGCCGGGTCATTATGCCAGAGAGTGTGATAATGAGAGGGTTCCAGTTCAGCAAAATAATTTTGTTCGTGCTCCCCAGGTTGCAGCTACCACTATCTCCCAGCAGGCGGAAAACTAGCTCCCTCGAATGTGCAGAGCCAAACATTTGGAGGGGACCTCAGTGGCTCAACAGATGGTCCAGTAGGCAAGACAGTGACAGTCCGCCTGATTGCCCCTTGCCCCCAGGTGACCATTAACTTGGCAGGAGAGGTAAAATGCTTGCTCGACACAGGGTCTATGGTGTCTACTATAGTGGAAAGTTTCTTCAAGCAAAACTTTCAGGATAAGCTTAAGTCTTGTCATTGGCTACAACTACGTGCTGCAAATGGATTAGATATTCCATACCTGGGCTATATGGAGCCAGATGTTGAAGTGTGTGGCATAACTATCCCTAGAAGAGCTGTGTTGGTTGTTAAAGACCCCCCTGGCCAGTCAACCTCACTTGAGGTCCCAGGCATTTTGGGCATGAACATCATTCGTGCCTGTTACAATGAGCTTTTTAACAAATATGGCCCTGATTTGTTTTCTCTCCCAGCAGTACAGGATACCCCCCGAGCCATGGCAGCAAGCCCTCCAATGGTGTCACCAGGCAAAGGTTCAGACCCCTACTTTGCAGGCAGGGCTGGTGAGGGTTCATGCTAGGCGATCAGTTTGCATACCAGGTGGCACTATCAAAGTGGTAGCTGCAACTTGTTCCGCTCAGCTCGGGTCCTCTGGGGGAGTCCTGTTAGAGCCACTGACCAATGGTAGTCAGCTACATGAAGGGCTGTTAGTGTCTCCTGCACTCGTACGTGTCACTTGGGGCACAGCTTACATACCAATTGTTAATGTAGGTGTTTCGCCGGTTACACTTCACCCCCGCTGCTCATTAGGGCTTCTGACAAAAACAGAGGTCGTCAGCCTACCGACAGGGATCAGTGAGGTTGGGGAGGAGTCGGGACCAGTCACTGTAACTGTCAACTTCCAGACTGGGAAGGTTAGCACAGTGCATGAGCAGATTACAGGCCTTGATTTATCTGTTCTCCCAGAGGAAGAGCAGAGGCATGTTAGAGAACTGCTGTTGAAACACAAGTCTGTATTCTCTGCTTTCGAAGGTGACCTTGGCTGTACCAACCTTATCTCACACGAAATCCCCGTACTTGATGATATACCTGTTAGACAAAGGTATCGGCGCATTCCTCCTTCTGACTATGATGCGGTTAAAGCACATATACACCAGCTGCTAGAGACCCAGGTTGTTAGAGAGAGTAGTAGCCCCTACGCCTCACCCATTGTCCTGGTTAGAAAGAAAGACGGCAGCATCCGCCTGTGTGTTGATTATCGACAGTTAAACCGCAAGACTAGGAAGGATGCCTTTCCCCTCCAACGAATAGTCACCGGGTGCGCTGTCTGGAGCCAAGTGGTTTTCCACAATGGACCTTGTGAGTAGCTACAACCAGGTGCAGTAGCAGAGCAGGACAAGCCAAAGACTGCTTTTTGAACATCGTTTGGACTATTCAAGTTCAAGAGGATGCCATTCGGGCTGTGCAATGCACCAGGTACATTCCAGCGGCTTATGGAAAGAATGTTTGGAGCACAAAACTGTCAATCATTACTGTTGTATCTAGATGATATCATTGTCTTTTCATCCAGTGTTGGAGAACATCTGAGCCGGCTGGACCCGGTGCTGAGCCGTCTGCAACAGGAGGGACTCAAAGTCAAGCTGGAGAAGTGCGCCTTCTTTAAAAAGGAAGTGCAGTACCTGGGCCACCTCATTTCAGAAGAAGGTGTATCCACTGACCCAAGTAAGATATCCACAGTTGCAAACTGGCCTCACCCCACTAATGTCTCTGAGCTCAAATCCTTTCTAGGCTTTGGAGACGGGTTTTCCAAACTAGCTGCACGACTCAATCATCTGGCAGCTGAACTTTTAGAAGGAAGAACTCAAGATGGCAAAGTGAGGCCAGTCGCCTACGCCAGCCGAAGCCTACACCCGGCAGAGAAGAACTACGGCTCCATGAAATTAGAGTTCCTGGGGATGAAGTGGGCAATGACGGAGAAGTTTAAAGAATATGTGTGTGCCAAGAATGTGTGGTTTGGACTGACAATAACCCCCTATGCCACTTAAACACGGCAAAGTTGGCAGCTACGGAGCAGCGCTGGGTGGGAGAAATGTCGGCTTTTAACTACAGCATCCGGTACTGTCCAGGTCATACCAACAAGAACACAGATGCCTTGTCCAGGCAACCAATGGGCCACGCACTGCCAGGGACGGCTCTACCTGTGGCCCTGCAGCAAGCCAGTGGAAGAGGTAAACCTGAACATGCTGTACAATCTGCTGTAATCGCTTTGCCATCTTGCACCCCCACTGATCTACAGGCACTACAGCAAGCTGCCCCGCCCATTGGGACCTTTCTCCAGTTCTGGCGAGAAAGGAGGATGCCAAGCCGGGTCGAAAAGGAGAGGCTGGAACCCCAGGCACGTGGGCTGATGCGCCAGTGTGGTCATGTTGTTGAAGCAGATGGCCTCTTATACCGCCAGCTCTTCCGCCCAGATGGAGGGGAGGAAGTCCATTAACTTTTCCTGGCAGAGACCCTCAAAGAACCCAGCTTCACCAGAATCACGACCACCAAGGGTGAGAGCGGACCACGGAGCTAGTGAAGCAGAGATGCTATTGGCCGGGGATGGACCAAGAAATAAAGGAATGGCGTCAAAGGTCTGAGCACTGTACACTTGCCAAGGCTACTCTACCACAGATCCGGGCACCCATGGGTAATCTATTGGCAGCAAGACCAAATCACATCCTGGCCATCGACTTCACCTTGTTGGAGCCCTCCAGGGATGGTAAGGAGCATGTGCTAATAATGCCTGACGTTTTCTCCAAATTCACCCAGGCTATACCCACCAGGGACCAGAGGGCCTCGGCGGTGGCAAAGGTGCTGGTTCAAGAGTGGTTCTATCGCTATGGGGTCCCAGCCCGTCTACATTCCGACCAGGGGAGGAATTTTGAGAGTGCTCTGGTCCAGCAGCTGTGTGAACTGTATGGAGTGCAGAAGACTTGCACGACTGCCTACCACCCTCAAGGGAACGGTCAGTGTGAAAAGTTTAATCAGACCCTACATAATTTGCTGCGTACCCTCCCACCTACATAGAAGAGTCACTGGCCCGAACACCTACCCCAGCTTGTGTTTAACTACAACACTACAGCTCATCAGTCAACGGGTGAGTCCCCACACTTTGTTTGGCCAAGAACCTCACTTGCCTCTGGACTTTCTTCTAGGCCATCTGCCAGAACCTACAGCAGGAAATGTGTGCGACTGGGTAGGGGAGCATCGGCGGTGGCTGCAGGTGGCTTTTGGCTGTGCCAAGGAGCGAATGGAGACTCCAGCCAGGCAGAGGAAGGAGAGTCACGACCAATATACGCTGAGTGAGCCATTGGAGCCAAACCAGGAAGTGTACCTTAGGGATTACACTGTTCGTGGATGGAATAAAATACAGGACGCCTGGATGGCCACAGTCTACAGAGTGGTCAAAGCACCTGAACCTGGTGGAGTGGTCTACTCCATAGCCCCACTGCACGACCCCACCCACGTAAGGCAAATGTACAGAACAATGTTGAAACCAGCAATTTCTCCTGTGTACCCACAGTCTGGTCCACTGGATTTTCCAGCAGAGGGTTATGAGGAGGGTGGTGCTGAAGGGGAGCATGGATATGAGCATGGAAAGTGGGTGGTGCTGGAGAGACCGGTCCACCAACCCCTCGTCAGCCAGCAGAGTCTGTCTATAACTGCACCAGTAAGTCCACCACTATTAGAATTGACTTCCCCTGTGTCTCCATCCCCAACAGAACACCGTGTGGGGGGCACGGTGGCTCAGTGGTAGCGCTGTCGCCTCGCAGTCAGAAGGTCCTGAGTTCGATTCTCGCCTGGGACACTGTGGGCGCTGTGGTTGTGTTCCCCCCCATATCTTCAGTGCCTACTGCCCAGGTGGGGTATCTCGTCGTAAGGGCCTTTCTGTCTGTGTGGAGTTTGCATGTTCTCCCCGTGGTCCCCCAGGGGGGTTCCTCCGTATATAACCCCCCCCCCCCCCCCCCCCATTTAAAAACATGCAGAAGATCAGATCGTCATCGTCATCCGACCAGTGACGACAACATCCGAAGTTGGTCCCCGGGCGCTGTACGAGAAAGCGACCACTGCTCCTGGCCTGCCCCCCGGAGGAAAGGACAAGCCAGGATGGGTTAAATGCAGAGGACAAATTTCACCGGCCACCGTCAGCATGTGTGTGTTTGTGGCCGTCCGTGCATGTGTTGATGTGTAATCGTGTGACAATAAAGACGGGCTTGTCCGTCTGAAATCGTGAAATCGTGTTTAACACACTCCCCGAAGCAGTGAAACGACCCTGAGGAGAACCACTAGGACCACAGCTGGGCGGCACCCAAACATCCACCATCTTCCAGAACAAACACGGCGAGGGGCGGGTGGGGCCAGGAACTCCGGGGGATCGGGCTCTAGCAGCATCACAGCCTATTTTAGACCATGGAATTAATTTAATATTCATAGGTGGCCTATTGGCGGGTCGCCGATAGAAAATGGGGGGGTAGGATGTAACCGTTGGCGTATGTCCTGCAAATTGTCACGCCCACGTAATTGACTACCTCGCTACACAACCAATCCAATGTAATCCCACATCAGCGCCCGGAAATAAATACCTGTAGGATAGGTCCTCCCACCTTTTTCACTACTGCTGTCGGAAGGTGCGGTCTGCAGCTGCTGTGGCATCCTCGCTTTCCCTGTTTGAGAGCAGAGATTGCCGCTGCTGCTTTGCCTGCATTGAAATAGTCGCAAGCCACTTGAGTTTTAGCGTTTTTATGGTTTTATTGTTTATCTTTTGCCAGATTGTGTAAATGGCCTTTTAGTGAGGACTAGCCTAACCGGAACTTTGTCTAAAACCTATAGGTGACTCAGCCATTTGTATAGGAGTATTATAGCACTTTCGTGGTTCTTTTCGGTTTTACTTGGCTTTATATTGCCTTTAAAGCGTGCCGGGTTTTATCTTTATTTCTTGTGTTGCATGCCTTTTTACCACTAGTGCGGCCTCCATCTCAAATGGGTCAATAGCTCCTCTTAGGTTGAGATTATTCCTTCATTTTTAACAAGTTTGTGTTGGGCTTTAGTCATTTTATGGTCATTTTATATCCAGGGCATTTGTATTATTTTATTTCATTTTTATCTGATATTATTATAAAACCTCCCCTGTTGCTGAGTTTATTTTACTGTGTAAAATAAATTATCATACTTGTAGCTTGGCCTCACGTCTCTGATTTTTAATTGTGGGTTCCTCCTGTGCAGGTGAAACTACCCCTATTGTATTTTTGAGCGGTCACACAGTGATCCTGAGTGTAAAATCAGTGATTCTTTGAGTGTAAGTCCCAAGGTGGCGTTGTCATTCTCATACAATTGGCCGAGCCTATTGGCCCGGTTACATACAGTATGCCAAAGCCACAAACACTCAATAAACAAGAGAAAGAGAAGCACAGGTAAAAAGGTAACATGGCTATCAATAAAATCATCATATGCTGAGGGTGAGATGCAGCCTCAAGCTGTGCTCCTTGTGTCAGTCCTACACTACTAATTAGCACACAACTAGAAGATGTCTTGACATACTTCAGCTAACCCCATGCTGTGCCTTTTGATTACAAACCACAACTACTGTTGATTGTGATGATAAAATGGACTTGACCCACAAATCCCCCTCTCTAAAGCAAGCTAGCCAACTCCAGCTTGGTTCTGCAGATGTTTGTGGCGGTAATGAGGAGACTTCACAAGAGGCAATTAGCGGGACAGTGCCTATTATAAGGAGCACCTGCTCTGCTACGGCTAAGGTGTTTCTAATTCAGTTAATTAGAGTACACTTTAATCCTCAATTAACTCCTAGATGGGACTAATAAAACCAATGAGAGAGATCAATGTGATAAGCTCTTAACATCGGAGTTAGTTCAGAGGTCACGAAAGCTTGAAGGGAAGGATCCATGATCTTATAATTATGTGTGATTGTGCGTGTGTGTGTGTGTTTTGTTTATTATTTTAAAATATAATGGAGGAACTGCAGCAGTTTCTCGCAATTTAATTCAGACAGACTGTAGGGTGGAACACAACACCACTATCTGTATGTGTTTAGTGCCACTATCTGCTACCCAATCGCCAGGATAACATGTTTGCATTGTAAGTTTCTGCAATCCACAGAATGTAAAATATGAAAATTTCTGTCCTCCAGCAGAGATACCATGCTCTATCTTCCCCCTGGCCTGCATTTATGGCTTGGCCTAGCGCTATTAGTTGGCGATCTGCAGTAAACCAATCACACCCTTCCCTTTCAAGCTCCGATTCCATGGAGCGATCCAGTCCGGTCAGAAAAGCCTGACCAAAGCTCTCTGAGCTCCCCCCCTCCCTCTTTCATCCCCGTCTGTCTCCATATGCTCCTCAAACAAATCTCACGGCAGTTTAAATACAGCAAGCATGTACGCTACACTAGCAAGAGCAAACTGAGAACAATGTTCTAAACGCATCGGCTAGAAAAATATAGCCTATCCCTAGATGTCATGATGAGATTAGATTGGTGAAAGTTTGGACAGAATCATTGCATCGTTTTCTCTCGCTGCCTGTTCTTCTCCCCCTCTGCACAGCAGATGAGGTGGGATGATGCAACAGCCTCTGAATGTCAGGGGCTCAAAACTACGGTATAACAACTTTTATTTCATCTGTCATTGTGCCTGCCTAGTGCCTACATATAAATGAATGGACTTCCCCCAAAATAGTGATGGTTCTGTCATTCTGTGGTGTAGCCTACATTTCAGATCTGATGCTTGCAGTGCGCTATAGGGGCAGAAATTGATGCGCGAGAGAGAGGGAGAGAGGGAGTGAGAGAGGGAGGGGAGAGAGAGTGAGATAGCGGCAGAAAGAGTGATTGAATAACGCCGTGGGTGCATCCCCGGGGCCGGCGCACTGAATAAGGCCTGCTTTTGAAAAGCGCTATCCTCAAAATTTCAGGACGTAAAAACATGACGCTATCTTCCGAGTCACGGGTAGGCAGGTGCCAGTTTAGCGCCTAAGGCCAGGGGGAAGATAGAGCCCACCGTCTATTGCTGGACGGCGTTGCAACTCGCCACCGACTCGGGCCGGTGGCGAGTTGCGACCTGCGGTGATTTGCTGCATGTCCTCCCCTCTCTCCCTAACTGCTTTCCTGTCGCTGTCTACAGTAGCACCTACTGTCCTATCGAATGAAGCAACAACGACAACAACAAAAAGTCCCAAAAAATAATGTAAAAAAACATACACATGAACACATACACACACGCACACGCACACGCACACGCGCGTGGGGACGGCTTTAGCTCAGGAGGTAGAGCGGGTCGGCCAATGACGCAAGGGTTGGCGGTTCGATCCCCGCTCCCTCCCAGCTGCTGTCGTTGTGTCCTTGGGCAAGACACTTAACCCCAAATTGCTCCCGATGGTGTGTAGGCACCCTGCGTGGCAGCCTGCTGCCATTGGTGTATGAATGGGTGAATGTAGACTATCTACTCATTGTAAAGCGCTTTGGATAAAAGCGCTATATAAATGCAGACCATTTACCATTTACCATTTACGCGCACACACACACACACACACACACACACACACAGTGTATATACATAGGCCTATACATGAAACCGGCGAAGTCCCGGATGTAAACAAGCCGCCATTACTGCGGTGGCTTACTGCGGTGGCTCCTGGGGGAAATTTTGAATGCAAGCTGTCCTTGAGTCTATATTTTTCCTGATATTTTTCTACATTTACATTTACATTTTTATTCAACGTTACTTTTGAGAACGATGTCTAGGAAATCGGGAAGAAGCTGTGCAGTTCTCAGCTGCTCCAACAGTAGTGGCAAACTTCAGCTTTGGAAGAGAATTGAATCTGAAATACACAAGCCTTTACTACATGAAGAGTGCCCCTCTCTGAAACCATACATAAACATACAAATATAGATTCCCTGGACGTGCAGAGGACCGAGCTGTTGGCAAGAGGTGGATCAAGAATATTAACAGAAAGGACTTTGTTCCCAATAACAACAGCACAGTAGGTTTTGGTTAACAGTCGTAAATTGCTAACGTTATTTCACCTCATAATGAGTAGCATGTGTGGCACATTGAAAGTGTATGCATGCACAATATTTCATTCACAAACATACAGCTTGCCTGTCCCTTTAAGTACGTCTAGCTGGAGCAGTCGAACGTAAGAGTGTCGTCATGGTGAGGAAGTGAGCTCGCGCTGCTCTGTTAGTTGCCTGCCACCATCTGAATGGTCAAGTCACACTGCAGAGCCAGCCGACTCACTTTATTTTATTATTATTCCTTTCAGGTCAGTAAAACGTCACCAAGCGCCTTGATATAACAGTGGCACTGTATATTAGCTAGCGAAGCTGTTGATAAGATGTTTGGTTGTGGGCTGTGTGTTTTGTGTTGGGATGTGTGCCGACCGAGATAACGTACTTTGCGCTAAGCTAACGTTAGCATACTTGCACGTCCAGTAACGTTATGTGCCGGTCGGGCTGTTGTGCTTCAGACACAGTTAAATGAAGGGTTGGACTAACTCGCCAGCATGTGTTACTTGGTTGGGGTTCTGTGTGTATTACTAGATCGGGTGGTTTAAACCTTAAAGGAATCTGGTTTTAGTTTGTTTTGAGAAATGCTAACTCACGTTAATGCTAATAGCAGAGTGCTCCATTATAATGGACGCGTAGAGCAGATGACCCGGATGTCTGTGTTGTAAATGGTCGTGGATCCAGTGTTACTGTACATTCTATATGTGTCACGGATGAAAGTACTCTATTCAGTTGGTTAATGTAATGTATTATTGTCTTGTTATTTCTAGAAACATAATTACTTTAGAGAATGGTTATTGTTGGGAATGGTATTATAGTATGTTAGATGAATGTATGTGATTGTGTGTATGACTGCTAATGAATCTGATCTTACTTTATTTGATAATATTTAGATTTACTTTTATATTTGTATCTATATGTGAAGTCTAATTATAATTACTTGAATATGCAAATGTAATTCAGGGATTTGTATGAATGTAATTCAGAGATTTGTATGCAATATGTATTTTTGTTTACATCTGTTAGTTGCCTGCCACCATCTGAATGGTCAAGTCACACTGCAGAGCCAGCCGACTCACTTTATTTTATTATTATTCCTTTCAGAATAAACCACACACAAAATATGTCACTCTGAGTCCAGTCGTGAGGTTCATGAGTGCAACATATTTTTGGCGAGCCATCAGCCAGGAGTGAGTCGTGCAATTCAGCAGAGGAACCACTCCAGAAAGAGACGATCCTGAATCTCCTGATCACCAGCATCACCGCCATGGAGGATATGTTCGACGAGGTGAGCGTAGCGCTCCGTCAGTTGAGTAAGCCACAGCTCATCAGTGTGTGTGAGCATCTGGAATGTACTGCTTCCAAGGGAATATTCTCTGATATGACCAGGAGATCCCTGTTTAAAATAGTTGAGGCGACACTGGAGGACAAGGAGGAAAATGACAGTTCTGACAGTGTGTCTGAGTCTCTCAGAGATCTTCTCAAGTTTATCAGGGCCATGGGAGAAGCCGATGAAGACACAGAAATGAGAGAAGCTCGTGAAAACAGAGAAATGGGGGGAGCTGGTGAAGAGGCGACGCACATAATGCCGGACCAGCGTAACCAACTACAACAGGAGGTAGAACGTCTAACAGCCCGCCTCACACCTCTTCACTTCTCGTCCGAGGAGATAAGACAGAATATTCCACACCGTACATCACTGCCTGAAGTCACCTTACGGAGGGAGTTTAGGATCAATGGCCAAATAGGAGAAGGGGGCCAGAAGGACAAGCTATCCTATACAAGCCTGGTCCACCAGATTGATGCAGGCCTCCGTAAAGGACACTCAGAGACGGAGATCATCGAGGCAGTAGTACGAGCAGTGAGCCCAGGCCTTCACCTCAGGGACATGCTGGAAATAAAGAGTGACCTCAACCTCTCCTCTCTAAAAATCATCTTAAGAGGCCACTATAAGGAGGAAAGTGCAGCGGACATCTACAACAGACTGGTCAATGTCTCACAAGAGCACAGAGAGTCTGCCCAGACATTCTTGTTTCGGGCCATTGAATTAAAGGAGAGGCTCTTATGGAAGTCCAGTGAGGGGGATGATGAAGACTACTACAGCCCCGACCTAATCCAACGGAAGTTCCTCAGGGCCATTGAGACCGGGCTCCTGAGTGATGCAGTCAAGTTTCAGGTGAAGCCACACTTGAGTGACCTTGCTGTGACAGATGAAACTCTCATTGAGAAAGTGAGTGAGGCGGCCAGTGTGGAAGGAGAGAGACAGAAAAAGCTCAAAAAGTCTGCCCCCATGAAGGGAGCTCATGTGTGTGAGATCCAGACAGAGGTCTCCAGCCCAGCTCCATCACAAGAGAAGCAAACTCGTACAAAGACCAAGGTGAGTGAGTCTCAGTACAAGACAGTCCAAGCCCCAGACCCCGAAACACAAAAGGTGCTGGAAGAGCTTAAAGCAGATGTCAATGAGATGAGACACTTTTTCTTGGCAACCATCGAGTCTGCTAATCACCAGCCCCAGCGGGATAGGACCACATTCCAGCCACCTGCTTTTCAGCCCACCACATTCCAGCCACCTGCTTTTCAGCCCAGCACCTTCCATCCACATGGCCAAACATCCATGATGTACCAGTCCTCTGCCTACCAGCCTGCAGGAAGAGGGAGGCCAATGCCTAGACAGCGACCCAGGGGCTGTGCTTCATGTCAACAGGCACAGAGGGGGGATCAGTGTGACCACTGTTTTCGCTGTGGAGAATCTGGACATGTCTCTCGTGGCTGCAGAAAGCAGAGGCAGATGGGAAACGAGAACGGGCTGCTGAGGGGGGACCAACAGTAGCTCAATACCCAGGGTCCCACAAACAGTCAGAGAGAGAACAGATGACGCTGGAACAAGACAAGAAAATCCAGCTCAAAACATTCAAGTCGTAAACACAGCCACTATGACCATCCCACTGAATCCCATGCATGTCAGTTATCACAGTCCAAACAAGTCCAAACTCATCAGCCTAATTGGAAAACAGTGCCTTGTCAACTGCCTCCTAGATGACGTTCCAGCTGTCGCATTGTGGGATAGTGGAGCCCAGGCTACTGTCATCAACGAGGCTTGGAGGAAAGTACAGCTCCCTCACACTGCTGTTAGGCCGATTGCAGAACTCCTTGGACCCGAGACGTTGACTGGTCTAGCTGCAAACCAGACAGAAATCCCATTCACAGGCTGGGTGGAAGTGCAGTTTCAGCTTTGCAATGAACAGAGAAGAACCAAGGTGCTCACAGTTCCTGTTCTGGTCTCAGATGATCCAGGAGTTGCAGAGAGGCCCATCATTGGCTTCAATGTCATTGAGGAGATAGTGAGAGCTCAATGCACTGAATCCAAGGTTGATCCGGTAACCATCCAAACCATGAGTGCTGCATTCTCCATCAAGCCAAGAATAGCAAAGATGGTGGTGAAGCTTGTCCGGACCCCTGACCCACAGGAGACTGTTGGTGTGGTGACAACAGGTCAGAGGAGAATGCTAATGTCTGCCAACCAGGTGACAACTGTGACACTTCCAGCCCACCTCGGAACAAAGTTCAAGGGGCAAGACATCCTCTTCACCCCCAATGACTCGCATCTGCTTCCAGAGGGACTTGAAATGTCAGAGGGCTTGGTGAAGACAGGTCATGGGAAGAAAGCTACCATCACTATTCCCATCGCTAATACCACCAATCACTGCATCTCACTTGACCAGCGCACCATTCTTGGACATCTCGAAACTGTCAAAACATTCTATCCAGTCACTCCCTCTCCTGAGCAACCAGCAGTCTCGGGACCCACAGTCTCTACTACTAACCAGTACGCCAGCTGCTCCACTGTCAACACAAGCTTTGTCAACAGAGACTTGTCAAGCGAGGAAGCAAGCGCCAGACCTGGCAATGTACAAAGACCCAAGTGGCACCCCCCTGTGGATCTGGAACATCTGTCGGAGAATCAGAGGGAGGCTGTGAGAGAGGTGCTATTGCAGGAGTGTGAGGCATTTTCTTTTGACGACGATGACATTGGCTGCGTCCCATCACTGAACATGCATATCACACTGCGAGATCCCGCACCTGTTCAAAAGACCTATATCTCCATCCCCAAGCCGTTGCACGCAGAGGTTAAGGAGTATCTTCAGGACCTGCTACACAAAGGCTGGATTACTCCCTCCAGGTCCCCATACTCCTCTCCTATCGTGTGCGTCAGGAAGAAGGATGGAAATCTTCGCCTGTGCTGTGACTACAGGGAATTAAACAGCAAATCAGTGCCAGACCGTCATCCCATTCCCCGCATCCAGGACATGTTGGACTCCCTAAGCGGCTTTGTCAACAGAGACTTGTCAAGCGAGGAAGCAAGCGCCAGACCTGGCAATGTACAAAGACCCAAGTGGCACCCCCCTGTGGATCTGGAACATCTGTCGGAGAATCAGAGGGAGGCTGTGAGAGAGGTGCTATTGCAGGAGTGTGAGGCATTTTCTTTTGACGACGATGACATTGGCTGCGTCCCATCACTGAACATGCATATCACACTGCGAGATCCCGCACCTGTTCAAAAGACCTATATCTCCATCCCCAAGCCGTTGCACGCAGAGGTTAAGGAGTATCTTCAGGACCTGCTACACAAAGGCTGGATTACTCCCTCCAGGTCCCCATACTCCTCTCCTATTGTGTGCGTCAGGAAGAAGGATGGAAATCTTCGCCTGTGCTGTGACTACAGGGAATTAAACAGCAAATCAGTGCCAGACCGTCATCCCATTCCCCGCATCCAGGACATGTTGGACTCCCTAAGCGGCAGCTCATGGTTCTCCGTCCTGGATCAGGGAAAGGCCTACCACCAAGGTTTCTTGGATCCTGTAAGCCGCCCACTGACTGCCTTCATTACACCGTGGGGCCTATATCAGTGGAACAGGATACCATTCGGCCTGAGCTCTGCCCCAGCTGAGTTCCAGAGGAGTATGGAGGAGTGTCTGAGAGGCCTCAGGGACACAATATGCCAGCCGTACCTTGATGACAACTTGGTACATAGCCCTACCTTCGAAGAACATCTAGAGCATGTGAGAATGGTGTTGCAACGCTACAAGCAGCATGGCATAAAACTCACGCCCCGGAAATGCGAGATTTTCAGGAGGAATGTCAGGTTCCTGGGGAGAATGGTGAGTGGAGATGGGTACACTGTGGACCCCAAAGACATAGCCCCAGTTCAAGCACTGAAGGAAAGAAGACCAGCTACCGTGGGGGAGCTAAGGCAAATGTTGGGCTTCATCTCCTACTACAGGCCATATATAAGGGACTTCTCCAAGATCGCCAAGCCCCTATATGCCCTCCTCTCACCAGAGGTGCCTGTCTCAAACACGCCCAACTCCACCGCAACCACAGCCGTAAAGGGTAAGAGAAAGAGACAAGGGAAGAACTCCCACCAAATGCCCTCTCGAACCCCGATCAACTGGGTAGAACACCACCAATCCATTCGTGACCAGCTTCTCGACTGCCTGTCCTCTCCTCCTATCCTTGGATACCCTGACATGACACAGCCCTTCGTCCTTCACTGTGATGCCTCGCAAGATGGACTTGGAGCTGTCCTTTATCAGAGACAAGGTGGGAAGATGACGGTCATCGCCTATGGCTCCCGGACCCTTACACCACCTGAGAAGAATTACCACCTGCATTCAGGCAAGCTGGAGTTCTTGGCCATGAAGTGGGCCATATGTGAGAGGTTCAGGGACAACCTGTATCATACTCCATCCTTTGTCGTATATACTGACAATAACCCCCTCACATATGTCCTCACCACTGCAAAGCTTAACGCCACTGGTCATCGGTGGGTAGCCGAGTTGGCGGATTTCAACTTCATAATCAAGTACAGGCCTGGAAAATCCAACTCTGACGCGGACGGTCTGTCACGTATGCCACTGGAGATCAACAGCTACATGGGACAGTGCACAGAGGAGATTCGGCCTGACGCCATCAGTGCTACAATAGCTGGAGTCACTGTGGGGAGAGAGAATTCTACCTGGCAGAGTGTGTGTATCCAAGCACTGGGTTTGGTCCAGGATGCCACTGTCGATGCTCTAGGTACGCCTCTCACCCCCAAACAAATCAAGCAGGCTCAGGAGAAGGATCCTATCATTGGCCGAGCTCTCGTTTACATCAGCCGCAATCAGAGACCCTCCAGACAGGACCTGAATAATGAGGACCCTGAAGTGTGCATCCTATTAAGACAGTGGCCGAAGCTACATGTGAGCAATGAAGGAGTGCTACACAGGAAAACAACAGACAAAGATCAACTCGTCCTGCCCAGAGAATTCCACCCCCTGGTGTTCCAAGAACTACATCAGAAGATGGGACATTTAGGAGTTGAAAGAACTCTGAGCCTCATCAGAGACAGGTTCTTTTGGCCAAGGATGCAAGTCGACGTTGAGCACTTTGTCACCAAAGAATGTGAGTGCCTCAAGAATAAAAGACCACAGAAGCACACAAGAGCTCCGCTTGAGACAATTAAAACTACATACCCATTCGAAATGGTGTCCATCGACTTCCTCCATCTGGAGAAATGCAAGCATGGATTCGAGTACATCCTGATTGTCATGGACCACTTCACTCTGTTCTCTCAGGCCTACCCCACGAAAAACAAAGAAGCAAAGACAGTTGCAGAAAAGCTCTTCAACGACTTCATCCTCCGGTTTGGCTTCCCGAGTAAAATCCATCATGACATGGGGAAGGAGTTTGAAAATCGTCTGCTGGGAAGGCTGAAAGAACTGAGCGGTATACGAGGTTCCCACACCACTCCATACCATCCAGAGGGGAACGGACAAGTGGAGCGCTTCAACCGAACCCTTTTGAGCATGCTGAGGACTCTGACAGAGGAGGAGAAGGCCGACTGGAAGACCTCTGTACCGAAAGTGGTACATGCGTACAACTGCACCCGCTGCGAGGCTACAGGCTATTCTCCCTATTTCCTCCTCTTTGGTAGGTCTCCCAAGCTCCCCATAGACCTCTTATTCAACCTTGGTACTGACAACAAACAAGGGAAACATATGGACTATGTAGCACAGTGGCAAAGGAGAATGAGAGAGGCCTATTCCATCGCCAATGAGACAGCAACTAAAGCCGCTGCTCGAGGGAAGGTGCACTATGACAAGAAAATCCACGGTCATGAGTTGCACCCAGGAGACAGAGTCCTGGTGAGAAACCTGTCCGAACGCGGAGGGCCGGGCAAACTCAGATCCTACTGGGAGGACAAAGTGCATGTTGTCATCCAGAGAAAGACTCCTAGTAGCCCAGTCTATGAGGTCACAGCCGAGAATGGGAAAGGGGTAAAGAGAGTCCTCCATCGAAACCTCCTCTTACCCTGTGACTATCTACCCATCGAAGAGTCTATCGTCCAAGAGACACACTGCAAAAGAAAATCAAACAAACAGCGACCGACAAAAAAAACCCTCATGGAGAGGCAGGCAGAACTAAGTGAAAGCGACTCGGAGTGCGACTATGAACTCAGATACGCCTTGCGGAGTCGTAGAGCTGTTACTCAAAGAGAAGAGGAATCTGTGCTGGACCCAGAGGCAGAATGTTTTGTCCCACTCCCCACTCAGCCCCTCTCCACTGTCACACAGCCACTTTAGCCTACAGAGCCCCCTGCCCAACTTCAGCTCTTTTCCCCACCCCACTTGCCTTCTCCCACCCTGTCCCACCCCCCTGATCCTGAACTCCCGTCCTGTTCGCATTCCCTGGAACCACATGCCCACTTACCCGCCCCTACACCCCCGCCCAATTCCCCTATTCCTGATCTTTCACCTACACCTACACCCCCGCCCAATTCCCCTATTCCTGATCTTTCACCTACACCCCCGCCCAATTCCCCTATTCCTGATCTTACACCTACACCTACACCGCTCTGCACCGGTGCGGACAGTGTGGGGTTGGAGGGACACGTAAGGGAGGCACAGGTCCGACAACACCTGTCCTCCACTGAAGACATTGCCATGTCACCCTCACCCCACCTGTACTCACGAAGAGCCAGACACCATCCTCGGAGACTGACCTATACCACTTTGGGTGTGCCTAGTTATGTGGACATTAATATGTCGGACATTAATGTGGTGTCCCACTCGTTCAGCCCCAAAGCTGCCTTAACACCTTGGATGCCTTGGTAGTTATAGACACTGTGGTTCTACTGTACATTTAAGTACCTATGGTTGTATATTTTCTGTGAACCCTGAAGATGCTGACCTTGAGTTACCTGCCTTCTATGTTGCCTTAACTCCACCAGTAGTTCAATTGAGTCTGTCGTATGTATTGTGTGTAAACAGAGTTGCATGTTGTTGGCCGTGAATATTGATATCTGTTTACTTTTGAATGGTTACAGTGAGTTACAATGGATGGTCCTGTAAAGGGGACCTTCACACTTGAAACTGCAGTATGAGTGTGTTTAAAGTAACTGTGTACCTAAGGAGTTCATGTGGTAATGAGTACAGACATTATTGAAAATCTTAAAAATGTCAAATGTCAGGAGACATTTTGAAATGTGGGGGAGAGTGTGGCACATTGAAAGTGTATGCATGCACAATATTTCATTCACAAACATACAGCTTGCCTGTCCCTTTAAGTACGTCTAGCTGGAGCAGTCGAACGTAAGAGTGTCGTCATGGTGAGGAAGTGAGCTCGCGCTGCTCTGTTAGTTGCCTGCCACCATCTGAATGGTCAAGTCACACTGCAGAGCCAGCCGACTCACTTTATTTTATTATTATTCCTTTCAGGTCAGTAAAACGTCACCAAGCGCCTTGATATAACAGTGGCACTGTATATTAGCTAGCGAAGCTGTTGATAAGATGTTTGGTTGTGGGCTGTGTGTTTTGTGTTGGGATGTGTGCCGACCGAGATAACGTACTTTGCGCTAAGCTAACGTTAGCATACTTGCACGTCCAGTAACGTTATGTGCCGGTCGGGCTGTTGTGCTTCAGACACAGTTAAATGAAGGGTTGGACTAACTCGCCAGCATGTGTTACTTGGTTGGGGTTCTGTGTGTATTACTAGATCGGGTGGTTTAAACCTTAAAGGAATCTGGTTTTAGTTTGTTTTGAGAAATGCTAACTCACGTTAATGCTAATAGCAAAGTGCTCCATTATAATGGACGCGTAGAGCAGATGACCCGGATGTCTGTGTTGTAAATGGTCGTGGATCCAGTGTTACTGTATATTCTATATGTGTCACGGATGAAAGTACTCTATTCAGTTGGTTAATGTAATGTATTATTGTCTTGTTATTTCTAGAAACATAATTACTTTAGAGAATGGTTATTGTTGGGAATGGTATTATAGTATGTTAGATGAATGTATGTGATTGTGTGTATGACTGCTAATGAATCTGATCTTAATTATATTTTATCTAATTATAATTACTTGAATATGCAAATGTAATTCAGGGATTTGTATGAATGTAATTCAGAGATTTGTATGCAATATGTATTTTTGTTTACATCTGTTAGTTGCCTGCCACCATCTGAATGGTCAAGTCACACTGCAGAGCCAGCCGACTCACTTTATTTTATTATTATTCCTTTCAGAATAAACCACACACAAAATATGTCACTCTGAGTCCAGTCGTGAGGTTCATGAGTGCAACACATGCAGCTGCCTAGCCTAAGCTAACACTGATTATGAGATGGGTTATGTCAACATTATGATGGTTGTTTATGGACTGTGAATATCGGACAGGTCCTTTCAGAATGATGTGTTCATCATCTGGTAGAGTGTGCAATATTTGTCTGAAGAAGAGCGTAAGCTCTAAACGTAACACCTGGAAAGAATAAAACTAAAGCAAACGGGAGCTACAGTGTGCAGCCTTTATTTGTTTATTTCACAATAGTTGGCCAATCCATCCCGAGCTCAGGTAATTTTGACCCTCTATGAGAGACCTGTAGTTGGCATTCTGTTGCTCATCACAAGCAGCCGATTATTAAAATACTCTTGAATACAAATTCTGTATATATAATACAAATGGTCTTTTTTCCGCTATTTACAATTTGAATAATTACTATCCCCATCCATAATAAGAAAGTACCTTCATCAGTAACTGGGATACGGCAACCATTTTAGGGCATCCTCCTACCTCAGAGTATTGGCTATCATTCCTCAGACTAAGCGTTGTCAGCTCTTGTGTATCACAGTTACACTGCATCGCGTGTGCTCTGAAACGCCTTCAGTCCTCACACGAAAACGCCATCATTCCTCCACCAACATGCCTCACTTATCACTCAGACTAGCTGTCAGTCATCACTCCTCACGTCTCACACGAAAACGTTGTCATTCCTCCTGCAACGTGCCTCACTTATCACTCAAACTAGCATTTTCGTGTGAGACGTGAGGAGTGATGACTGACAGCTAGTTTGAGTGATAAGTGAGGCACATTGCAGGATGAATGACAACATTTTCGTGTGAGAAGTGAGGAGTGATGACTGATGCTAGTTTGAGTGATAAGTGAGGCATGTTGCAGGAGGAATGACAACGTTTTCGTGTGAGACTTGAGGAGTGATGACTGACAGCTAGTTTGAGTGATAAGTGAGGCATGTTGCTGGAGGAATGATGGCAAACTTATGAATATGTACATAGTGACTATATCAAAAGAAAGAACTGAGCTTCTACTTTCATACAATATACAATATATATACATTCTAGCATAATTTGTTCTCTCCAACCACAATTCAATGTAGGTCATTTTCATCATTTTCAGACAAAAAGCTGAGAAAAATATTTTTTTTGTAAAAGACACATTTCAAGGATCCTGAATCGAATCCAATGTCTCTGAGGGCGGATACTGTCCGGTGACGTTTGGAGTTCATCCACCGGCAGAGATGGGAAAAGTACACAGATTCTTTACTTAACTCATTCAGTGCCAGCCACTTTTGGAGAACGGACGCTCCCAGTGCCAGAGTTTTCAGAGCGTTTTCAGTGATTTCTCGAGGCCCACAGAATATTGTGTGATATTACTATGTAAACACCGAACACGCACAAGAACGAGCTGGCTCTATTGTATCATCAGCAAAAAAAAGTTTATTGATACCATTTTCCGTTCTTTAGTTATGAGCCGGAGAAGATAGGTTGTTTTCAGCGTTTTCAGGCTTTTCAAATTATTAGCTGAGATAATCCGCCTTTTGTGAAATGCAGCATTTCAAGCACATTCACTGAGTCTGAAGATAATATTTTCTGATGTAGTGACGTAGTTGTTGTGTGATGCCCTGCGTGCACCACCCCCCTCCCCCCCTCCCCCCGTAAACTCCTCCCCACACTGCACACAGCCTCACGCAACCATTATATTTTCGGAGTGCTGCGTTTGTGTGCTGCTGTCGGCTCTCAGCGCCACAGCAGGGAAGAGCCAACCCGGATTGCTGAATGGTTTGGCGTCAGGGGCTGCTTTCCTGGCTGCTAATCGGTTGGAGAAACTATACAGACAGACAGACAGACAGACAGGGACAGAGGGGCTCAGTTGTGAGCGCGGATTGACTCCTGTTCGGAGCCAATGTCAGCTCCCGCGACAGAGCAAATGGCTCTGGGAGCATGCATCGGGTTGTCTTTGATCCACGGCTTTTAGGCTGTTTCTCGGACCTGTCTCTAATCTGGACTGCACCGAGCAAGCACTGTCGCCACCTAATGAGTCCGTAAAATAGGTTATACACCTCCAATAGCTACTATAGTTGTACAGGAGCTGCGGAAGGCTTTGATCGACGTCCCACCGTCAAAAAACGCATTGGACGTCGAAGGACGTCCGTGGCATTCTACGTCACTATTTAATTGGACGTCGAAGGACGTCCATGGCATTCAATGAGTTAAGAAGCAGTTACTTGTGTAAAAAAAGACTAAAAGTAGAAGTACTGTTTCAACTTATTTACTCAATTAAAAGTAAAAAAAGTACAGGCTCTGAAATGTACTCCAAAGTATAAAAGTAATGGCCAAAACAGACTGGATGCATTCGCGGAGTGGCGCGTTCGCGCAGCGCCGTTGAGCGCAGCCAGTTTTCATTCGGCGCTCATTTTAACTGGTCTGACAGTCCACACCGCCGCAGAGCGGCGCTGCGCGCTTTCGCTCTGTAGCGCGGAGGTTCGGCGTCTGCTCTATTTTTAATGCACACAGTGAGCGACTCTGTCAAGCTGTACAGACCAGATCATACCAGACAGGAAGGAAGTCTCCGGCCATTTGTCAAATAAAACAAATTTCAAAGTAAAAGACATGATTATTTACGTTGTTTGTTCTGTATTGATTAAGAGGGAGGGGGGGAGAGAGTGGTGGGAGTGACGTTGCGATCAGCTGGTCATCAGGCACATCACATTGAGGGACACACAGAGAGAGAGAGAGGAGAGATAGAGATAGAGACAAACCAGTCAATTTAAAATCTGAAAACCCACGATTAAGGTAAGAAGCGTTAATTAATAGGTTCAAGGTTCAAGGTTTTTATTGTGACATACAGCATCACAGAAGCAATGAGCAGTGAAATTAGGGCCGCAGCCACTCCAAGACTGTGCACATGCAGAGACAGACAAGACAACATAATACGGTCAAAAGTTAAAAACATAGTGCAGTCAAATATAGTAAGAACCAATACTAAGTTAAGAAGTTAAAATTAAGAATTTAAAAAAATTTGGATTAATAAAATTGGATAAACGCTAAGAGTTCACCATGCGCGTTCAAGTTTAGCCGAGTAGGGGGTTCCCCCAATAGCACCGTAAATCCCCCAATAATTTGATAGGCAGTAGAAGAAAAAAAAAAAATATATATATATATATACATAGCAGCAACAAACATAATGCACTACAATACCAAAAGAAGTGCAAATGTATCTTGCTTGATTTCATACTATAACAATATAAATCTGTATAACCATATATAACTATATACTAACCATATATCATTATTACCATCATCATATATATATATATACATACATACATATATATATATATATACATATATACAGTATATACATATACATACATACACAACCATCTATTTGTGGGTATCAAGGGGCCCTAATGGCCTGAGGGAAGAAGCTATTCTTCATTCTCTCAGTCCTAGCTGCTAGGTGTCTCATTCTCCTCCCAGACCGCAACCTCTCAAACAAGTGGTGGCCTGGATGGGAGCTGTCCTTCATTATCTTTGTCGCCTTGGCTCTGCAACGTTTAAGGTAAATGTCCTCCAGGCGGGGCAAGGTGGAGCGGGTGGTACGCTCCGCGGCCTTTATGACCCGAGTCAGCCTCTTCCTGTCCTTGCCGCTGCAGTTGCCATACCAGGCAGTGATGCTGCCCGTCAGCACTGACTCCACCGTGGCAAAGTAGAAGGCTTTCAGTAAGGCTGAGGATTTTGTGTGCTTCCTCAGCCTCCTGAGATGGTACAGCTTCCCTGCCGTCTTCTTCACCAGGGCAGAGACATGAGCGCTCCATGTCAGGTCCCCACTGATGTGTACTCCCAGGTACTTGTAGCTGTCCACTATTTCCACTGGGGTCCCGTCGATCGTAATCGGTAGATGTGAGGTCTTCTTGCTCCGCCTAAAATCCATTACCATCTCCTTCGTCTTGGTCACATTCAGTAGGAGATTAATAATAAGTAGTAATAAGGCTCTTATAAGGTGCTTATTAACACTATTATTATGTTAATAATACTATTAGTGTTAATAATCGCATTATAAACATATTTATTGGTAGCTTATAAGACATTTATAAGCACTTTATAACCACCTTTACTAGCTGGTTTTGTTGCTTTATTAAGCTTAATAAATAGTTTGTTATTACCTTATTAGCAGTTAACTATGCACTTATTAACAGTTAACTATGCTTTTTGCAGGTACCGGATCTAAAGCGAGAACAGTGCCTTATTAAGGTTAATAAATCCTTTATTATGCACTTATTATGCTTTTTGCAGGTACCGGATCTAAAGCGAGAACAGTGCCTTATGGCCCATTTCCACCGCTGGTATCAACGCGGCCCCGCACAGCTTGTATCGCTTTTTTGTCTCATTCCACCGATCAAAAACGTGGACAGCCCGGGTTGAGTCGGGGTTGAGTCGTGCTGCTTTTGGTCCCTGCTCTGTTGAGGTTCTAGGGCTGTGGACCCGGTACCATACGGTGATGTGAAAACACTGCAGACGACTGATTGGTCAGGCAGAATCGTGTTTACTGGAGGCATCTACTGTCAATGCTGGATACCAGTTTAGTGGGGCTTACCTTCTCTTCTGTTATTTCCAGAAGTTATTTATTTTGTGTTGCTGCCTTCGGCTCTGGTGAAATAAAATCCATCTCCTTGCTCAGCATGCGGTGGTTTTCAATTGTTTTGAGAGAGAAAAAAGTCCGCTCCTCGGGAAGCCCTTTGTAGTTGGCTCCGCTAGGCCGCAGGCGAAGCCGCAGTCTTGCCTGTTGAGTTGCCGCTGGGGTTCTCCCCGTAGGGCCTCTCCCGTCCCCGCGCAGTGCATGCATGTGAGTTTGAGTAACAACAGAGTGATATCCATTCTCCTAGCCGATTGTCACATTTGCCCATGTACACTGTAGGTCATTTAGAGGCATCAGTATTTCATGATCAGTTTAAAAGTTCCGTGTATGGATTTAATTGTAATGTTATACTTATAGCCTACTTCTGCTATTGGCGGAGGGCAGATATGCGGTCGCTATAACGACCAGGTGTGGGCGGAATCAAGTAAACTTGCTATGGAAACAGAGTCTATATAAATTAGAGCAGAGTAATACCAGATCGAGTAGAGCTGTACTGTGCTGTTATATGTGGTGGAAATAAGCCATAATTAAGGTTAATAAATAATTTATTATGCACTTATTATGCTTTTTTTAAAGTATCGGATCTAAAGTGAGAACAGTGCCTTATTAAGGTTGCCTCAATGGAGGCAGATGTCTGAATGGCCAAACGGCCAGGGGAATGATTCTGAGAGGTGTGTGTTTCACTCAGGGTTTTGTGTCTCTAAGAGGGTCAGAATTGCATGATGGGACATAATTGCAAATTAAGCCTCCCAAAGCCTTCTAAACAGCCAATAAGAGGTTTTTCTTGAATAACTCTAGAACCGACGCTTGGATCTTTCTGAAATTTTCATCGCTTATCCAGGAAGTGAGCATGGGCTCATGAGGTACCTGCAAAAAGCATAGTTAACTGTTAATAAGTGCATAGTTAACTACTAATAAGGTAATAACAAACTATTTATTAGGCTTAATTAAGTAACAAAACCAGCATATGAATGTCTTATAAGCTATATGTTTATAATACAATTATTAACACTTATATAGTATTATTAAGATAATAATAGTGTTAATAAGCACCTTATAAGAGCCTTATTACCTATTAATTAACGCTTATTAATATAACCTTAATATAAAGCATTACCCAGCGGAGAAATTGAGATGGACAACGAAAAATTGGTCTATGAAGTGGAGAAGCACAAGGAGTTGTATGACGCCCAGAGTAAATTCTACAAAGACAACAAGAGAACTTCTAAAATTTGGGAGGATGTTGCCAAGGCAGTAGGAAGCACAACAGGTAAAGTATGCCATGTGTAACCACTGTGTACATAGGTCTCCTGATCAATATATGGACTCTGTAGTATAGATTCAGTTAAAGGATCATCACTGTCATCACAAATTTCCACCGTTTAAAGAGCCGCTTTGAGCCACGCGGAGAAATGCGCTCCTTGTGTGGACAGCCAAGTGCGGAAGTGCGCGGAGGTGCACTGAAAGTGCACTCTGCTGCACATGCGGGCGTGTAGCGCGTCCGGTCTGTCCACAGTGTAAAAAAGGTATTTCAGCTGTTTCTGTGCAAAGCTAACTGAAACTCACATCATATTAACACATCTCCACCACAAACACACATTGTCACTCATAGAAGTGGCTGCACCGCTTAAAAAGTTGTCAGAAAAAGAAATACTCAGTACAGATAACTGAAAAGTTTACTTACAATAGCTACTTAAGTACAAATACTCTGGGTCACTTCTCATCGCTGTCTACTGGCTGAAATTGATTGAATTGATTGGAATTGGTTGGGAGGCTGCTCTGTCCCTTTGACCAGTTAGCATTAGTTAGCCTATGGGACACATGTGGCTTTCCTCTGCTTCCTGGTTTTGGCAGAGCTTAATTTATGCTTGTTTTTGGAAATGCTGTATTTCACAAGGTGAAATAACAGAGGTGGCGTAACAGAGCCATCTATCGTATAACACTGAAATCACGGATTGCCAGAAAAACTTGTCATTGGCGGGGAAGCGTTTTATGGGATATTGAATGCTGGATCAATAATCCATGCTGTTACTGTTCACTTCATACAGCAATGTAACTGTTTAAAAGTTATATAATTGTCTGGGAGATAGGGCCCAATATCTTGCGCCCAATGGAAGGGCAAGGGCAAAATATTTGCTAGTTCTCTAGCACTCAAAATCTAAATTTTTTTCTTTCAATTACACTGGGTCATCAAAGGACATGTTTCAGTGGTAATTAAAAGAAAAAGGGCAGATTTTGAGTGCTAGAAACTAGCAAAGATTTTGCACTTGCCCTTGCACTGGGATATGGCAAGAAATGGCCTGTAGTTTCACAAAACCATCTTGAAAATTGTGAGGACTTAGTTGTGTCTTCTCCCTTCTTAATGGTATGTATGCTCATAACAGTACATTTTATTAAGCAGTTGCTGGCTCATTAGGTTGTTATTCACATGCACTAAAATTAACCAGAATGCAGCAAATTAAGTCTTTGCAACTCCCTTGACCCAGCGCTTAAAAAGTGGCCTGACGGGCTATATTTCGTGCTATAGGCTATTCCCCGGCCTAAATGATTTTCCCAGTTCGTCCCTGTCTTAAACTCTTCAAATTGTCTGCCAAATTGAAATATCATTGAGTAGCACACCTCAAAGAAATACTTGAAACCAATATATCCTTCCCTAGTTATGTGGGAACTGTTGTTGAACCTTTTGAAGCTCTGGGGGAAACTCCCCTCATGCTGTGTGATAACAACCGCCAAGCTTTCTGTGCAGCGGCTAGCCCCTCTCTCACCTCTCTGGCTGTCCGGTGAGGCTATGTGGTCAGGAAGGAATTGAACAGTATGCTCATCTGGGGATGTGCTTTGAAGTCGGGGGGAACATGTGCTCCAATAAGCTCACTGAATTTAGGTCATGTTTGAAGTGCTAATATGAAATGTGTAAGCACTTGAGCAGGGTTCGCATGCATTGTGTAATTATCTAGCTTTGGTGTTGGTAATGTCTTATCTTATGTCCATGTAGAACCTCTTACCTGTAATATTAGTGTGAGTGAATTTAATGATTTCCTCCATATAACATCAATATGGACCCGCCATTAAAAACATGCATGAAGATCAGTCATCTCATGACCAGGGGCCTGTACTACGAATGTTGGATAAGAAGATCCAGGATCTGTCCCTTGATCTGGTTTGTCTAAACCAGATCTGGTGAGTGATCTGGTTTGTCTAAACCAGATCAGCTCGATTGTAGTTAACTTGTACTACAAACGTCGATTGCCACTCGTTAACGCAAACCAGGTTTTTCTAATCTAGCTGACAGCTCGTGCACATGAAAATGCCCGTGCACTGGAGCTCGTGCCCGCCAAAGAGGCGTGGTTTTTAACAAATGCCAATCACAGTGCAATATGGACTGCTCCAACTCTGACAGCGCCAGACACGCCTATTTCCTCATTGAATGAAACCGCAAATACAAATCTGCGTTGGATATTATTACTGTTCCCGAATGACTGTCTAAAGTGACCACTTTTATCCACACCAGTAATTTCTTTGAAGAGCGGTTTCGTAGGCTATCTACAGCTCTCTATCTACAGTCTTTTGTGGAAGCAATGTGTAATCTATCTCAGTCCAAAATCTGTATGTATAGACCATTTAGGCTCAATGAATAATAATGATCTCATGATGTGTTTAGTCGCACTGTGCGACTAAACACATCATGAGATCATTATTATTTGATTGAATAATTCCTATAGGCTAATCAATAAAAAAAAGAATGATAATAAAATAAAAAAATGCTTCTGAACTGAATCGACACGGTACGTGCGGGCATAGATTTCATTTATAAAAAATAGCCTATTTTGTAGTCACATACTGTATATAGGCTATTGTCAGCAGAGTCGCATATCTCCATATTTCATATAATGATGCTGGAAATATGAAGTTCAATCACATCATACAGGCCAAAAGCAACACAGTTGCAGCTGCAAAATGCAGGAGTAGCCTAGATATGAATCATGTTAATATGATTAAGATGATTAATCATCATGATGATATGTGCAGGTGATCCCATATTAAATTGCTTAGATGTAAAAGTAAAGTAGGCTATTCTAGCATGTAGGCTATGACCATTTCAATTCCAACCCAACGTCAGTCTCAGCTCCGTTGCGCACACGGCACCGTGTGCTTTGGAGACGTTTATGTAACCTTTTTATGCCGGTTTAGTGATATTTCTCCACTCACTATTCAGCTGCAATCGATCAGCGGGGTCAAACAACGTATCTAGGCTACTTGAGAGCATTAAAATGAATATATAAAAACATATTCCAAAGTGGTAAGTAGGGCTTAATTAAATTATTCGTCCTTGATTAATTCAACATTACAATTCGTGCTCCTTCCTAGATGGGAAACTCATCCAGAAAGGGGTTGGCCATTTTTCCAAACTGCTGATTCGATTGGTTCGTGGGCGGTGTATTTAAAGGTCCCAATTCGTGCAGCTGTAACCTCTTAAAAACGTGTGTCTCTGGTCCATAAAACATGATTCTGGATTAATTTGTCGAAAATATAGCAACCCCGTTTGTTGTGACGGAGTTCTCACTTCCTCATCTCTTTGCGTCCCAAGAATGGTCTGTTTCTATAATATATTCAGAACTAACAGTTCCCATTGGCCGCTGAGGGAGAGCCCGCCCCAGGCTCCCAGCGGCCAATCAGATTAGCGTCTGTGGACCAGCACGCTAGGTTGTGTCCACAACTAACGTTAGCAACGAGCTATCGCTAACTTAACGGTTGCTACGCTAAAGAGGACATCTCAAAATGCCTAGACTTACCGAATGCACCTCCGCAGTTGCTGGATCACGTACAGTTGGCGTCTCTCCAGCTAGAAGTGTTAATTTTGTGGCTATAGACAAAATGGTGCAGGTAGCTTGTGTGAGAGAGACGCGCGCAGTATGCTTGAGGAAGCGACTGACGTCACATTATCCCGTCTGGGGGAACAGAGCGTTACGGGGCGTGGCTGGATAGGGACAAATCCAACTGTGGCAGTTCTGGGCTTGTGACCACTCATTACAGGGAGGGCTGACAGCAGTATGTATTTACAAGTAAAAACAGCTTTTGCACGGAATGGGACCTTGAAGGTCTAATCTTATCCTTGCAACTTAACCTGCTGCGGACCAGGTTAAGTGTGAAGCATAAGTTGCTATGGAAATATATGTCGGTAAGAAGTTAACTTGCTTAGTATGGCTAAACCAGGTTTAAACCTGAAGTTACCTCGCTAAACCACTAATCTTAGTACAGGCCTCAGGGGCCTTCGTTTCGCTGCTCGCTTCGCTGCTCCGGGCCAGAGGAGGATGAGCCAGGATGGGAGAAATGCGGAGGACAGATTTCACGGCGCGTCTAAGCATGTGTGTAGGGGCAGCTGTAGCTCAGGAGGTAGAGCGGGTCATTCATTAACTCATTGAGTTGCCACTTTTGGAGAATGGACCCTCCCAGTGCCAGAGTTTCAGAGCGTTTTCAGTGATTTCTCGAGGCCCACAGAATATTGTGTGATATTACTATGTAAACACCGAACATGCACAAAGAACGATGTGACTCTCTTCTATCATCTGCAAAAAAACGTTTATTGATACCATTTTCCGTTCTTTAGTTATGAGCCAGAGAAGATGGGTTGTTTTGAGCAAAAAGAGACGTTTCAAATTAGAAGCTGAGATATTCCGCCTTTTGTGAAATTAAGCATTTCAAGCACATTCACTGAGTCTGAAGCTAATATTTTCTGATGTAGTGACGTGGTGTAGTTGTGTGGTGCCCTGCGTGCCCCACCCCCCTCTCCCCCCCTCAGCTGCAAACTCCTCCCCACACTAACACACAGCCTAACACGCACCCAGTCTATTTTCGGAGCGCTCCGTTTTTGTGCGCCGGCTCCCAGCGCTACACGGAAAAGCCAAACCGGACTGCTGAGAATGGTTTGGCCCTTCGGCGTCGGGTGCTGCTTTTCTGGCGGCTAATCGTGTGGAGAAACTATGCAGACAGACAGACAGAGGCAGAGGGGCTCAGTTGTGGGCGCGGATTGACTGCTGTTCGCAGCCAACGTCAGCTCCAGACAGAGCAATCTATATGGCTCTGGCTGCAGCATGAGCGGTTTCTCTTTCATCACGGGGCTTTTTCCTGCTGTTTTCCGGACCTTTCTCTAATCTGGAGAGCACTGTCGCCACCTAATGAGTCCGTAAAATAGGTTATACACCTTCAATAGCTACAATAATTGTACAGGAGATGCCTGAGGCTTTGATCCCCGTCCCACCGTCAAAAAACGCAATTGACGAACATACTCGTCCTTGGCACTCTATGTTCGTATCTGAATTGACGAACATACTCCTCCTTGGCACTCAATGAGTTAATCACTTTAGATAAAAGAGGTCGGTGTTTCGATCCGCCCCCTCCTCCAGTCTGCATGTCGAATTGTCCTTGGGCAAGATATTGCTGCCAGCACCCTGCGTGGCAGCTTGCAGCCATTGGTGTATTAATATGTGTGTGAATGGGTGAATGTACCTACTCATTGTGATGCTCTTTGGATCAAAGCAGTATATAAATGCAGGCCATTTACCATGTGTGTTGGTGATTTGTGGCAAATAAAGATGGGGCTTCCATCGTGTACAAATGTACAGATAAACTATCTACTATAAATGTGATGCGAGTCTTGATTTGGGTGTCAGAGGGGGGGAAAGAGAGGTAGACCTGTCTGTCGTCAGCATAACAGTGATATGAGAAACCGTGTGATGAGATTATATGGCCAAGAGATCTGATATAGAGCAGGAACAGTCGGGGGCCCAGGACTGAGCCCTGGGGGACACCAGTGATGAGAGTGCAGGGTTTTGAGAGACCTCCTCGCCATAGGACCTGGTAGGAGCAGTTGGAAAGATAAGAGGAAAACCAAGAAAGTGCAGAACTAGAAATGCCTAAATCGGAGAGAATGGATAGAAGAATTTGATGATTGACTGTGTCGAATGCAGCAGATAGATCTAGTAAAATGAGAACGGAAGAGAGGGATGAGGCCCTAGCAGTGTGTAGGGCCTCAGTGACGGAGAGGAGAGCAGTTTCGGTGGAGTGGGCAGATCAGAAACCAGATTGGAGGGGATTGAGTAAGTTGTTTTGTGATAGATGTAGGGAAAGTTGTTCGGAGACTGCTCTTTCAAGGGTTTTGGAAATGAATGAGGAGGGAGATAGGATGGTAGTTGTTAATGTCAGTGGGGTCAAGAGAGGGTTTTTTGAGAAGTGGCTTCACTCTAGCAGTTTTTAGGGAAGGAAGGTGGCATGATGCCTGTGGACAGAGAGGAGTTGATGAGGGATGTGAGAAAAGGGGATAAATCAGAAGAGATGGACTGGAGAAGAGAGGAGGGGATGGGATCAAGGGGGCAGGAGGTAGCATGGTTAGAATTGACCAGTTTGAGGACTTCTTCAGAGGAAAGGGTAGAGAAGGAAGGGAGCTTTGAGATGGAGAGCAGAGACTCAGGGTGGGAAACAGGAGAACTGATATTGGAGGATGGAGGAGGGAAGGAAGAGTGGATGTCATCAATCTTTTTTGTAAAAAATGTTGAAAAGTCATCTGCAGAGAGGGAGGAGGAGGAGGGGGGGGTTGAGGAGAGAGGAGAATGTAGAAAATAGTTTGGTCGGGTTATTGGCTGAGGACTGTATTTCAGAAATGAAGAAGGATGATTTGGCTGATGAAACTGCATGGGTGAATTTGGAGAAAACATGTTACATTTTCTTTCTGCTGCCCAAAGCTCCATCCGATAATTTCGGAGGGCTTCGGACAGCCAGGGGGAGAGGAGCGAGCGGGTTTAATGGTGATTGGACAGAGGGAATCGAGTGCAGAGGAAAAAGAGGATATGAGAATGGTGGAAGCTTCCTCCGTGGAGAGGAGGGAAAACTCCTCAGCAGAGAGAAGTCGGGAGAGGGCAGCAGAGGAAAGGGATGTAGGTGAAAGTGTCCTAAGGTTGCGTCTGGTATAGATATAGTGTGGGTGGGTGATGTCATACTTACCTTTCAGTTGTTGTTATACCTGTGGAACATTGAAAGACATTAATAGAGGCATTTCATGAAGGACACCTACAGGTTACATGTCTGGACATGTTACTTTAATTGGGGACTATTTTATTTTGTGATGCTACTACTGATGTCAGATTCTGTGGGAAAGGACGGATCGCCTGATCCACCATCGGGTGCTGATTGGACGGAGTTTGCCACAGTGGGAGTTTTCTTGACTCTGCAGCAGAAAGGACGCTGTGTGGTTGGCTGGTGGTGGAGAGCGAGGGGCGGAGTTCCACACCTGGGCTGCAACGAGAGAGAATATCATCAGTCGTGATCTGAGCGCTGGAGAGAACAAGACTTACCGATATTGAGAACGCTGATAGCAAGCTAGCTAGCTTCCAAGTGCTAGGGTTAGCTGGCGTTAGCTCGACGCTACAAAAGCCAAGAGAAGACTGCTCGTGAGCAGGTTCGAGTTGCCCAGGGCCCAGAGGACTGTGGATGGTTGGTGAACTACGCAGCAGAGCGACGGCTGTTTTCTTTGTTTTGACAGTCTGTTAAAACAGTCTAGTCAGTCGGTCGTGCCGCCGTGTCTGCTCGAGACAGCGGCGTTCGTGTTGTTAACTGGTGTTTGTGATATGGGTCACACCCACTGTTTGTAGTGGTTACATGCTGCCACTCCGACGTGCTGCCACTCTGACGTTCTGCCACTCCGAAATATCGGCACTCAGAAAGGGGGTCTATATTCCCCGTTTTTCACTAACCTCTCCCAGCCCCCACGCCAAACCTAACCTCCCCCCATGCCTAAACCTAACCTCCCCCAGACCCTAACCCAAAACCTAACCTCTCCCACCCCCACGCCTAAACCTAAGGTCGGCATTGCGGCTTCTAAGGTGAACGACCGCCAGTCCGAATAATGGAAGTTAACATTCGGAGTGGCAGGGCTTCGGAAAGGCAGAGGAACCCCGTTTGTAGTAACGCTGAGGAAAGCCTGTGAGGCTGAAACGCGTCCGTTATGCTACTGCTGTGCGCATTAAAAGTTTGAACTCTAGACATCCGTGAGTGCTGTTTTTGATTTAATTATTTTGAGATTTTTGGATCGGCACTCAGTGACTTTATGGGTTGGGTTGAGCACGCCAGTTCGTTGATTAGTTAACTGGTGTTTGCCAGATCAGTGAGCCGGTTTAAGCTAACGACACGTGGAGTAACCGAGTGCGGTGCTGTTTCCCACTCGGACACAGAGTAAAGCCGACCTTGTGGGAGTGTGCCAGATCATCCGACACCTATCGCCGCAGAGGGACAGCCAGGAGCCGTGGTCTGCCTTGCTTTCCGCTGACCCTGCCACAGCAACCCAGCCACACACACACCTTTTGCTGCGTCGTGCTATTGCTACAGGGGGTCCACCCGCTATGCCGACCACCCGCTATGCCGACCACCCGCAATGCCGACCTTAGGTTTAGGCGTGGGGGTGGGAGAGGTTAGGTTTTGGGTTAGGGTCTGGGGGAGGTTAGGTTTAGGCATGGCATGGGGGGAGGTTAGGTTTGGCGTGGGGGCTGGGAGAGGTTAGGTTTTGGGTTAGGGTCTGGGGGAGGTTAGGTTTAGGCATGGGGGGGGGTTAGGTTTGGCGTGGGGGTTGGGAGAGGTTAGCTCCACCGACACGCTGCACGCCGCCTCGCTCAGCTGGTTCTGCTTGTGGGCTATCGGCATTGCGACCTGTCGGCACTGCGGCCTGTCGGCACATAGACGCAGCACCTGCTACAGGAGCGTTACCTTCAAGGGAAGGTACAGTTCCATTTTGTTTCTTGCTCAGTATTGAGTGAAGCGGCCATTGTTTTGAGCCTCTACGTACCCGAGCGACGATCCAGGCCTGCAACGGGGGTTTATTTTGGTTTACTTAACTGCCGGTTGTCTTTACACAGGTCCGGTGCTAGGTATAATTTGAGGTGGGCCCACACTCGCCTTTGCATGATCCACATCATTGCCATCATTTACCACAGGATTGCTTACTTACCTGGAGGTGTTTAGCGAATGGTATGGTTTATGTGTGTTTGCACTGAAGTGTTATTGGTGTATTGCATTTTCATTTATTGACTTGATGGGTTGTGATTCATTACTGAAAGAGAACATACATTTGTGATTCCTTGTTATTGCTAATCAGTTTCTCAGTAAATCAGAGTTTATATTTTTATATACCTTGTTGTGTGCTATTATTTCTTTTTAAGGGTTTCACTTACCTTAGAGAGTCTTTCTGCAACAAAGGGGAAAGGGGTATAGAATTAGCATTTATTGAGCATAGCATTAGCCTATTTAGTGATATATGTTAACTGATAGCATATACTGGTGATTATTAGATACAGTGTGAGTACTTTATATTATATTATATTATTAAAGGGCACTTGCCTGAAGTTCACTGGTTCACCACAAGGGGTCTATACTATTGAGTAAAAAGGAGTTAAGCCAATCATAAATTAAACATACAACCTAAAGGGATTAATTATACAAGTGTATACAGTCAAGAACTCAGGAGCACTACCCATTCTAACGACTAGGGGGTACAAAAGTGCTACATTAGGTTTAGGCATTGAGTAGGTGGTCTTTAGGTTTAGGCATTAGGTGGGTGTGGTTATAGGGTTAGGTTACGGTCATCAAGCCCCTCCCCCAAAACCAGGGTGGTACTACCGTATTTCCCAACTCGTCTGGACAATGAGCACAAGGGCGTGCTTGACCTTTGCCTGAACCCACAGCTGTGGAGTGCTCCAGTCCGCCTGTGCTGCGTTCCATAAAACATTAGGCTCCACGGAGCGTTAAGCAGGTCATCAAAGGCGCATGACAAAGCGGGGCTCTGAGATGAGATCGGTGTGAGAATGGGCTGGTCTATCTTCTTCACACAAATAATCCCTAATTAGTATTTAGAAATATCAAGGACTTCATTCCTCAGCAGCCGCAGCCACTGGACAGGATTATCAAACCCACCTAATTTATCATCACCATGCCAATATCAACACCACAATATCAATAGAGCAGTCTTCGTAATGGAAAAAGGGCATAGACAGCTGACACAATTCAATGAAGAGCCATTACATTCAGCAAAGGGGCATTTTTAATTACAATATATAATAGCAACAAAAGAGCCACTTAATTAAAATGTCTGATATTTATCTATAATAGAGATCATTAGATACAGTTTAAAATGAAAGTGCTGTGTAAATAACTCGAGGTTAAGTTTGTCATTTAGAGATGACCAACAGGTAAAAAGGCAGAGAGGGGGCTCTATCTTCCCCCTGGCCTTAGGCGCAAAACTGGCATTAAATGCAAAAAACACGCTTTGCGCCTGCCTACCCATGACTCGGGAAGATAGCATCATGTTTTTACGCCTCGAAATGCGCTTTACGCTGAAGAGGTGTGGCGCAGTGCCAGAATAGGCCATAATGGGCGTTTCGGCCTTAAATACCAGCCTAAACTTATCTTCCCAACTGGCGTTAATTTTGCAGTTAGCGCTTTTCAAAACCAGGCCTTATTCAGTGCGCTGGCCCCAGGGATGCACCCACGGCGTAATTCACTCACTCACTCCCTCTCTCTCACGCGTCAATTTCTGCCCCTATAGCGCACTGCAAGTATCAGATCTGAAATGTAGGCTACACCACAGAATGACAGAACCATCACTATTTTGGGGGAAAGGCCATTAATTTATAGCCTATGTAGGCACTAGGCAGGCACAATGACCGATGAAAAAAAGTTGTTATACTGTAGTTTTGAGACCCTGTCATTCAGAGGCTGTTGTATCATCCTACCTGTCGTGCCGTGCAGAGGGGGAAGAAAAGGCAGCGAGACAAAACAATGCGATATCATGCTGTCCAAACTTTCACCAATCTAATCTCATCATTGCTTTGAAGGAGATCTTGGATAATTACAATAGACAGAATACGTCAATGTTCCTGTGCTTTATTGATGCCTCCAAGGCATTCGATCGTGTGAATCATGAAAAAATGTTTAACAAACTGTGTATAAGAGGGGTTCCTAGATATCTTGTTAGAATATTAGTATATTGGTATGCCCATCAGACCATGAGGGTAAAATGGGGAAAGTCAACATCTGCCCCATTCCATGTGAACAATGGTGTACGCCAAGGCGGAATTTTGTCTCCCTTATTGTACAATATTTATATGGACGATCTATCAAAGAGTCTCATTGCATATCGTACTGGTTGTATGGTGGGTGATAGTATGATTAATCATCTGATGTACGCAGATGATTTGGTCATCTTCAGCCCATGCACTGCTGGTCTACAACAGCTGTTAAGTCTATGCACCCAATATGGGATAGAATATGATATTAAATATAATGCAAAAAAGAGCAACATCTTGATTGTGCGCAGTAGAGACGATCGCCAGTCGAGGTTTCCAGTTTTCTGTTTATCTGGCTCTGCCCTCAGTGAATGTAACGAGGTTAAATACCTTGGGTACTTTATCTCTAATGATCTTTCTGATGATAAAGATATGTATAGACAGTGTCGTAAATTGTACGCTCAAGCGAACATGCTGTGCCGTAAATGTAATATGTGCACGGTTCCTGTTAAAGTAGCCCTGTTCAGAACATTCTGCACTCCCCTATATACTGCCCACCTCTGGTGCAGATATAGACATAGCTTGAGACGTCTAACAGTGGCCTACAATGATGGTATGAGGCTACTGCTTAGAGCGCCTAGAAGTTCTAGCGCTAGTCAAATGTTTGTCAGTGTTGGTGTCCCCACCTGCCCTGCTGTGCTACGTAATTTAATGTACAAATATATGTGCAGAGTTGATGCCTCTGATAATGACATCATTAATGTTATAGCCAACCCAGGACGTAGCTCTGTTAGGTACTCCTCTAGACTGAGGAGCCACTGGCACTCATGTTTATATTAGGCTTTTTATATCTGTATTTTATTTTTTATTTTTATCTGTATGCTATGTACTATATGTGTCTAGTGCTATGGACCTCCCTGTGGGAGTGTCTGAAATAAAGTTTTCAATTCAATTCAATTCAATTCAATTCATCATGACATCCAGGGATAGGCTATAATTTTCTAGCCGATGCATTTAGAACATTATTCTCAGTTTGCTCTTGTTATAATGTAGCGTATTTACATGCTTGCTGTATTTAAACTGCAGTGAGATTTGTTTGAGGAGCATATGTATGTATGTAATGGAGACAGATGGGGATGAAAGAGGGAGGGGGGGAGCTCACAGCGCTTTGGTCGGGCTTTTCTGACCGGACTGGATCGCCAACCAACCAAGGCATGGTTAAATGGTTAGTGCCAGCTTTAGCGCCGAGGACAAATTAGGGAATGCACCTGACCACGCCCACTAATAGCGCTGCGCCAGGCCTTAAATGCTAATTTAAGGCCAGGGGAAAGATAGAGCCCAGAGGATGTTTGGGAGGTAGAAATAATCTTACTGCTTAATTAAACCTCAATAGGAGGACCCAACATTTTTCACAGTACAAGTTAGCTCTCTTGCAAACTTGAATTCATTCATGATGACAATGGCATTCATGACCTTGTAAGCAGGGGCGGATCTAGATTCTTTTCAGGAGGGGGGCACAGGGGGGAACAACAGTTACATTGGGGGGGTCTACCCCGCGACAACAAAAATTAAGACCGCCACAACACTCTCTTCAACATTTCGATTGCTAACTGCTAAGTGGAAACAATTTAATTACTTTCCTTAACTTGTACAGTTACAGTGTATTTGTGTCTTCATCGTGTTCACAATCACAATTAGAGAGAATGAATAACACAGTGTAGGAGAATGACTGTTTTGATCATAGTGTCACTGTTATCTCTCTACCTGCAATACAGTCTTAGAATTCAGGACAAAATCATGTCAAACTAAAAAACTACTCAGATTTGAGTTTTCAGAGACAGAGCTCACCAAGTTAGGGGTCCATGGGTCTAATGTGGACTTAGGTCCTTCATATGAAAATGGTTCATAATCACTGCTGTATAGTAATCACAATTAGAGAGAATGAATAACAGTGTAGGAGAATGACTGTTATGATCATAGATTCACTGTTATCAAAATCACATGACAAAATGCTCAGGTTAAAATTTTTCAGAGACACATCTCACCAAGACAGTTTAGGGTCCATGGGTCTAATGTGGACTAAGTTAGAGGTCCCTGATATGAAAAGGGCTGATAATAATCACAGCTGTATAGTAATCAAAATTACAGAGAATGAATAACACAGTGTAGGAGAATTACTGTTTTGATAATAGTTTCACTGTTATCCCTCTACCCCCTGTAGTACCTCCACGTACCATAGGGGTATGTGTACTTCAGTTTGGGAACCAATGACTGCTCTACATGCATACCTGCAATAACAGTCTTAGAATTCAGGACAAAATCACATGACAAAATTCTCAGATGTGAGTTTTTCAGAGACAGATCTCACCAAGTTAAGGGTCCATGGGTCTAATGTGGACTAAATTGGAGGTCCTTGATATGAAAAAGGTTGATCATCACAGCTGTATAATAACAGTGTAGAACAATGCCTGTTTTGATAATAGTTTCACTGTTATCTCTCTGCATATCTGCAATAGTCTTAGAATTCCCTACCTGTCTAATAGTGATATTATTGGCCAATTTATGATCTAACCTGTTCAAAAAGTATGACAATGACTTAAATTTGTATTATAATCATTTAAATCAGTTAAATAAAGGTAATCAAACAAAAGTCAAATAACTTTATAAATGCTTATTTATTGCAACTGCTTCTCAGTTAACAAAAACTCTGTGTCAGTTTTAAACAGTAAATACTGACAGCCAATTTTGCGATTTCCATGTGCATCACTAAACACCCTTAGGAACACATCCATATCCAAGGCCTTGGCTCTCTTGGACTCCACACTTTCTTTCTTTTTATCAATTTCAATGCAGAAAAGCTGCATTTACAAGAAGCTGTGCTGACAGGTAGGGCCACAGCAATTTTGCGCAACCTGAACAGTTCATAGAAGACCTCACTGAATGGCTCCAGGAATACTGTGAACTCCAGTAAACTGGTTAGAGCCTGCATCCCAGCCGCCTTCTTCCTCTAAAAGATCCGCTTGGCTTGATGGACCTCAGTCATGCTTAAGATCATCCAGGTTTGTGTTGCAACCCTGCCCAAGAAAAGTGTTAGTTGGTTAGTAAAATCTACCTTGAGAACGCATTGAAAGCAATTATTGTATATGCCCAACTTCAATGTAAGTGCATAACATTATTTCCCTCTACTTTTAATGTTGAATTAATGTAGAACAAGAAACACTTGCTGCTACACACATGCAATAAAAAGCAAACAACTAACTTACTTATTGTAGCTAACGTTACTATTAATTCAGTGCAGACAAAGAAAGTCTAAAGCAATGATTGTCCACATAATCTGTTTGATGGAGCTAGCTGGCTGGCTAATGCCAATGCTATGCCGACAGAGCCAAATTAAATGGTTTGGTTGAGTTTGATGAAGCCAGCTGACTAGCCAACAACACTAATGTCAGCAAACAGAGCCACATTAAAATAGTAGTTTGGTTGGGTTTGAGCCAAACCTTAGCCAGCCCACATGGCTATCTAAAGCACAACACTAGCAAACAAAACCAAATTAACTCATTGAGTGCCAATGACGACAATCGTCGTCAATTCGAATATTAACGTAGAGTGCCAATGACGACGATTGTCGTCAATTGCCTTTTTTGACGGTGGGACGTGGATCAAAGCCAGATCCATCTCCTGTAAAATTTTGGGGCATGTTGAATGTGTATAACCTATTTTACCGACCCATTAGGTGGCGACAGTGCTCTCCAGATTAGAGAAAGTTGAGTAAAAAACAGAGAAGAAGTCGTTATGGAAACGGAAACGGCATCGGTATGCATCGATATGCATGAAGCATAACGTTAGCTGTGCCTGTGAACAGCAGTCAATCTGCTGCCACAATTGAGCCCCTCCGTCTCCGCTGCGATAGCCCCTCCATATGATTTAGTTGCCGACACCAGCGTCTTTCTGAAAAGTTACATTATTCTCAGCTGGGAGCCGGCGACACGCTGTGAAAAAGCGGGGTGCAGCGCACTTTTCAGTGCAGAGCAAACGCAGAGCAAACGCAGCAGAGCCCCAGAGACACTCCCATGGAGGAGGAGGAGGAGGGGGGTGGGGCACGCAGGGCAGCATACAACCATTGAGAGTAAACACAGACCCAGACAGCAGGCTCGATGGACAGAGACAGGCAAACAAGCTAGAATATCTGATGCCCACCAGCAGTAAATCAAGACCAGCAAGAAGGTGTAGGGTCTGCGCACGCAGGGGCCAGCGCTGCTGGTTGCAGCTAAAAAATATTATTTGGCCAAACAAAATTCCTTTGTTTTCACTGTTTTATTGAAGGAAATTATTTTTGAGGTGTCACATCAGAAAATATTAGCTTCAGAGTCAGTGAATGTGCTTGAAATGCTTCATTTCACAAAAGGCTGAATATCTCAGCTTCTAATTTGAAACGTCTCTTTTTGCTCAAAACAACCTATCTTCTCCGGCTGATAACTAAAGAACGGAAAATGGTATCAATAAACTTTTTTTTGCTGATGATACAATAGAGTCTCCTCGTTCTTTGTGCCTGTTCGGTGTTTACATAGTAATATCACACAATATTCTGTGGGCCTCGAGAAATCACTGAAAACGCTCTGAAGCTCTGGCACTGCGAGCGTCCGTTCTCCAAAAGTGGCTGGTACTCAATGAGTTAAACAGTAGGTGGTTGGTTCGTTGGTTGTGTTTTGACTGAGTCAGGCTGAGGGAGGCTCTGCTAATGCTAGTTAGCTGGTGGTTATGCTAATGCTAGCAAACACAGTTGAATTGGGTTTGAGCCAGGCTAACCGCGGCAACGTTAGAAACAGAACCAAATTGGCAGTAACGTTAGTTTGTTATGACTCACATACTTGCAATGTAATCCAGGAATTTAAACACAATAAGAGCCAATTAATTGAATGAGAATTGGGGGGGGCTCACGGGGTGGCCAATCAGATTACAGGGGTGGCCAGTGCCCCCCCGTGCAACCCCGTAAGCCCCGCCCCTGCTTGTAAGATCTGCAGACTAGCTAACTTATCGAGATAGGCTAGTTTGAACTTGGAAGGTCAGCTAGGCTAACTACCTCTGGGAAATGTTAGCATAACACTAATCTGCAAAACTATATAGCTACAAAAAAGGTAAAAAAAAGTTTATTTTCAGAAATACAGTTTTTTGTTTTGTTTGTTTTTCCCAATGAGTAACTGCCATGTGTGGTTGCAGTATCACAATCATCATGCATCACCCCAGGAGTCAGACAGAGAGAAAAGGCACTGGAGCCATTTCACCTTGCACAAACAATGAACTTCAGTCAGCGGGACCTGCTAGATGTCAACTATGCCACTCTTTCAACCTAGAGACAGCAGAGCTCCTGCCGCCGCCGCCGCCACACACACACACACACCCACACACACACACACACACACACACACACACACACACACACACACACACACACACACAATTTCTCCAGTCAACAACACACATTCTGGGATACATCTTGACTTGCCCAGTCTCACATCCTAACACGGACGCAACATCATTTTACTGTAAATAATGGACAAAGAATTGTGTCCATTTTTTAAAACAAGTTAACCATTTGAATATAACAATAGGATATCACCATGTCACAGAGGTGCCGCATCTATATGCCGACAACCTGCAATGCCAATAGCCCGATGCCGATGCCTTTAGTGTGATGCGTTTAGTGCCCCCTAACCCCTAACCCCTAACCCTACCGGGCTATCGGCATTGCAGGTTGTCGGCATTGTGGGTTGTCGGCACAGTGAGCGGACCCCGTCACGGATATACAATGATTGCTGGCATGAAAGTAAGGAACATTATGAACTACAACTGCTAAGGCTGGCTTTACACGTTGAAACTTTCACGCAACTTTAGTTAGTTGAAACTGAGGTGAAACTGAGTTGCAAATAATTTGCATGGTCGAAAGCCCTCTGCAATGGACTTGAAACTTGGCTGAAACTCAGCTGCAGCAGTTGCAAAACTCTCAACTTTGTGAAACTACTTTCATGCAACAGCCAATCAAAACGCTGATAAGTAGGCTATTAATGAACTGATGGCTCTTTTCCTATTCTCCGGGACAGCCATAATGAAAGAAAGTAGCCAGCCAGTGGCAGAAGAAAACCTGATACAACATGTCTGAATTGACGTGTTGTATATGTCCTAGCTTATGTCCATTCTGACATGACATATTATGTCCAGCTACAAAACGATACAAAATAAGATACAAAGATGCAAGTTACAATGAAGGAATGACACTCTCCACTTGATACAGTAATCTACTGTAGCAAGAGAGAGAAAAGGAAAAACAATATGACAGATGAAACAGACATCTAGCTAGCTGTTTTAGTGAAACAAGTGTTGCATGAGACTTGATTATTTTTTAATTGCATTGTGTATCAATTTGCATGAAAATCCTGCAACTAGTTGCCTGAAAATTTCACCATGTAAAGCCAGCTTAAGTCATTTTAAGATCTATGCTAACAAAATAAGGTTTTTCGGGACAGAGTCAGAACAGAGTTTTGAAATACTGACATGAAATACAGTTTGGATCCCCCTCTTCCCCAAAATAGATGTAGCACTTATTTAATGAAACCCTGCACTTGCTCTGTGATATATGGGAAATTAATTTGATAAAGTGAACTCAACTCTGAGTGGAAAATTATAATAGGGGAACAAATGTCCGGGAGTTCTGCTTCTTCTGATTAAAAGTTACTAGGCAAAGCTGGCCCTTAGCCAACATGTTCATTCCTTAAAAGAAAATAATTGTTTCCCTTTAGGAGGCCAGAAGACCTGATCAGATAATGGACGATAAATCAAGTTACTTCCATGATAGAGCAAATAATGGAATGCTGTCCTAATGTCACATATTAGTCATTTCTTAAGAAAACATGATAATAATTAACAACTGTGATGGCCCTGGTGCCTGTTGCCCTAGAGTACCGCACGCATGATGTATTTTTGTAGGCTTTATCCAGAAATCGCCACCATTTGGTTCTTCAGTGGAAAAGTCTATGGGGTTTTAGAATGGGGATTTCACTTAAATGCATAAAATAAGGTCTGTGGTTAACAAAAGTTTATGAATTTGGATTCAGCATGATACTCTTTACAAACATGAATAACTTTTATGCCTTTTGAAGCATTTTCTAAAAATCACATTTAAAAGAAAACACATTACGTTCCAAAAGTCATAAAAGTTATTCATGTTTGTGAAGATTATCATGCTGAACCCATATTCACGTTCCCATAAACTTTTGTTAACCACAGACCTTATTTTATGTATTTAAGCGAAACCCCCATGTTAAATCCCATAGACTTTTCCCCTCAAGAACCCGGATGTACACTTCCGGACTCATTCCTGCGGCTCTCTAGATGGGTTTCTTGTATACAAACATTAGTGGGTGTGCGCGCATCACAGGAACAGAGGATGATTAGAAACGCATCCAGCTGATCGCCCATTGGTTCAATACAGGTGCATCACAAACCCACAGTGAAGTGTAGAAACTTCAATGTTATATCTATTCCAAGCTGTCACTCTACATTTGAGATAAATACCACATGCCTAAATTAACAATAAAATAAGTAATCTGAAGGGCTGGGTCATTTGAGCAGTGACTGTGGGTGGCGCTAATGCATGTTTTAATTTGTTTACAAACTGCTGTTAAACAAAACTGTACAAGAAGAAAAGCAGCAGTGAGTGTGCCGTCGGTGTTCGACTTGTTGACGCCTCGCCTGACTGCGCTCGGCTGCTCTCGTCTGCTTTCCAGGTGAGGTGGCAGTCAACTCAAATGAGTGTGTGGAGCATACAGTCTAACGCTGGGGACATACCGGACGCGAAACTTGCGCGCATGCGCCGCGCAGCGCACCTCCGCGCAGAAGTCGCTTAAAAGTGTCCACACAGAGAGCGCAGCTCACTTTGCGCGCTCTGCTCGTCTGCTATATATTTTGCCCCAGATCTCCTGTCTTCGTTATCATGGCCAAGTAAATGAAGACATAAATATCTAAAGTAATATGTTTGGGATAACAGTTAATGGCTACCTTCGTTATAAAATGCAATTGCATCATATTTGTCTGTTCTCCTCCCGTTTTCCCAGTGCATGAGAGAAGGCGAGTCCTAGCTCTCTACTTGTTGCTCCGCAGGCAACGAGCCCCTAGAAGCCGCTCCCCCTCTCTCACTGCTCTTTCTCTCTTTTCACACTTCCAAAGGGGCAATCAACAACGTAAATAAACATTATTAGTGGCCGGGCCAGCGAAGCGCCAGGCCACTTCTTGTATTTGCCTGTATTCTTCATCCTCCCGGGAAAACGATTAAACCCTACTCCTCCCACATTTTTTCTTCAAACGACACCAAACTTCAGTATCTGCATCGTTAGACTGTTCTACACAAAAGTATCAAACCAGATTTTCGATCGGTCAAAAATTGAGCCCATAGTGCATCAAAACGTTGAATTCTGGCCCCGTGTATAGCCTAATTACCTTAATTACCTTTGGCAATTAGGTTGTATTTGTGATGTCATCAGTCAGTCAAGCAATTGTGATGCCATCACTAATGTCACTCGAGCAATTGTGATGTCATAATATTTTTTTTCCCCATTGACTCGCATGGGGTTTCGAAAAATCTTGTTACATTTGGCAATTAGGTTGTATTTGTGATGTCATCAGTCAGTCAAGCAATTGTGATGCCATCACTAATGTCACTCGAGCAATTGTGATGTCATAATATTTTTTTTCCCCATTGACTTGCATGGGGTTTCGAAAAATCTTGTTACATTTGGCAATTAGGTTGTATTTGTGATGTCATCAGTCAGTCAAGCAATTGTGATGCCATCACTGATGTCACTCGAGCAATTGTGATGTCATAATATTTTTTTTCCCCATTGACTTGCATGGGGTTTCGAAAAATTTTGCAGTAAATTAGCTGTAATTCAGAAACCATAACAGCTACAGCTACAAAACTTCGTAGGGAGGTGCACAGAGGGGCCTTATACTATACACGAAAGAAATACACAAATTGAGCAGATGGTGGCGTTATAATAGCCCTCTTTACAGCCTGCGCTCGGCCCCTAAGGAGGATCTGCAGTCCTCTTCGGCCGAGCTCGTGTTGGGCCAGCCACTAAGAGTCCCTGGGGCGCTATTGTGATGTCATGTCATAAGTGACATCACATGTGGTGTGATGTCACTCCTTTGCATCGACTTCCACAGTACGGCAATTGGGTTGTATTTATGATGTCATCAGTCAGTCAAGCAATTGTGAAACCATCACTGATGTCACTCGAGCTATTGTGATGTCATGTCATAAGTGATGTCACAAATCCTTTCTGGTTGACACTATATAAGTGGGAACAGTATATCTTTCCATGTAAGGTCCCAGTTGAGATGCCTCGCAACAAAAAACGCCATCAGATGATCAAGAAGCTCCATGCTGCAAGGAAATCAGAAAAAGCTGGTGCTAACACTGCAATTGTTGAACAAATCCATATCAACAATTCCCCAGATCGATCAAGACATAATGTTGGTGAAATCCCTGCAATGATGAAAAAAATTGACAATATTTTGCTGTCAGAGTAGTTGAAGTGTGCAAAGTCTAAGAATTGTATGTCAAAAACTGAATTTTTGACAGTATTTTGAATGTATAGCCTAAAGAGCATCGTAATTGCCCTAATTACCTAATGATGTGATGTCACTTGAGCAATGATGTCATCAGTGATGATGTCATCAATGATGTCATCCTTCCTGGCTGAGTAGGACTGGGTAGGTGATGTGTTCAACTGCCGTGTACTTAACCTGCTGCCTTCTGCCCCAGCCCTGTCATGAATGGCAGTGTTCTAATCTAAGCAGATTGGATTGCATGCAGCAGATGACAGAAAACTCATCCATAAGAGACTTGACTTGGACTTGTGACTAAAGACTTGAGACGCGATTTGGACTATAGCTAAAAGACTTGAGACCTGCCCGGCCACGACCCATTGCTGCGCAGCAGCTATTATTTTACTTTGAAATTGGTTTTATTTGACGAATGTCCGGTTTCGGAGTTCCTGTCTGCCCTTATCTGATCTGTTCAGCTTGACAGAGTCGCTCACGGGCGCAGACGGCCGCGCAGGAAAATAGAAATCCAGGCTGACCTGAGCGGCCACTGAGCTGAGCTGAGCGGCGCGCTGCGCGCAATTCGGTGTGGACTGACAGATCTGTTAACATGGTGTCCTAATGAAAACTGGCTGCGCACAAGGTCGCAAATGGTCGCGCCGCGCAGCTTACGTGCAGGAGACGCGTGCGGTGTGTTTTCACCGTAAGACAGACCACACACAGGACGCCGAATGTAAGCAGAACTGAAGCTTGAAAGAGGCACAAGCTAAACGTACGCCTTGTTGTTCACACAAGATGCCTTCTCTTTTCCTCTCAGCTCCTCTCAGCGCCTACTCTCGCGCCTTGAACCCGCCCACAACAACCCCCATTGACTTCATGCCTCACGGCTTCACGGCTTCAGCGTCAAGCTTGGAAATTCGGCGTCAGGCCTGAGTGATCGCTTCGGCGTGGCGTGAGCGTGGCTTCGGCATGGCGTCAGCGTGGCACGCGTGCAGGTGGTGTGAACGGCTTCGCCTGTTAACAAGGACGCCGAAATGAAACTTGTGGGTACAGCGTAGGTACAGCTTCGGTTGAGCGTTGCTTCGGCGTCCTGTGTAAACGAGGTCTAAGGTGTGGAGCGGCTTTCTACCCCGGTGATGCGCGCATATCTATGTGATGATGTTGCACAGAAACCCGTCTATTGCCTTGACCTGTTCTCAGTTTGTATTGCAGGTTCCTGGCTGCTGAGCTGAGGTGCGGGCTAATTGGAGATGGGGACCACCTGGACAGTGTTCCCCAGGCCTCTGCTGTACTTAGGCCTGCCTGCCCTGCATTCACTGACCGAGCTGCTGACAACATGCACCACACCTTACCCACTGCATCCATAAACTCCCAGACACCACTGATACTGACTTTCACATTCCATTGTATTTTCTGTTATATTATATATATTAGATTATATTACTCTTATTAGTTTAGTAATTAAATCTCAGTTTATTGTCAATCCCGGGTGTGCGTCTCCCTCTTTTGCTGTGCCCTAACTGCTGCTCATGACACCCATTCTCACGCACCTTGTGTGTTGAATGTAGCGCGCCCGGTACCCTTGTGCATTTTGTGGAACGCTCAAGGACACACCTGGTCGGGGTGAGACAAGGGTCAAGTTATGCTGTGGGGTTGGAATCTGGTGCTATGCACTGGGACTGTGGGGGAGTGAAGGGTCTCCACGGGGTCTTCAGGGGGTCTCTAGGGGAAGACTCCCCTAAACCCTCCTTCCTTGGAGACCCTAAGGCCCCCCACCATATCCAAACCCTAACCAAGTGGCTACCAATGTCTAACCCTAAACCCCCTCACACCCTGTGCCTCACCCCAACCCTAAGGAATAACTTGCCTCATGCCAACCAGATGCGCAGTGTTTAATGGTGCATCCGTGGGCGGAGCTAGCATATCTGTGCACAAGGGTACGTTCCATCCAGTGCACAAGGTGCATTACAGAATGAGATTCTGTTGCAACCATACACTGTCAGGCCAGCTGCAGTTTATTTAGGAAAGGTACTGTGAGAGCTGGCCCCAAATTACCTCTCCCTGTCAACATGCCTTTGTTTTAATTCTTATTTGCAGAGCTGAAGTGGACCGATCATTTTGTCGGGAGGGAAAAGGACCAATGAAATGTTGATGAAAAGTTTACACATTTTACTCTAAGTCCCTCTGGAGGCAGACTCCAATATGAATATGACACTAATGAGCAGTAATTAAAATTTCACACCAAGAGACTTCCAGAGAAAAAACACAGTAAGCGGTTTTCAAATGGTATGGCTACTCACAGAGAAAATGATGATACCCCATCTTTTCTTTTTAAGTTTTGTTCTCCAACTTGTCAAACTTGTAGATTCGTGAGCATGGGCGGATTTTGACTTTTATACTTGGTGGGGGTGCTCGAAGACACCTTACAAACACAAGATAAAACCACTTTAATAAAGAGAGAAAAATATTGAAGAAAAGAGAGAAAAAATACGATAGGTCAACAGCAACAGTGAAAGGTGGGTTTTGAGGATTTGTTTGAGTGTTAGCCTGTCAGATGTGACTGGGGAGGGCATTCCAGAGGGAGGGGGTCACTGCAGCAAGGCCCTGTCAGAGGCCCCCCTGTCACAGCTTTAGCAAAGAGATCCCTGTGATGCTTGTCAAAGTGGATATAAATCTTATGATGATATTCAGCCAGACAGTAGTCACACTTGCCAGGCTATCTCCGTTTCGCACACTACCCGTGCATAGCTCCTCTTACTCTCACTCTCGTATAGAGGGGGGAAAGGCTCTGTTGTGGTGACCACAAAATAGACTGCTAGCGACTGCTGCCGACTGGGACAGAAACATCAAGTGCAGTGACTGGCGGGATGGGCAGCTGGGCTATAAGCTACCTTATGGCCTCTTGCCTGCAGTCTACGCCCCCTCGTTGAGGAGTGTTACGCCCCAAGTCTAGGGTTAGGACTGCAACATGAAATGCACAGAAACAGTATCAATTTTACAACAAAAATGTTTATTTTCTTAAAAAGTCAAAAGGAGAAAGAACGAGGATGCTCTACTGACAGGGAAATCTGTTTAGCGGGGAAAAGTGGCGGCAACTCAGGAGGATGAGAAGCAAGGTCGGAAAATCATGGGTTGGACCACCGCCAAGATTTATATATCGCCAGCCGGAGCAGAGGCGCCGCGTAAAAACCCACCTCACTTGCAGGGTTGCTCTATCGGCTAAACGGCCCGGCTTGGAAACTTTTAGACTGAAGAAAATGCCACTAGTTTGTGGATATTAGTGGGATTTTTGGCCAGTCTAAAAGGGGTTTTAGCTAGCCAACAACCTGCTGTATTGTCTATATGTACATAGATAGGGACTTGTAAATAAATTATGCCAGCGACGTGCTGGATTAACTTTTAGGTCCCTACACTGTTATCTTTACAACCATCCACTGAAAGTACCTAAGCAGACCTGCTTTATTGCACAATCCGAATCTTCGTCAAAAGTTGCCATTTTCAGCATGTACTAACCAGCTAGCATTGTTGTTTCACAGCGGCAGAGGCATTTGAGTGACTATAGACGGGTTTTTTGTATACAAACCAGTGGCCAACAGAATGGGGAATTTCTGAAGCCCATCCTGGAATACCATTAATTCGAAAGGCCGTAGGGGGCGCACGTCAGGTCCGGAAGTGACGACACGTACATTGGCTTCAATTGAAAAATGAGCCGACTTCTCTCTCGGTCTGTATCTTAAATAAACATTTTCCGAATGAGTTTATGGTCTGAATAAACAATTTCAAGTCTTTTTCATGCTCTCATGGGCTCCGTTTTCGAAATGATGTTCCAATTTCGAGTAAGAGGCGATAAAAAATAACTTTTGGGGCGGGATTTTCCTTGATTGACAACAGCCACAGGAAACCAGATGATCCCAACCACAGCACAACCAGTTGCCAAGGCAGGCTAGCTAGCTAGCTAGCAACGTAGCCATAGATTAAAAGTAAACTACCAGAAACAGCGTTACCTTTATGATCTTTTAATGATGTTAGTAGACACACATAACAGTATAGATCCCCGTTATGAGGTCTGTTGATCAAAATAACACCTAACGCTATATCGAAATCGGGTTTTAGCAGACGGGCAGCGACCATACAAGCTGGGGCTTCAGAGCTGATCACCTGGACACATTTTACGGCGAAATTATCTGATAAACTGGTCTGTGCAGCTCTGTGGTGATCAGCTAATGTCTTCATAGCATTGTGATTATGATTTAATGCATTATGGAAGATAAATGCTGGTTTAACATAATGAAAATAATTCCCTACCAAACATGTAAAGTGACGTTTCTGGGCAGTAGACCATTTGGGCATAACTACAGTCCATGGGCATAATGTTATGTAATGTGACATAATCACCACATTTCAATAAATATAAAGTTTTTGCACATTTGAATGCTGCTGGTTGTTTTTTTAATGCTGTATTGGACATTTAAAGCTGATACACAATTGTGTTGAGGTAATTCCGCAAAGCTCAGTTAAAACACTTGACACAATCAAATGTAACTTTTTCACAGCAATACTATACAGTCCAGCCCACCATGGTATGGTGAGCTAATTGTTTGAATTATATCAAAATATATTTGCATGGTGTAGTATAATGCAGTCTGTTAAGATACTGTAGCTAGATACTCTGACACGGAAAGGCAGACAAGCTAGCAGCAGGGATCTTGTCACACTGATTCCAGATAAACTATACAATATTACCGTACCATAATACCACAAGCTAAAGGCAGCATATGCCAATGGGAGGCAGGGTAGCATTAGCTAACGTCATCCAGGCTATACAGTTACATTAGGCTATTATAAAGTTATGAAACGTTGATTTTTTTTTTAGAGAGAGAAAGAAGTTAGATCAAGAAGGCCCCAGATGGAGCCTGAAAAGGTGTGTCTTTAGTCTTTTCCGAAAGATCGGCAGTGATTCAGCTGTCCTGACCGAAGGTGGAAGCTCGTTCCACCATTGAGGTGCCAGGGACGAGAAGAGTCGAAATCGGGATGAGCGACTTTTGAGCCCCCGTAGCGAAGGAGGGGCGAGGCGACCTGCACTGGTGGAGGAGCGAAGGGAGCGCTGAGAGGTTTGGAACCTGACCATAGATTGCAGGTACAGGGGAGCTGACTGGTGTACTGCGCTGTAGGCCAGTACCAGTGTCTTGAATTTGATGCGAGGCGAGATGGGAAGCCAGTGGAGATCTTGGAAGAGGGGAGTGACATGAGAGAATTTGGTTTGATTCAGACGTTACAATAATATTCAGACGTTACAATAATATGACACAATATAAGCCAGTTACCCTAGCTAGAGAGAGTAATTTCAGACCACCAGATATCACCATATTTCATTTCAATAAATATAAAGCATTCATTGATTGAAGCAGACTGCTGGTCGGTTAAGTTTCTCCGTCGTCATGTCGAATCTACGGTTCGTAGTTTGTGTTCACTCGACGTCAACAATCTTATACATGATAATATACAACAAGGCTATCTTTGTTGACAATGTTTATTGACAAAAGCATTAAAACAAACAAATATAACAATATTCTATGTCAGCATTTGGCTTGTGTGTTATTGCAATATCCTATGTTGCAACAACTGATCAGCAGTAACATGTAGTTTAGGGTTAATCTCAGGAGAACAGAATATTATAGCTTTGACCTTCACAAATCATGATCCTCTGTTGTGTGTCCCATCACTGGTACTGGACGGCGGCTTACCCAACACTACGTGCGATTGTTAAATACTGTAAATGCAGAGGTGGATAAACTATCCAGAGGAGTTTAACCCCCTTGTTCCCCCTCATTGATTGATAGTTGATCTAACGTTAGCTAGATATATAATGCTATAGCTGGTAGATGAGTATGCTCTGAGTCTGCCTCATCTCAAAGAGGTAACCTAGGTAAACAGAACTGCGTTTGTTTTCTGTCTACGTCCGAATCTGTGCAGCATGCAATACTGTTTAACGTTGTATAACGTTAACTTCTGCTACTCTAGTCTGAGTCCTCCTGTAATGACAAATAGACATGTAGCTAGCGTTAATGTCATGCCATGCAATTAGCGTTACGTTAGAAATTAAGATTACCTCGATTTTGTGGAAGATAGGAAGATGCAAGCGGCAGGCTGGTGACGCCGCGTGAGGTCTAGAGGAAATAATACTCTGGTTTTTCGTCGGGCTACTGTATTCACTGTGAGAGCAATGGAGCAAGGCTAGCAATAGCAACTAACGTTAGCAACATTTGTTAGCCAAGCTAACGGCTAGCGGGGAAAACAACTTGAACAAGATGCATGTCGTGGCTAGGAGGACATTTTTCAGAGAGCAATTCGGACCCTCCCCCGAGTCGCGTCCACGCTCACGCCCCTTCCTGTTTTCCCGGCTCCAGGTTTGAACAGATTTCCCACAATGCACCAGGAAAATCCATTCATCCAATCAAACGAAATCAAACAATATCGGGAAGTGAGCTTCATTTTGCCGTGTCAAAAACATATAGCTGAGGTAGTCCAGATATTATGATACAAACATTACATATTGTACATATTGTATATATTGACTCGATTTGATTTGATTTGATTGTACTTGCAACCTTGCGATTGCCGTTAGTTATCTCCCTACTTCTTATCCCTGTATATTGATGTAACCACTACGCTGCACACAGACACTAAGACAAATTCCTCGTATGTAACTTGCATACTGTGGCAATAAAAGTGATTCTGATTCTGATTCTGATTAGTGGGTGCGCGCGCATCACAGGGACAGAGGATGACGAGAAACGCATTGAGCTGATCGCCCATTGGTTCAACACAGGTGCATCACAAACCCACAGTGAAGTGTAGAAACTTCAATTTTATATCTATTCCAAGCTGTCACTTTACATTTTACATAAATACCACCTGTAATGCGTACATTAACAATAAAATAAGTAATCTGAAGGGCTGGGTCATTTGAGCAGTGAGTGTGGGTGGCACTAATGCATGTTTTAATTTGTTTACAAACCGCTGTTAAACAAAACTGTACAAGAAGAAAAGCAGCAGTGAGTGTACCGTCGGGGGTGTTCGACTTGTTGACGCCTCGCCTGACTGCGCTCGCCTGCTCTCGTCTGCTTTCCAGGCGAGGCGGCAGTCATCTCAAACGAGAGTGTGGAGCATATCTAAGGTGTGGAGCGGCTTTCTACCCCGGTGATGCGCGCGCATCTATGTGATGACGTTTGTTACACACAAGGAAGGAAGACTCCAGCCAGTGTGCTTTGGAATGATTATTTTTTCTTTACTGGGAATTCTGCAAAATACAGACATAAACATACAAACATAACACGTTTCTGTCTGTTCATTATCACTGCAGACCGGAAACTATGCTTTTTCCCCTTAGTTAAATAAAAGTTACAAAATACAACATAAATAGCCTCAACATCATAAATCATACAAAAAAATATTCAATACTCTTCTCCCTTCATTAGCGTCACTACAGGATTCACAGGTTGGTAGAAGTGATTCAATCATCTTAGATGATATATACTTAAAACACACACAATACACATGGAACAGCACCACAGGGCACAACAGCTAGCAAGAGTTAGCTACAATAATTAGCTTAGCTGCTAACGTTTATCAACTTGCCCTAAAAACATTCACAGGCGGGACTACCAACGGCCAACTATATTACCACCCTCCTCACCACTACCCTATGGCACTATGTGTTTACCCAACCCATGTTGCCCTGCTTACCTGCAAAATACAGACATAAAAGGTGTAGCTGTGTTATCAACACGTTTCTGTCTGTTCACTATCACTGCAGACCGGAAACTATGTGTTCTTCCCCTCTACTGGCTGTGCTTGACAGATGTGCTCACTAATGGCGATACTCCCTCTGGCGGCCAGAGGGCGCCACTACCGTAGGCTGCCTTATGTACTGTCATTGCAGGGAAATGGAGTTGTAGTAATCAATGTTCTGTTGATATTAAAACATAACTAAAAGAATGCCTGTAGAACACAATAAAATGAAATAGAATGAATACTAAAATAAACAATAGGGGGGTAGCTTGGTTCTACCTCACACGTTGCACAGAAACCCATCTATAGAGCGACACGCAGGGAGTGCAAAGGAAATCCATAAATGGTCGGTGCCGGTCGATTGGAGCCGGTCGGAGCAAATAGAGACAGTCGGCAGCTGTGGGAACGCCGACAAAATGTTATACGGCTGGCCCGCGAGTGGGTAAAACCGCCCATATATCTCAATGGGCGGACTCACCAAATGTCGGTGCTGCGGCTCTAAACTACAGGTTTGGGGGTTCTAGAGCAGAACACAAGACGTCTACTCAGATGTGCGTTTACTGCAGTGGTTAAATCCCCGATCGTGTCTGCCTGGGCTGGGCTAGCAGCTAAATTCTAAATTTGCTGAATGGATAGAACGGGGGATTTACCCCACCCTGACCACGCCCCCAGCCAGGCTGAGCCAGCTAACCCAGCGTTTATGACGAGACATCGCCTCAACCTATGGCAGAGCTTGCAGTGACTGAAATGGTCAGCCAATGGCAGAGCGTATAGCCGCAGCCTGCTTCCAGGCAGTCAGAATAGCCAGACAGTGACATGGAGATTTACAATGGTGGACTTTTTTTTTAACCACTGGGGGAGCACGGCCCCCTCGCCAAATCCGCCCATGATCGTGACGTGAGTGCAGAAATTGTTCCAGCTAAGTGTATGCCTTTAATCTGAATAAACTATATTGGGAGCCATAAGAAAACCACATGAACAGATTATTGGAAATATGTTCTCAAACTGGGTGTGAACCCATGTTATAGCAACCCATTCTCACTCCCAACTCGTCAATTACCGATGTTATGCCCAGAGAAAGGCAGCTCCCTCTCGTCAGAGAGCAACGATGTGGGCAGATTCTGCCGGGTGGGATAGGGAGCCCTGAGACCTGGTCGGGGTCTCTGACCCCACCATCCCACCCTGCAGCATCTTCGCAAAGGAAATCCATAAATAATGGTCGCAGCCGGTCAGTCAGAGTCGGTCGGAGCTAATGGCAGAGCTTGCAGGGAGTGGAAAGGGATTTTCTTCCCCCACCGACTGAAATGGTCGGCACCAATGGCAGAGCTTATTCCAGCAGCCTGCTTCAGTCAGATGAGACTAGCAGAGTAGCCTATCACTAGCCTGGTAAACCAGCCCATCATGTGAACTCACATTTAATTTGGTTCTGCGAGACTGTCTGGCCCCAAAGCCAGTGGGGGGGTTTAGCAGAAGCTGCAGAGCGGAAGAGCCAATCAGGGACTGCGCTGTGATTGACAGCGCAAGTTGGCCAATCAGGAACGTCACTAGCACTGCACTAACAAAACAATAATGGCCGCCTCCTTGCCTGATCGTCTCGAGGAGTAATGTCAGTGTTTGTCTAGTTTAAACAGCCATAAAGTGCAGTTATTGCAGAAATAGACTCAATAACAACAATTAAACAAGTACAGGAGTATCGCTGCAACCGCGGAGTTTCTCGGCGGGAAATATGTTTTTGCCATTCTCCCGAGTGGATTTGGATTTGACTGGATCCGACGCTGATTGGCTGAAGGAGTTGTCTGTCAAGGCAACTACGCCCGCCCATGCTAAGGACTGGGTGAAGAGTTGGGGCCAGACCGTCACGCAGATCCAAATAAAATGTGAGTTCATGTGACGGCTGGTTTACCAGTCTAGCCTATCACCATGTGGCACTGAAAACTTCCACAGTCAGCTGCTTCAACTAGTGGCCACACAGAGGACAGCACCTGGCACTTCTGAGGGAATTCTGCACACAGATATTATTTTGATATAGGAAGTCATTGCCAACAGGACGCTACACTCATCTAGTAGCTAGCAATCAAAGTCATGTCTATAAATGGCCTACAGTAATGTGTGTAGACAATGATGAGACCCCTGTGTGGCAAGACCCCAGCTTACAAAATGGATGTTTACTCTGTTCTGATTACTTCATAGGACATTTAACCCGAGAGGGAGGGAGCAGAACCCCATTTCACTTCCATCTATGGAGGTGGTCGAGGGCTGCAGTGTCACATAATAGTGAATGTCGGGATATTAGTCTCGTCTTTAGGCTATTGATCTCATGGCAATTGCTTCATTTAACAGTTGGAGACAGATGCATTAGTTCCATTGCATGAACACTGCATGCCATAGTTTGTTTTTAATTATCCCCTTAATAGTGTGTGTGTGTGTGTGTGTGTGTGTGTGTGTGTGTGTGTGTGTGTGTGTGTGTGTGTGTGTGTGTGTGTGTCGCAAGCAAGCTTGTATGCCTGATTCATCAGCTGTGTGTGCCTTATTTGATGTCATTATAAGACTCCCCATATGCCGTGAGCCTTGGGGCCCCAAATTTGAGGATTTGGGGATTTGGTTTTTGGGGATTAGAAACACATTGGAGTATACTCAATTATGAATCTATCTAGAGCACTATAATTTTTCATTTAATTACCAATATTACCTGAAAGCAGATATCTGTGGCCATCTCTGATAAACCTCTTGTTGAGCACTATTGTACTGCTCTCATTGTGTGTAAAGAGGAAACACAACTAAGCAGCCAGCCAAACTCTTTCAGAATGAATACCGGAGTCAGGGTGTAGCATTCTCTGCTCCTAGTGCTTTATTTTGCGGCACTGTTGCACTCACAATGAATGGAGTAAAACTGAAAACAAAAACAATAAGGCAATATTGAAACATGGTCATCAACCTACATTCAACAGTTGAGTGAATCTACATGTAAATAATAGCAGGCTAGTCTAAGTTAGGCTAAATAACAATAGTAGAGTAACAGTAATAATGCAATGTAAAGCTATAGACTAAGGGACCGTTCGTTATTTAGGGAAGGGTCCACTGGAGGAAAATAGGGGAGGGTAATTTTGTTTTAAATTTAGTCTGAGGGAGGGTACACTCTCTTTAATTTGAGTCCAGGGGAGGGGTATACAATGTTGATTCGATAAAAATATATAAACTTTTTTTGTGTGTGTAATGTTTGCTTTTCGGACTTCAACAACTACTGAGTTGCTTCATTTACACCCCTCCTGTCCAAACGGTTTGGTATGTCCCGGTGCATTGTTTCTCTTTGGCGGTCCTATCTGTCAATCTTTGTGCTTGGCCTATCCAGACAGTGGGCGTGTACAGTATCTGGCGAATCAGTGGCGCTTTTCTGGTGATAATATGGAAGTACAATAACCCACTGGAACAAAGTCGAGCAAACAAACAGACATGGCATCACAAAATATATATGGGCTCTATGCGCAGATAAGTCGTCTTAGGAAGTCACAGTAGAACCGAGTTACGGCTCACTCATCTCCTAAATTACGTTAAGTCTACAAGGGGTATTTATACCACCAGGATGACATATATATTTCACATAGGGTTGTGTTTTTACGCACAATAATAGAACCGGCGAACTTTTTTTCCATCAGTCATTGACCGCTATTTAAACACAAATATTGATATACACAGACTGAAGATTGTTTCACAAGCGAAAATAGCATTATGTAGCGACCGGAGGAGGCGGTCACTCTGATTGGTGACAGTTCTGCTCTAAGCAGCGCAAAGGATTATGGGAGTTCCATGTTCTTGTGGGAAGCTGTTACTGTACAGTTAAAAACGTGGTTTAGTGATGTTGTGCTCATGTTTTGATTGCATTATGTGGTATGGCAATGTTTGTGTGGCCAGGGTATGTTTAGTTTTACTATCAATGTAGCCACCATGACTGAGACTGTTAGTGTGTTTGATCACCTCTGGCCGGAGTTTCTGCAAATGTTAGGTTAAAAGTAAGATATCTGTGTCAGTCTGCATTCTTCCACGCAAGCTCGCCACAATATTGTTTGGGGAGGGTCAATTATATTTTTCAAATCGCTTGGGAGGGTGAAGGAAAAATATATTTTGATGAGGGAAGGGGCACAGCTTTTTATTTCAGAGCACACCAAATCCCTCCAGTGACCCCCTTTCTAAATAACGAGCGGTCCCTAAACAGTGTAGGCCAGGCTAATTTGCTCTGCACTGCTCATATTAAATCACAAAATTAAATTACACATCTCTACTACACAAATTCCCACAAATATTTCAATGAACAATGAACTACAATATTGGTGGACAATTACAGTACTTACAGACGCTTTCGAAGGCAACACAAAAAGTAAGGATTACAGTGGCTGCTTTGCCTCTTTACACTGATTTCTTGGCAAACTAAAATGGCCTACTGCCTTTTCTTCTGTTAACGAGTAGTCTCTTAAAACAGACTCATCATGTCTCACCTACATCCGGTGAATGCAGCTATACACAGTCTGTACGTTACACCCCCAGAACATGCACAAGGAAGTTGGGAAAAAAACCTTCAGACAGGAAAGAAGTTCGACGGAATCCGACCAATCACGACACGTGTCCACGAAAAATGCGGCATATCAGATTTTGATTGGACTAATGAGCAGAAGACCCGCCTTTCTGCGATTCTGATTGGACTAATGAGCGGAAAACCCGCCTTTCTACTTCCCATTCCGGTTGGTGCATGATTCTCCCCCACGAAGTACAGACGGTATGGCGGAAGCATTTGAAAATTGCGGAAGCCAACTCATCTGTTCTAAGAGACTGGTTAACGAGCACATGGCTGGCTTTCAAAATAAGAGTCCCACTTTCAAAATAAAAGTCTGACAATCAGGTTGTACTCATTATACTTGGAATACAAGACACTCCCCGCGTGGGGTCAAGATGTCACTTATAAATTGACAAAGTTCAATCCAATCCTACTTCTTAAGAAGAATTATGATCTCTGTCACTGGTCTAAGGAACCTCTTAGTTGTCCCTGTTCTGGTCACCTTGAGCTCTACTTTGCGAACTCTTGAAACAAGTGCCAAGACGCTTGAAACAAGTGCCATGGGCCAGTCGTTCCGGGCTGCTTGACTGTCCTTCAGCAGTACGAGATCACCCACTTGGATGTTAGGGCATGGATCTTGCCATTTATGTCGCATTTGAAGTGTATGCAGATATTCTCGCTCCCAGCGACTCCAGAACTGGTCTGCGAGACTCTGCACTTGGCGCCATTGCTGTTGATGTAGATGTTCTCCACTGAAGTTTTCAGGAGGAGACGGTAGACTAACCTTTTGAGTTAGGAGCATTGCAGGAGTGAGTATCAGAGGTGAGTTTCCATCAGTTGAGACTGAGGGGCCGGGAGTTAATAATGGCCATTACCTCCATCATTAAAGTACACAGAACTTAATGTGTCAGACCAGAACAGCTTGTGCCTGCCAGCATAGAATCCAAGATTCTCCGTGCCACTCCAAACAAACGCTCCCATGCGCCTCCCATATGAGAAGCATGTGGTGGATTGAAGTCCCATGTGCAGCCCTGGCTGTTCACAAACCTCTGAACGCTTGACTCCTTGACCACTTTGTGAAACTCAAGTTCGCTGCAGGCACCAATAAAATTGGTTCCGCAGTCAGACTGCAGCTGTTTAGAGGGTCCGCGGATGGCGATGAACCTTCTAAGGGTGTTAATACAACTAGAACTGTCCATCGCCTCGATCACTACTATGTGGACAGCACGATTACTCATACAGGTAAAGAGAATAGCCCAGCGCTTGCTGTGCGCTATAGACCTCCTCTTGTGCAGCGTGCAGTCACTGTCCAGGGGCCAAATACATCCAAACCAGTGTAGGTGAAAGGTGGGGAGATGCTCAGTCGCTCCTCTGGTAGGTCTGACACCTTCTGTCTTTCTAGCTTGCCCCGGAGCTTCCGACATGTGACACAACCATGAATGATGCTGTTTATGCACCTCTTGCCTCCGATCAGCCATATTCCAGCAGCTCGAACAGCTCCCTCTGTGAAGGTATGGCGTTGGTGCTCCATCTGTTTGTGATAGTGGCGTATGAGCAATGTGGATACATGTTTTTTGCCCAGTAAGATAAGAGGGTTCCTTAAGATAAGATAAGAGCTTTAACCTGCCTCCAACTCTGAGTAGGCCAGTGATACTCAACTTGCGGCCCAGGGGCCAGATGCAGCCCGTGATAGGGTGCAGAGTGGCCCTCTGACAATTTTCTAATAATTTCACGTTAGTTTTCATTGTGAATTAGAATCTAATTCACACATTCTAAATAAATAGAAAACATCGTATGGATGCAACTGGGACGTATCCTCAGTGATGTACCCTGGGGTCATATGTTTCGGGTCTCGCAACATCATACACCCTCGCCCAGGTGACCCAGCCGGGGCTGGCCAAGCCCCAACTTACGTCTCAGTAGCTACCCACGGCCAGCCCTCTAGGGAGGGTCGAAGGTGGTCATGTGGTCAGGGCCACTCAATCCGCTGCTCCGGAACTACTCTGCCGGGACCGGGGGGGAGAAGGGCTCTGGTACGTAGAGGGACCGGGCTCTGAGGCTTGCCACCCGGCCGGGCTCCTCCCTCGTCTCACCAGGTCTAGGACCTGTGCGCTGCACCAGACTCCCCCGCTCCAAACATCTCATTCCGATGTGATGGTATCTTGGTGGATACCCTGCAGTACCAGTAATTGGTGGCACTGCAGACTCCACTTGCGGCTTGAATGGCCCTCCTAGAAGGCCTCTCGTGGATTGTTGGGCTTCTTCCTCACGGAAGACGCAGGCTGGGGTGCTAACCCATACTGCTCCCGGGTGCCGTCCCTGTTCCGGCTGTCAACTGTCTCTCCAGTGGTCACTAGTCTATTCCTGGTTGTCACATAGTCTATTCCTATGAGTCACTGGCTAGGCTAAGCCAGGCTAACTTATAAATAGAAAACATTGCATGGATGCAACTGGGACGTATCCTCAGTGATGTACCCTGCGGTCATAGAATGTTTCGGGTCTTGCAACATCATACACCCTCGCCCAGGTGACCCAGCCGGGGCTGGCCAAGCCCCAACTTATGTCCCAGTAGCTACCCATGGTCAGCCCTCTAGGGAGGGTCGAAGGTGGTCACGTGGTCAGGGATCCGCTGCTCCGGAACTACTCTGCCGGGACCGGGGGGGAGAAGGGCTCTGGTACGTAGAGGGACCAGGCTCTGAGGGTTGCCACCCGGCCGGGCTCCTCCCTCGTCTCACCAGGTCTAGGACCTGTGCCCTGCACCAGACTCCCCCGCTCCAAACATCTCATTCCGATGTGATGGTATCTTGGTGGATACCCTGCAGTACCAGTAATTGGTGGCACTGCAGACTAGGGCATTCACAGACTAGTCGACTAGTAAAACCACTAGTCGACACTGTGCTTAGTAGTCAACTAGTCGTTTTAGCAAAAAATAATAATAATTTATCTTTAAGAAAGAACATGAGGTATTTACACGACATACATGGACTATCATATCCCATATCCCATATACCCCACAAAGAACATCAAAACACAACAAAACAAAACAAGAAAACTGCATAAGATACACAATAATCCAAGAACCCCTGGTCGAAGGTGGTCTAAAAACTAATAATAATAGTTTAATAGAAATAAAGTTTGACTGAGCTCCAGCTAAATTGTCAAATACCACCGTCTGCTCGCTACCCAGGCACATGTATGTACTTAACCTAACTAACTAACCGGTGTGGACAACATTGTCAGACTAAACACCCCAAAAACCTACAATCCGCTACAGAAAAATGTATATTGTTTATTTATTAACTGGCCCCTGGCCTCCATCATTTCATGAAAGTGGCCCCCGGGCAAAGCAAGTTGAGTATCCCTGGAGTAGGCCATCCTCATCCAAGAATGGGTTCAGCTTGAAAAGTGAGCTTTTCTGGTGGACATTACCCCCTGCAGACAGCGTATCCATCTCTCCAGAGGGGGACTGCCCCCTAGTCCGACACCTCATGAGTCCGACAAAAATGGCCCATTGGACAGGCATCTCATTAGTCCGACAGCTCGTTAACCTGACAACGAAAATCTCACTAATCCGACAGTTCGTTAATCCGAAAATAATGTGCTCTGACTGCAGCGCAAACGGCACATTTCTCCGCTGCTTTTCTCTCCTTTCTCTCTCACCCCCTCCCTCCCTCCCCCTCTCTCTCCCTCCCCCCTCTCTCTCATGAACATAATGTGGTAAACCTGCTGTGGGAGGAGGGAGGGGGGGAGGCATTGCGCAATCATCGACTGATTGAACGTATGCACATGACATGTGCACCTATGTGCAGTGAATATGCCACTGTCTCGGACTGTCTTATCACTATACTGCCTTATTGCTATTGTTGCTATTGCTTATTGCTTATTGCCTTATTGCTTATTGTTTTTGCACTCATTGTTATATTTGTACTATGTCGTAAACGGAGTCTACAGCACAAGAATTTCACACGTGATACTTGTACCATGGAGTGACAATAAAAATCTTGAATCTTGAATCTTGAATCTTGAATCTTGAAGTCTATGCACTGTCCGTGCGCCGTCAGCACTGACCAAAAGCCATTGTTTTTATCCGGGGGTCGGGAGGGGGGGTCTCGCCAGCTGGGCAAGTGAAGTTTTTACCCTCATTTCATGTTAAATGTTGCGTGCGTCATTCCCTCACTACCCCTGTATGTCGTGTGTAAAATGAGAGGAGTCTGAGGTTTTACTGCCAACTTACCTGTGGGTAGGAGCCATCTCTCTGTTCCAGTTTGACGTGTGTAACCCGGACGTTTTGGGGTATCCCCTCTTTAGTGTGGAATCGTTGCTGTGGACTGTATTTATTGCATGCTTTGCGTGCCATCCTTTCACGTGTGCCGTGCTGTGCGTAATCCTATTACTGTTTGATCTATCTGCGTTGTAGTGGTTCACCCAAATCAGTTTCTTCGCCTTAAGACAGGGGGATAGACAGTCCCTCAGTGACAAATAGAACCCCGCAATTCACTATGTGATTCCCTCCATGTAGGCTATTTTAGCCTTGTTACTACATTCATAAAAAATAAAGCTGTAGGCCTCTATTTTCCATATTTGCGTGTTGTTTGGTCTCCGACAGATCCCTTTCCGGGCTGGTTTATTACAATAATGTTTTTGATCATTCAATAATCAGTAGGCTACTGCACTACTATAGGCTATATATAATGGCCTGATCACAGGCAGCAGGATACGTCCAATGCAAAGAAAATGCAAGGTGCTCTTCAAACACGACTGCAGGAAGACCTCTTCCCTCAGCCGCCATACCGACACACACACACACACACACACACACACACGCAGAGGGGCAGAGAGAGTGAGTGTGTATATGTTTGTAGCTTCATTTGGGAGCGGATCAGAATCCGACTCAACCATCACAAACCGGCGGTCTCACCGCCCTGTCTCTCCACATGCGCATCCAAGCTGATCACTGCTGAGCTGATCATGGGTTTTCAGGATCCACACGCAGATAGCCTAATTAAACAGACCGCAACCCGCCGTAATAGAAATGGGACCAGCGCAGCCATACAGTTTCCAAGTCTCTACAGTGAAATCATCAGGATCGATTTAGGGAACATCAGCTGTCCAAGGTGCTGAACCGGCCAGAGCGCGAGTAGCCAGGACGTGCGGGCCCAGGACGTCACTATCCATGGTGCTGAATTGAGATCCCGTGCTCATAACAGCAGCGGGAGATAATAGCCTATAGAAATTGCCATGACATAACCTTACTGATTTACACGATTTTCTGCACCTGGTTGGCAGTCTATATAACCACTTCTGCTTGCAGACCCTTGCCTTGCTGTTGCTGTGCCCTGGCTCCTGTTCAAGATATAGCCTATACTGAAAGACTTTTTCCCCGTGTAAACTCTGCCAAGAAACCTAGATTTAGCTGAAAGCTTAATTGCTGTTCTTTGTTTATTTGTTCATTTTGTTCAAGTCTAAGTAAAAATACATTTATATAATTCCTGCCTCTGTCGTCTCTGCTCCTGGGTCCAAATACACTCTCACAGCCTAACACCAGCAGAGACATTTGCCGTTTTGTAGGCTACATTCAGTCTCGACTGAATGAGAAGTGACTCTTGCACTGCTGTCAGAGCCATTATTTTAGTAGGAGTAGTCGGATTAGTGAGATTTTTGTTGTCGGGTTAATGAGCTGTCGGTGTCTGTTCAATGCATCATTTTTCGGACTCGTGAGGTGTCGGACTAGTGCCATGGCACCCTCCAGAGAAGGTTGCCTTCTGCGCCGCATGAATTATCACTTTTCTCTCGTTCGATAACTCACTCACAGTGCCGGCTTTTGAACACCAATGCCAGCCTCTGCATTCGGTAGGAAGCTGAGTACCAGACTTGAAGGAATGAGTGATATGAATAAGAGTTGCGACTGCTCTTTGCAGGGAATTCCAAGAAGAAAATCTCTCAAACCTTTCTGGGGTAAACTGCTTGTCCTTGGTAGCAGTAACGCAACTTGTCACTTGTGGCCGGAGCTCTGTGTCACAGTCTGGATCAAGCAGCTCGAAGACTTCCTGTGTAGTGCAGTGGTTTTGTTTTGGGCTGTACAGGAAAGGTGGTCCTGAGAGCCAGCTGGTTTTTACAAGCTGGGATGCTTGGACAGACCGAGATGCATGGTCAGCAGGGTTGTCCACTGAAGCCACATACTGCCATTGCTTTGGCTGTGTGGATCAACGGATTCTCTGAACTCGGTTGTGGACATATACATAAAACCGTTTTGACTCATTGCATATATCCAAGCTCAACCTTGCTGTCGCAGTAGAATGTCACGGCATCCAGCTTGAAGTAAATTTCCTGAATGATGAACTCGGCCATTTCCACTGCAAGCACTGCTGCACACAGCTCCAATCTAGGTATAGTTGGCTCGGTTAACGGTGCAAGTTTTGCCTTTCCTTGAATGAAGCCAACATGGATTTGTCCATCCTCATCAGTAGTCTTGAGGTATGCCACCGCACCGATGGCTTTGTTTGAGGCATCTGAGAAAACACAGAGTTCTTTCCGCTTGGCCTTTGAAGGAGAACTGACTGTGTAGGCACGGGGAATGTGAAGCTGCTGCAGATGTTGTAGTTCAGCTATCCATGTCTCCCACACACTGCTTTTCTCTTGTGGGAGTGGTGTATCCCAGTCTCCAGCCACTGTAGAGAGTTCCCGGAGTAGGAACTTGCCTTGGATAGTGATGGGAGCTGCAAACCCAAGAGGATCAAACAGGCTATTTATGGTAGACAGAACTCCACGACGTGTGAATGACCTGTCGCAGTCGGATACAGAGAAAGTGAAGGTGTCTGTAGCAATTTCCCAGGTCAAACCAAGACTGTGCTGTGTTGGGATTGATTCTCCGTCCAAGTCGAGATCCTTGATGTTCTTTGCATAGTCCTCAGATGGGAAGGCTCTCAGAACATCCATGTAATTTTGTGCAATCTCAGGTTGGACTCTGAGAGGGACGTTTGAGTTCTCTTGAGCAGGCTGATTGCCTCCTCCTCAGTTGGCAGTGAGATGAGTCCATCATCTACGTAGAACTCGCGTTGTATGTACTGTTTGGTGTCTGAGCCATGTTCCAGCTCACCTTGCATGGCTGAGGCTGTAGGTTGCCACTGCTGGTGAAGGGCTGTTGCCGAATACACGGACCCTCATCCTGTACTCAACCACATCTGTGGTAGGGTCATTATTACGATACCAGAGAAACCGCAAGTAGTCCCGATGGTCCTCTCTTACAACAAAACAATGAAACATCTGCTCTATGTCGGCGGTTACTGCGATGCGCTCCCTCCTGAAATGAATCAGGACCCCCAAGAGACTGTTATTAAGGTCTGGTCTAGTGAGCAGAACGCTATTCAGAGAGATGCCATTGTATTGCGCACTAGAGTCAAACACTACTCTAATCTGGTCTGGCTTTCTGGGGTGATAGACACCAAACGTTGGTAAATAACAGCACTCCTTTCCTTTTGCTAGCGGAGGTGCTGGTTCTGCGTGGTTGCTGTCAAAGATCCTTTGCATGAAGGCAACATACTGCTCCTTCATTTTTGACTCCCGTTCTAATGTGTGCCGCAGGGAAGAGAGACGGGTGTTCACGATTGTTTGGAAGTTGTGGCCTTGGAGACCTGAAAGGTAGCGGTGCCACCCAGCTGTTGGACTCGTCCTGGAATACTTATTTGTCCATAGTCCTTAGAAAGACTTCATCCTCAATGGAAAGCGCAAGCTTATCGTCGTCTTCGGTTACCTTGAAGAGACTGAGTCCAAGGCTGTCTTCCTCCTTGATACTGTTTTGGCGACTTTTGAATCCAGACAAAAGACCATGTTGTTCTGAGTTGCAACTGACTTTGTCTTTTACATGCACATGGTTTAAGCATGGGCGGCACAACGGTCTTCCCTTTTCAAGGATATGTGTCTTAAAGCTTTGTATTCGAGCAGCGTTGGAAGCATGAGGCTGACACCACCATTGCATGCTTCAATCTGAAAGCCAGTCGCTTTCCTGCCAGAACTCTCTGTCATGCCAGCACAGGTCTTCAGGAGGTAGGATGACCTATCGCCTCGGATGTCAAACAGATCAAAAAACTCTGACCTGGCCAAGGATCTGTTGCTCTGATCGTCAAGCATAGCATACATCCTGATGGAACTCTGGCGGCGTCCTTCAGGATACACATCCACGAGACACATTTTTGCGCTGGATTTTGCGGTAAGACTACTATCACAAACTTTGGTGCATAGACAACCGATTGTAGGTGTTGATGGAACATCCTCCTTTTCCTCCTCCCCGCCATGCTCTGATGGGGGTTTAGAAACTTTAGGCCACCATGGCGGCGGGCCTGGATGCAAGGCTGTATTGTGACCATCGCTGTTACACTCATCACACTTTAACACAGAGTTGCAGTTGCGGGCAAGATGTGAAGTTGATGAGCAGCACTTGAAACATATTCCTTGCTCTTTCAGAAAAGCTTTCCGCTCCTCAATGGTTTTCGACCTGAAGCCACGACACTTCTTTAGTGGATGTGGCTTGTTATGGAGGGAGCAGTATTTGACTGGATCATCCTTGGACGTGGCATCTTTCTGAGCTGCCACAGGGCTGATATTGGTCTTGTGTGCTGACACAAAAGTTCAGAAATTCACACGCTTAGTGGAAGGTTTCTCAATCTGAGGATGGCTGCTGCTGGTAAGAGTGAAGCTGGGATCATTTCTTATTTTTGCTTCATGGCAGACGAAATTGGTGAACATATGAAAGGGGGGATAGTAGACGTTATAGTCTTCTTTATACTTCGAGCCTTGGTAGACCCACCTTTCTTGCATGTTGTATGGAGGTTTTTCCACTATGGACTTGATTCATCGAGCTGTGTCCAAGTAAGCCAAACCAGGAAGATAGGCATCGTCTTTTGCTGAGAGCAGCTCCATTAAGAGATCCCCAAGCTCTCTTAACTTGGTATTCGCCTTTGTTTGAGACTCTAGGAAATGTGTCCAGTTTTTTAAGCAGAGGATCTTCTATGACTTCTGGTGCGCCATAAGATTAATTTAACCTATCCCAGGTCATTTCCAAAGCTGCTTCTGAGTTGCCAACATGAACTGCTCTGAAATTTATGACATAATGTGAGGATTCCTTGCCGAGCCATTTCGACAGAAGATCTAGTTCTTCGGAAGCAGTAAGATCCACATCTCTAATTGTATTGCAGAAAGATTATCTCCATGCTCTATAGCTTTCAGGACGATCGTCAAAGTGTGATAGGCCACTACTCACAAGCTCTTTGCTTGTAAGATACTTTGCTATCTCCATCATACCTGAAGACGGTGGCTCATAGCCTGGTGAGTTACCTGTATACTGAGGGGTGCTGTACCTAGGCTGGTAATGTCCATCGTGATTGTGCAGTCCTTGTGGCAACTCTTCTTTCATAAAAGAAGAGGGATTGTCTTTTCCTTGATGGAGGGATGAATAACGGTTGAAAGACCTCGCTTGGCTATGAGAATTCTCCAATGTTGGCTGTGAGTTAGACACTGAGGGGTGAGTATTGAATACCACAGCATGCTGGCTGTTGTCTATTTGCTCAACTTCCTGGGCAGCAAGAGAGGGAAATTCTTCGTAGTGCATAGACTGTTGACTAAGGTGTGTAGCTTGATCTTTGATGTAATCAAGTACACGTTTAGCTTTACTTTCTGTGCTTGTGGAGCTGACTTTCTTACTTTTGTGCTCCTCGTCTTCTGCTGCTGCTTCCAATATCTCTGCCTGGGCGATTGCAGCTGCAGCCTCCTTTTCCAGATGCAAGGCATCCAAGTTAGCCTCTAGTCTTGCTTTGTCCACTTTCATTGCAATTTCTCTCTCTGCAAACGTAGTACATGCTCGTGCAGCTCCTGCCTTCGCTCTTGCACGTGCGGCAGCAGCACCAACTGAAGATTTGGATGTCCGTGTTGAACTAGAATGATGAGAGCTTGCGACAGTTCTTCTGTCTTGTGGGGTCTGAAAAGATTCTCCTTCTGCTGAATCATGGCCATGTTTAGCCATGATGCTTGTTTCTCACTGCAATCAATTGCTGAAGCAATGTCTTGCCAGCTGCGTACTAGTCTTTTTACTGTACTGCTCTCATTGTGTGTAAAGAGGAAACACAACTAAGCAGCCAGCCAAACACTTTCAGAATGAATGCCAGAGTCAGGGTGTAGCATTCTCTGCTCCTACTGCTTTATTTTGCAGCACTGGTGCACTCACAATGAATGGAGTAAAACAGAAAACAAAAACAATAAGGCAATATTGAAACATGGTCATCAACCTACATTCAACAGTTGAGTGAATCTACATGTAAATGATAGCAGGCTAAATAACAATAGTAGAGTAACAGTAATACTGCAATGTAAAGCTATAGACTAAACAGTGTAGGCCAGGCTAATTTGCACATCTCCACTGCTCATATTAAATCACACAATTAAATTACACATCTCTACTACACAAATTCCCACAAATATTTCAATGAACAATGAACTACTATTGGTGGACAATTACAGTACTTACAGACTATGCTTTCGAAGGCAACACAAAAAGTAAGGATTACAGTGGCTGCTTTGCCTCTTTACACTGACTTCTTAGCAAACTAAAATAGCCGACTGCTTTTTCCTCTGTTAACGAGCGCATGGCTGGCTTTCAAAATAAGAGTCCCACTTTAACTCATTGAGTGCCAGCCACTTTTGGAGAACGGACGCTCCCAGTGCCAGAGTTTCAGAGCTTTTTTCAGTGATTTCTCGAGGCCCACAGAATATTGTGTGATATTACTATGTAAACACTGAACACGCAAAAAGAACGATGAGACTCTCTTCTATCATCAGCAAAAACAGGTTTATTGATATAATTTTCCGTTCTTTAGTTATCAGCCGGAGAAGATAGCTTGATTTAACCAAAAACAGCCGTTTTCTTCTAGAAGCTGAGATAATGACCCTTTTGTGAAATTAAACATTTCAAGCACATCACTGACTCTGAAGCTAATTTTCTGATGTAGTCACACCTCAAAAATAATTTCCTTCAATAAAACAGTGAAGGCCAGGGAATTTTGTTTGGCAGAATAATATTTTTTAGCTGCAACCAGCAGCGCTGGCCCCTGCGTGCGCTGATTTGTGGTGGTCTTGATTTGCTGCTGGTGGGCATCGGATATTCTGGCTTGCGTTTGCCAATCCTGTCCTGCTGTCTGGGTCTGTCTGGGTCAGTGTTGTGTGCTGCTCTGCGTGCGATATGTTTACTGTTATACTTTTGTTTTACCACTTCCTTTGTGCTAATAAATGAACTAAACTAAAATATGCATATCCAAATGCAGCCATTAGTTCAGTTTCATTGATTCTGCTGCGGCACCTTGGGTCTTTGAGGCACATAATTTGTCCCTGGCTTGGCCTGTGAAAATGAGCTACAAGCTTAGCAGTGACCTAAGGTGACAGGACGTCCCTGATTTTCAGGGACAGTGCCCATTTTAGGTGACCTGTCCCCAGCTGGAGCTGTACCTGAAAATGTGCCTGATTTTCTTCTCCTCGTCCACCGCCGACATTGTCTTTCAGATGCTCCAGTCGGAGTGAAGATGCTAATGAAACTTTACAACCACAAACTAGAGACCTATCCTCCCACGTGCTATGTCCTGCCGGTGAACCTCCCCCTTAAAAGAGGTGAGACCGCACACTCTAGGCTCAGATGCAAAAAGTTTGAATGAGCAGACAACGTTTCGGCCTGGTGGCCTTTGTCAAGTCATATAGGGCCCTATCTTTGTACGGCGCTATCGTTTGCGCTGCCGTTTTCAACCATAGTCTACATTGCAGAAAAAAAACACCTTTGTTTTGTATAGAATTTTTTTATTGTTTCGTTTTCAGACATCAGTTTAATGCCATATGCATTCGGGTATACACCCCCAAGCAAAAAAACAACACAACTGCAGGTGGGACAGAGCCCAAAACAAATAATCTTCAAATAAATTGCATACAGTGTAGTCTCGCTGGCCAGCCTGGATAAACCCTTCCCTGCTCTACTCTGCTTTCCCATTGGAGCGACTGTTTCGGTGGCAGCCGGATGTCCGCTCCCGTCTTATTACAAACTCTGTCATTGCCTCTGACCATGTCAATCAGAGCGGCTTCCGGACTCAGCTGGGGGATAAAGAAATCACAGTGGTCTCGTGGAATGTCAAGGGACTTGGTCGGACCGTGAAGAGGGAGAAGGTGTTTAGACATCTAAAGTCCTTATCTGCTGACGTGGTTTTCCTTCAGGAGACCCACGTTGCAGCAACCCAGCAAAGCAGATTAAGATGCGGCTGGGTGTCACAAATATTTCAGTCGCCATTCTCCTCACATTCCAGAGGTGTGGCCATTCTCATTAAGAAAAATATTCCATTTCGACTTACATCCATGACTCCAGACCCTTATGGCAGATACATATTAGTTTCCGGCACCATCAACTCATTCCCACTGACCCTACTCAACATTTACGGTCCAAACACTGATGAGCCCAATTTTTTAAAGAATGTTTTCGACCTGCTCCCCAATATTATAATTGGAGGAGACCTAAACTGCTATTTAGATCCATACTTAGATAGGCTATCCTCATGTCCACCCCCAAACATCTCGTCAGTGCAGGTCCTGAACAACTTGATTAAATCCAGGAATCTGGTGGCTGTTTGGAGGGTTCAGCACACCCTACTGAAAAGTAATATTCATTTTACTCCCATGCCCATAAGTCCTATAGCAGAATAGATTACTTTTTCCAAACTTTATTTATCATTTTTCAGTATACAGATACAAAGATATAAAATCCCCCCCCCCCCCCCCCCCCTCCCACCCCAAGGCCTTGGTGGGGTGAATACAAAAAAGAGAGAAAGGAAAAAAGGAAAAATCAGTGGTCTGGTTACAGCAGGTATACATTCATACATGTACAGTACATTACTTTAGGTGTTTGAACGATTTACAACATTATTGATTCCAACTGGCTGGCTCCTGTAAGCAATTGTGTCATGGTATGAGAAAAGATTTTATCAAGAGAGGGATATACTTTCAACAGATTCTATGAAAGGGGCCCAGGTTTTGACATATTTATCTCGTGAGTTGCTTCGATTGTACCTCAACTTCTCTAATGGGATCATAGAAAGCACTTCCTTAACCCATTGTTTGAATGACAGAGGTTTAGCTGACTTCCACTGCAGGAGGATTAGCCTTCGAGCCAGCAGTGATACAAAAGCTGTAGCATTTGCCTGGAGAGCAGAACATTTTTCAATTGGAAACACTCCAAAGACAGCGACAGTGGGACCGGGATCTACTGTTTCACCACAGATGTAAGATATTGCCTCAAAAATTCTCGTCCAGAAATTCTCTAGTGAAGTACACGCCCAGAACATATGACCTAATGTAGCTGGGCTATGGTGACATCTCGGGCATTCAGAGCTGGCGCCAGGGTATATTTTGGACAGTCTCTCATTTGAGAAATGTAGTCGATGCACAGCTTTGAATTGGATGAGACCATGCCTTATGCAGAGCGAAGTGGTATGTATACGTTCTAGGCTATGTTCCCACGTCTCATCGGAGAGTGTGAGGTCCAAGTCTTCCTCCCAAGCCAGCTTAACATGATCTCTTGAAGGGGGGCTAATATTCAGTATTGTCTTATATATTTGAGATATCCTCCCTCTCCCATATGGATAGGATTCTAATATAATATCTACTACAGTTTTAGGTGGTAAGGTAGGAAATTGAAAGTGTTTCTTAACAAAACTACGCACCTGCAAGTATCTGAAAAAATGATTCTTCGGAATATCGTGATTTTCCTGCAGGTGTTCAAATGAAGCGAATGTACCTTTAACATAGAAGTCATTGACAAATACCAGCCCATTCCTATACCAAGATGATTCGAAAACGGTGTCGATCTGGGATGGGGGGAACAAATGGTTGTTAACTAGTGGAAGAAAAGTACTCGCCTGACTGAAATTAAAATGTTTTCTGAATTGACACCATATTTTGATGGAGTTCCTAACAATTGGGCTGAGGGTTTGAAGACTTAAACCGAGAGGCAAAGGGCAACATAGTCTAGTGATGAGTGAATGTGACGACTTAGATGCAACTTCCATTGAAGCCCAGGCTGGTCCTTCTTTGGTTTCGTACATTGAGATCCAATAATTTAATTTGGTAATATTTGCTGCCCAGTAGTAAAATAAGAAGTTTGGTAGACCCAGTCCCCCCATGTGTTTAGGCATTTCCAAACAGGCTCTTTTTATTCGTGGAGTGGAATTGCCCCAGATGAAGGTGGTAATATGACTAGTCAATTGTCTGAACAGGATCATCTGGAATAAATATAAGAAACGTGGTAGTATTGTCATCTTAATGGTGTTTACCCGACCTGCCAACGTAACCGGGAGCGCCGCCCATCTTTGGAAATCTTGTTTGGTGCGATCAAGTAACAATTTAAAGTTGCGGTCGTAAAGTTAATAGATTACTTTTTAATAGATTCTCAATTAATCTCCCATGTCACCAACACAAAATACCACAACATATTGATTTCCGACCACAGCCCCTTGACATTGTCCCTAAGTCTCTCTCTTCCCAAACAAATGTACCCCTGGCGTTTCAACCCCTCCTTACTTGCTGAAGAGGAATTCATAGAATACATTACCACCAAATTAAAATATTTTATGGAATTCAATGATAACGGTGAAGTATCAGACTCCACATTATGGGAAACACTAAAGGCTGTCATTCATGGAGATATAATCTCATATGTCTCTGAGATTATATCTCAGAGACATAGAGACGCCATTTGGTGTCGGCAATGGCGACCGTCAGGGGGGGCTTCTTTCCCCCGCCCTGTTCAATCTATATATGAATGAACTCTCTGTACAGCTCAGCAGCTGCCGAACGGGATATGTGATTGGTAACATGTATGTCATGTATGTATGCCGATGATTTGGTTATCCTGTCTCCAAGCAGTACTGGTTTCCAACAGTTGCTGAATATCTGTTCTGAATATGGAGGTCGTTTTGACGTGAAATATAATGCTAAAAAGAGTGTCACTATGATCTGCAGAACAAGAGATGATAAGGATCTCTCCTTTCCTTCTTTTTATTTGTCTGGGCAGGTGCTGGCAGTTTGCTGTCGAACTAAATATTTGGGTCATATTATAACTGATCAAATGAGTGATGATGATGACATGTACAGAGACAGAGGCGTGTACTGTATGCTCAAGCTAACATGCTGAGGAAGAAGTTTTATTTTTGCTCAGATGATGTAAAGGTTAAACTGTTTAGAGCCTACTGTACTCCTCTGTATACTGCCCCCCTGTGGGTCAAGTATAAGCAGGCTAGCATTAAAAAGCTCCAGGTTGCTTATAATGACTGCCTGAGGATCCTTCTTAGGAAGCCAAGGTGTAGTAGCGCCAGTGAAATGTTTTGTGGAGCAGGAGTGAACACCTTTCATGCCCTGTTGAGAAACCTGATGTATACGTTTATCTGTCGTCTGAATATGTCTCAGAATATGCTCATTATGTTGCTCTCTCAACCCAATCTCAGTGACACGAGATACATGTCTTCCATTTGGAAACACTGGTACAGTGCCTTACTGTAGAAATATTAGGTGCTCTTATTGTGTTGTTACCTGTTTTATATGTATTGTGTGTGTTTTTTTTGACAATAAAGTGATGATGATGATGATGATGATGATGATATGAATCCATAGCAAAGAAGGAAAGAGGGAAGCGATTATTAGAGATTGAAAATGCTCTTCCCCCCCTTGATAATATATATCCAGTATATATCCAGTAAATATCCAGTATACCAGACCTCAAAATCCCCTGGAGACTATAATAAGATATTAAAGCTAAAATATGAATATAACTGTATCCTGGGTGGTCAGATAAACACTCTACTTTTAAAACTTAGACAAAAGCAATTTGAATTGGGAGATAAGCCCGAGGCGCTCCTGGCGCGGCAGCTCAAGTGCGCTCAGGCTTCCAGGTCAATCCTCTCCATCAAATCGAAGAGAGGCGCCCTGCTGACTGACCCCAAAGAGATAAATTACCGTTTTAGGGAGTTTCACAGTGAACTCTACTCATCTAAGTGTGATGCCACCCAATCCGATTTAAATGACTTTTTTGACCCTCTTGAAATGCCCAAACTTAGTGATGCTGCTAGAGAGGACTTAGACTCTGATTTCACATTGGAGGAAATAACCTCTGCCATAAAATCATTTCCATCAGGCAAAGCAGCTGGGCCAGATGGGTTTGGTGCTGAATTCTATAAGAAATTCTGTGACATTCTTGCCCCACTCCTCCTCAGAATGACATCTAGCTGTAAGAAGGACAAATTATTGCCGGGAACACTATATGAAGCTAACATCTCCCTCATTTTAAAAAAGGGGAAGGAGGAAGTAGACCCTGCCAGCTATAGACCCATAGCACTCCAGAATTTTGACAGAAAGGTCATCACTAAGACACTGGCTACCCGTCTAAATAAACATTTGTCATCTATCATTCATCCTGACCAGACAGGGTTTATCCCAAATAGGTTTTCTTTCTTCAATGTCAGACGCCTCCTCAACACCATATACGCAGATCACAGTAAGACCAGTGGTGCAGCGATTTTATCACTCGATGCACAGAAGGTGTTCGACCAGGTTGAGTGGCCTTATATGTTCGAGTCACTGCGCAGATTCGGGTTTGGCGATTCATTCATATCCTGGGTAAAGCTCATATATGCTAGTCCGTCATGTTCAGTTATAACCAATGGTGATAACCATGTTTCCATTACTTTGTTTGGTTCAGCAGGGTTGCCCTCTCTCGCCGCCCTCTTCGCCGTTACGCTCGAGCCTCTCGCCTTAAAAATACGTAGTCACCCAGGGATTGCAGGGCTGAAAGTTGGAGGTATTGAAACGCGTATCAGTCTGTATGTTGATGACGTAATATTATACCTACATAATTCAGAACAATCGATCCCCCCTCTACTAGAAGTAATCACTTCCTTCGGTAAGCTATCCGGATACACAATTAACTGGACAAAGAGTGACTGTATGCCTCTCTCTGATGTCTTCACCACCGGTTTCCTGGAAAATCTCCCATTCAAACTGGCAAAGGACCGCGTCACCTATCTTGGCTTGACCATACCCAGAAAACCTAAACTATATTTAAGTTAAATGTTGGCGATTTTGTTTTAAGACTTAAAAAGTGTATAGAAAACTGGAAAATCCTACCCTTGTCCATGATTGGCCGTATAAACTCAGTTAAGATGGTTTCACTTCCAGGGTTCCTTTATCTGTGTCAAAACCTTCCTATCTTCCTCACATCGTTTTTTTTCAAAGAACTGGACTCAATAATTCTGTCCTACATCTGGAATTATAAGAATCATAGAATTTCGAAAATTAATTTGCAAAAGCCCAGGTCTGAGGGAGGGCTGGCCTTACCAGTGTTTAGGCATTACTATTGGGCTGCCAGTGTTAGGGCTCTAATGTTTTGGTGGCAAGGGACTCCTGGCAATTTCACTCCCGGGGCACCCCTATGGCTGAAGATGGAGGCCAACGCTATTGCCAGCTCCTCTCTACCAGCCATGTTATTTTCTAAGTGAGAGAGGCCTGGGGCTTGGCAAAATTTAAGTTTTGTTACAAGAAATTCTGTCAGAATTCTAAACCAAGTTAGGAATGTCTTGAATGTACCAGATGTTTCTGTCCATACACCGATTTGTTTCAATCTCTCTTTTTTGCCTCCATGGTCAGACAAAAACTACCATGCCTGGAGTGAGAAGGGGCTGGTCTCCATCAGAGACCTATACATAGATGGTCATTTTGCATCTTTTGATCTAGTGAAGAGGAAGTTTCAGTTGTCTGGCACAAACTGGCTTAGATACCTGCAAACCAGAGATTACGTTCGTTCCAAACTTCGTGCATTTGAAGCACTCCCAAATGAGCATGTTTTCTTCGAAGTATTGCTGAGCCCTACTCACTCCAAGCACTTTGGCCCCTATCGTTGCATCGGCGCAGTTTCTAGGCCGAGCGGCAGGCGCAGATCAAAGCAGTGGGCGTGGAAAGGCGCACTTGATATCGTCGTGCTGGCGCTAGATGCAGCCCAAAGCATTACAACCACGCCTTTTAGGCGTAAAATTATGCACCGTCATGCTCATTGGATAAGTGCAATAAACGAATCGCACGCTTGCCTTTTTAGCTCCAATTCCAGTGATCCCGCAAAACCAGACGAAAGCCAAACGCTCTGCCCCCCCCCCCCTCCCTTCATCCAGCCTGTCTGTCTGCATTATAGGCTATTATTCCATATTATTATGCTTCTCAAACCAATCTAACTGCAGTTTCAATACTGCAAGCATGTAAATACGCTACACTATAGCAAGATCAAAGTGAAAATAATGTTCTATGCATCAGCTAGAAAAATATAGCCTATTAGATTGGTGAAAGTTTGTCCAGAAAGATATCATTTTCTCTCGCCTGCTGCAGGAAGGATGATGCACATAAATATACCCTACATTATGTCAAGTCATTGCATAAATGTGTTTTTATTGTAAAACTAAATGTGAAATAGGGCCAAGTTATTGGAGGGACATCACAGTATAGCAGATGCCATTAGAAGCGCGTTCCGAAGCGCGTTCCGCTGTTACTTCTCTAAATCACGTTAACTCGACAAGGGGTATATATAGGCCCAGGAGGACATATATGTTTCACATAGGGTGGTGTTTTCATTTCGAGGTTTTATTTGGTCCAATATTGAAATGTTGACAATGGCAGGCTGTGTTACCATTACACATTAATTTAGAACTACCTTTTATATCTATTTTGGCTCATTTGGTGGCTATTTAGTAGCGAAATGAAGAAACACAATGCATGCTGGGAACTCAGAGAGAGAGAGAGAGAAGGGTGACAGAGAAGAAGCAGTGAAGGCACAGAATAGGCCTGCTTTACAAAAGCGCAAAGCGCTAAATGTAGGCCAGGTCCCAAGATATCACTAGGCTGGTATTTAGCGCCGACACGCCCACTTTGGGACTGCGCCACGCCCATTCGGCCTAAAGCGCATTTGGCAGCCTAAAGCCTATTGCTATCTTGCCGAAACAGGCGCAAGGCACGTTTTTTTGCGGTTAAGGCCCGTAATAGCGCCGATGGCCTGTGGGAGAATAGAGCCCAGTATCTCTAGATTTGTATGTCTGTTTGACAACCGCAATACAGCCCCTACTGATAGGGCTTTCAGTTCCCGAACCCAAATTTTAACCGGCCGGCGCGTTCAGACCAAAAAAATAAAAAAATAATTGGTTCGGAACCTGAAAAGTTGGTTCTCAGCGGAACCAAAATATAGTTGATTTTTCCTTGGGAACCGTGACATCATCAGTGGGCGTGTCTTATTCTAAGCTGTGAAAACGAGCAGGAAGGAGAAGAAGGCAGTGACAACATGGAGAAAAATAATTTGCAGTGGTCTCATGAGGAAACCAAATGTTTAGTGGCGATTTGGGCATCTACCAAGTTTCAAGAAAAGCTAGAAAGCAGTACAAGAAAGAACAAGTTGTATGCCGAACTTGCGGAAGAGATGGCCAAGGCTGGGTTCAGTCGAACGCCAGACCAAATAATTAATAAAATAAAAAAACTGAAGGACTACCGAATAATGTCCTCCCACTTTGGTTCCGCTTAAACTGGTGTGAACGCGGGCTGGTTCGCTAGAAAGCACCAAGGTTCTGAGATTGCAGAATGGAACCAGAGCCAGAACCAGAACCGTGTCTGTCTGAAAGTGGTATGAGAGGATTAGAGAAGCGTGGCAGGGGGAACTTGGTATTGACTTATCTGATGTTATATGGGAAAGGAGTCTGTCTGTGGTGCAACTCTGCTCAGTTAATAGCAGGCACCAGCTGATCCAATTTAAAGTTGCTCACCGTCTTCATTACTCAAAGTATAACTTACACAAGATCTTCCCTTCTGTCTCGCCACTGTGTGAGAGGTGTCAGGTGTCAGAGGGCACACTATCTCATGCCTTTTCGTTCTGCCCCTCACTAACGGCATTCTGGGCCAAAATATTTGACTGGTACTCTAAGGCCTACAAAGTAACCCTGCAGCCGGAGGCAGAACTCGCCATTTTTGGCTGCTTGGAGTCCTCTCTGAACTTCCCTACAGCTGTGCAGCAATCTCTGACGCTGGGGACAACTGTTGTTAAAAGACTGATTTTAAAGGACTGGAAGTCCTCCTCTTCACCTTCTTTTCAAGTGTGGCTGATGGACATGATCTCTGTTATACAGATGGAGAAGCCGAGGTTCCTGAGAGCCAACTCGCTCAGAAGGTTCTCAAATATATGGCACCCCTTTTGGCTTACTTTGACGAAGTCAAGAATGACCATTGACTGAGGTTACTCGTGATGGACCCCTTTCATAGGACTCAATGCATAATATCTTGTATAAGCACATGGGCACATATAGGGCTGGTAGCACCACGTTACAATACTAATTGTCAAAGATGTTTTTTGTTTGTTTGTTTTTGTTTTTTGTTTTCCTGTGTCTGAGCTTGTTTGTCTTGTTTGTTTATTGTTCTGTAAAAATTTGAAAATAAAATATTGAAAGAAAAAAGAAATCCCTGTGTGTCGCTGTAAATAGTGCCCTGCTGCCTCAGTGAAAACAACAACGCTAACTAGCTAGCAAGCTAAAGGCAGAAACCTACACACTAGCTCGTTGGTACACGCTGAAAACGGCAAGTTGGATTGTTTGAAACTATTTTCCAAGGGTACTGCCGCTAAGTGCCGCCCATCCCAATCCCAGTATGGAGACCTGCTGCGCCAGACTCCTCGGACGGAAGAGAGAAGAGGCTGGCCAGCGAGACGGGGACTGCCCATTGTTCCGACCTCTCATTTTTCCGACCTCCCAATATTCCGACCTCCCAATGTTCCGACCCCCCCCCCATTTTTTTTTACAATAATACAAACAATACAATCCACCATGCCACTTCCCACACCGCCGACATATAATAAACACAATTGAGCAACAGAGTACAATTAAAACAGGACACTATTAAAAAATTACAAGACAAAAATATGGACTTAAGTTCAAAGTTTACTTTTACTAGTTCATCCACCCGTTTTTGAATATAAATTCAACTGGTCCATCTGACCATATCAGTGTTGAATTGCAAGAAAGTTTGAAAGTAGAATCATGTAAAGAATGTTGTCCAAATTTCAAAAACCCATTTTCATTCTATACAAAAGATCTTCACCAATTTATCACCCTTTTTTAAAGACATGGTACAGGCATGGCTACACTTCCAGTATTTTCCACCAGATTCTGTTGATGCCATTTTGCAACAAATTATATGGTTTAATACTAATATATTGATTGATAGATTACCTATTTTTTGGGAGCAGTTTGTTGAAAAGTGCATCATTTTTATAAATTATATAATTGATGTAAATGGTAATGTTTATTCTTATGAGTCATTTTGTGAAATATTTGGCACATTTTGTTCGGAATTGAGATATCAGTTAGTAGCTGCAGTGCCTTTAGCCTGGAAGAAAAAGGTGAAGGGTGCAGGAAGAAAACTTTTTGTGTGTAAGCCTTCAATGAATAATAGTCTTTGGCTTAAAAGTCAAAAGATAAATTCTCATATGTATACATTTTTCTTGATGGCATACGATTTGAATGATAAGCCACAGATATTTCAATTATACTGGGAGGGGATTTTTTATATCCCACTGCCATGGAGACAGGTATACAATCTAAGCTATAGTTCTATTGTAGACAGAAAGTCACAGTACTTTCAATTAAATATCTTATACAAAATACTGCCAACAAGAAAAATGCTTTTTATTTGGGGTTTGGAAAAGGATCAAAACTGTCGCTTTTGTAATTCTGAAATTGAAGATATGTTGCATTTATTTTGGTTTTGCCCACATGTGGTGACTTTTTGGTTGCCTATTAAGAGATGGCTAGCTTTCAATTAAATCGTGCTAACCAGGGACGGCTGGTATCAGTGGGCTAGGGGGGCTAAGCCCCCCCTATCATTTCCAATAAAATGAGAACATTATTATTATTATTTATTCTCTACTTAAATTACATTAAACAAACTTAGAATTGGTTGTTTTATGTTGGTGGAACCTATTAGAGCAGCAACAGCGCCATCTATAGTCACAAGAAAATCATTGCAATGGGCTAGTTTTGGTGAGCCCAAACACACTCCCCTCAGCCTTCAATCACCTTCGTTATAAGTGATTGACAAGTGTCTGGCACGTCCCCCTTGAGCTGCGGCCATCTACGGGCCATTTGGGCTAAACTCGGACAGCCCACGGTTCAGCCCACCAGGGCCGACCTGCCACTGACTTGACAACCAAGTGAGAATCAGGAAATGGCGCTGATCTGGACTACTTTCTCATTCATTTTCCTTGATCTCTGACGGGGGGAAATTATAAGTGAAGACTCCAAGGAAATAAAAGGGACAAAGACAAAATCGTAAGTTTTGTGTTACGTCGGCACTGGGCACAACAGCTGTAGCTCGTTAAACATCAAAGGGAAAAGACGTGAACAGCTCTCTCTCTCTCTCTCTCTCTCTCTCTCTCTCTCTCTCTCTCTCTCTCTCTCTCTCTCTCTCTCCTCTTGTGGTCTGATAAAGACAATCTGTTTGGGAATGTGTTGGTTTTGCATATCTACCTAAGAGAAGGTATTGCTCAGTCTGCTATTATTGGTAGCCGCTTGATATGGAGAAGGCGCTGCTTTTTGTATTCTTGAAGTGGATACTAACCAATATCTTGTATTACAGTGTAACTGTATTTGTCAATTTGCCACTGCCATCACCCTGTGTGGTGTTCCTTTTTTTGTACACATTATTGTGGCAGTTTTGTAACTGTTTCCCAGCATCTGACTGCATTATTAGTGTTTATATCCTTTTGTACTCTGTATTTATGTGGACATAAATTAATCATTTAAATGTGTGTGTGTGTGTGTGTGTGTGTGTGTGTGTGTGTGTGTGTGTGTGTGTGTGTGTGTGTGTGTGTGTGTGTGAGAGAGAGTGATAGCCTACAGAAAGTTTTGCATCAGGCAATTCTTATAGCCTACTACTTAGTGTTGTTTGTTGCTGTAATTCGGAGGCTGCTGTTGCTGCAGCATGAGCTATTGGTGGTTATAATTTTTTAGCCCCTCCACCCAATATCACCACCAGCCGTCACTGGTGCTAACCATGTGCCCTCAAACAATTATACTTGGTGAATTAAGAAATGGAAGTCCTGTTATTCTAAATACTGTGATATTATTGGGTAAGAGATTTATTTTTGAATTGAAGGGAAAAGAACAATTGACTCTTCCTCATTTTCTTTCTTTTCTAAAGCATTACTTTTTGTTAGAAGGCATTATTGCAAATAGACAGGGAACAATGAAAGATTATGATAAGAAATGGAACAGATTAAGGCCAACCTTAGAGTGATAACGATGATCATCACTATGTTTTTGTTTCGTTTCGTTATATGTTTGTTGTATGTATGTTGGGTATATGTATATGTATATGTTTGTCCTGTAATTTTTTAATAGTGTCCTGTTTTAATTGTACTCTGTTGCTCAATTGTGTTTATTATATGTTGGCGGTGTGGGAAGTGCCCATGGTGGATTGTATTGTTTGTATTATTGTAAAAAAAAAAAAAAAAGGGGTCGGAAAAATTAGAGGTCGGAACAATGGTATGGCACCAGCGAGACTACATAACAGTGACCAACAGTGTGAGTACTTAATCTGAAAAAAAAACATTTTCTCCCACCCCGTAAACTTAGTCCCATATCCAGTTGATTATACAGATTTTGGTTTTAAATGGTAAAACAAAACAAAAAGAAAAAGAAAACACAAAACTAAAAAACTTAAAAAATAAGTAAACAAATTAAAACTGAAAGACAGAAAAGAGAAAGAAGAAAAACAAACAAACAAAAACAAAATAGGAGACAAAAAACAAACAAAAACATTAAAACATGGTGCTACCAACCTACTCAAATATGTGTGCAAGAATATGCAAATTACACTGACCTCACCCAGGTAGTCCAGAAACGGGTCCCAGATGGTCGAGAACTTCCTAATTGAGTTAGTCCTCAGAGACCTGAGTCTTTCCATGCGCACTACTGAGGCCATGTCTGTCAGCCACAGCTGAAAGGAGGGTGGAGAGGGGGACTTCCAGTCTTTCAAAATAAGTATTTTGGCAACAATCATCCCCTGTGTCAGGGACTGCTGCACAGCCATGGGGAGAAGTAATGAGGAATCCGAACAGCCAAAAATGGCAAGTTCTGCCTTCGGCTTAAGAGTTACTCTGTAGGCCTTAGGTCGCTTTCACATATAAGCTGTTTAGTCCGCTTTAACCGCGCCAGAGTTTGTTTCCTCGGATAGTGCGGTTCGTTTGGGGTGGTGTGAAAGCGTAAACGAACTCTGTGGCGGAACAAACAAACGAACTCTGGTCCATTTGAAAACGTGGGTCTCGGTTCGCTTCCAAGTTAACCCTGGCGCGGTTCCTTTGTTGTGTGAAAGCAACCTGGACTAAACACAAACAAGAGTGCCAGTGCATCTCATGCACTCATGCAGTGAATATGAGTAGAAGACGGTAGAAGGGAGCAAAACAAACACTGCGGCGTGCACACGTGTACAGTACCTGCGTGCTGCGTTGTGACGTACGTCGTCATAACATCACATTTCTCAACAGCTGGCCGGCTTGCCTATCTCCTTCGGTACGTAGGCTACTCTCATCTGCAGAATGAAATGTTCAACAGCTTAATGCTTCATCTGCTGCTCATATTGGGCACATTCTTGTTAAATAATTATTTGATAGTAACACCAAAGTAAAACCAGAAATCCCAATAGTGCAGGTGGTGTTGCTCCATGGTTTGTGTTTTGCGGATTCACTTGTGTTGTTCAGTCAGTGTTCAGGCAGCCCTCAGCCGGGCTAGAAGCCTGCTGGAGAGATTTCCCTTCTCTATTCTGTCCAATAGACGAGTGACTCCACGTGACATTGTTCCGAAAGTTTGGTGCACTTGACAAATTGCACGTGTGAAAGTGAACCGAACCAAATGAAAATCACAACAATGTTGCAACTTCACCCCCCCCGTATCGCACAGAATCCACCAGCTTATACTGTATGTGAAGGCGACCTTAGAATACCAGTCGAAAACTTTGGCCCAGAATCCGGATATTAAAGGGCAAAGCCAAAAAGCTTGTGACAATGTACCCTCTAACACCTGGCACCTATCGCATAGTGGAGAGACAGATGGGTAAATCTTGTGCAATTTCGATTTGGAATAGTGAAGACGGTGAGTAACTTTGAATTGGATCAGCTGGTGTCTGCTATTAACTGAACAAGACTGGACCATAGACAGACTCCTGTCCCATATAATCTGCGATAGACCAACACCAAGTTCATCCTGCCATGCCCCTCTAATCTTCTCAGTGGAGGCCCTGTTATACTGTAGTTATCAAACAAGTGTACATGTACTAGTCTAGAAATAAGGTGCCTGGAGTGGGGGGGACTCGACATGACCTCAGAGAGTGTGTTCGTCTCGGAGAACTTCAAAATCTCGAAACTTAGAGCGTACATAATCTCTGACTTGTAGATATCTAAACTAATGCTTGTTGGCTAACTCAAATTTCCTCCTCAGAAGGTCGAAAGAGGCAAAATGGCCATCTATGTATAAGCCTTTGATTGAACACAGCCCTTTCTCACTCCAGGCACGATCGGTTCTGTCTGACCGTGCAGGCAAAAAAGTGTGATTAAAACAATTGGTATATAAGCGGAGACGTCTGTTATACTCAGACCTCTCCGTAAAGAAAAAACACACCTTGATTTAAAAATGAGAATTAGTTTTTATTAGGCTACATAATTCCTGACCATACAGGTTTGTGGTGTGAGGTAACAGTAGATTGCTTTTGAGAAAGTTGTGACGGTGTTGTGCCAAAAAGTGATTTGCTGCCAGAAACTGATTTCACTCCGTGGGACCGCACACAGCGCTGCCTCTCCCCACCCTTTGAGCCCCATGGCGGCCCAAAACACCCAGGGCACTGACCCACCCCCACCACCCAGCCTGCCTACCCATCCAGCTCCCACCTTCTCCGGGGAAGACCCCCCTCCAGCACCCGGCGCACTAGCCATACCGGCGCACGCCACATTAAGCACCCCTCACCGGGCTACACACAGACTCCCGCCCCGCCAGACCCTCGTTCCCCTAATCCAATTCAAAACGCAAATCACTTTTTGGCACACCTGTAGTGTGCGGCCAGTACAGTAACCTCTTTCCCTGCAATTGCACACATGCAAGACCAGCTTCTCCACAGCGCGGATGGCGTGACCGCAGTCAATGGCTTAACTCATTCCTGGCCATATACGTCTTTAACGTCTTATCAGGAGTTTGCCTCCCAGCCAAATACGTGTTTGACGTGTTTTTGTTTTTATTCGTGCTTAGAGTAGTTCAAAGACTTCCCCAGCCTGTGACATGGTATCAGGTCCCTGGCCTCAAAGACAAAGCCGACAACACGTGATCAAACAACTACCGCAGCTGTTGTTTTGAAATGGGGGAGAAGGAAAGAACAGAAAACGGAGAAACGCTGCTTTGTTGCAGAGTAGGAGAAACGCCATTGAAACACCCCTCTGCGCGCTGCCCGAGCTGGTCGCCTTGCTGCAGGGCAGCGAACGCTGGATGAGTTGTTCGCGCCAGTCAAACCCGTGACCAACATGATCGATCCGGTTCCAGCGCCTGGTCCCAAACCCAAGCCGGACCCCATTCCTGTGTCCCAGCCCGAACGAGACGAGACGGAGTCACAACTTTGTGAGGAGGAGGAGAACGAGGACAACACAGCAACAGACAGGATTTACCAGGAGGAGCCATTTTCCAGAGCGCATTTGCGCCGTGCAAAAACCCGCCGGGATTACATTGAAAGTGACTATAGGCTCTTTCAAACACAGATCACGCAAAATTGTAGTTCGGGAAGCCCGTAAAGCTTGGCAGCCTCGCCACAGAAATTGCTTTCACACAGAGCCAAGCAGCACGGCCACTTTCCCGTGCTGTGGTGTACTTTGACTCTCAGCCATCACAAAGCTCCCAGTCGTCTGAAGAGGAGATGGTCACACCGTCGCCAATTGTCCATGTCGAGGGCGAGGAAGACTGGACTCCAATGCGACAGGACCCTGATGATCTCGCGGTAAGGAGTAATTTTGTTGTTGATATATATGCATATTGTACAGACAGTACCAGTACCAGTACCAGTACCAGCTTCACGCACAAAGTCCCAGTGATGATGTCATCTGTGTGTGTGTGTGTGTGTGTGTGTGTGAGACTACACTGTCTCTCTGCATTCTATGATCGTATAGTTTACTGAGACACTAGTACACTACACTGTCTCTGTACTAAATGTGATTATATAGTTTACTGAGGATATGTTGCTTTTATTTCAGATGAGGAGCCGATTGTTGCACAACCCAGTGAGCCCACATCTCAGAATGAGGTCAGGACGGCCGAATCCCTGCCCATCTTTCGCCGAAGATTGAAAACTCCTTTTCTTTTCTTTTTTCAACTTTTTATTTTAGTTTTCAGTGAGTCCACCTTTGGAAAAAAACTCACCTTTTCAAGCTCCACTTGAGTCCCTCCTGAACTAACCCTTTTGATGTAGCATCTTCCCCCCCCTTCTCCACCCCAAACCCCCTCCCCCCATCTAGCATCTTCCCCCCCTTCTTCACCCCAAACCGCCCCCCCCCCCCCCCAAAAAAAAGAACAAAAAAAATAAAAAATTGATGTTACTCTACTGCTGCAAGGGTGTATCTGTGTAGATGATGTTCCACAGTTGATTCCACTAATGTTGACAGAATGTGACATTGTAAGTCGCTTTGGATAAAAGTGTCTGCTAAATGACGAAATGTAATGTAATGTAAAGAGAGACACATGGGCCCCGCACACACACACACATTCACACTCACTCACACTGAGTAAACTGTATTGTTGAATGTAAAAAAAGCACTTGTATATATATATATATATATATATATTTTTTTTTTTTTGTCATTTGTGTCATAACGAATAGTATTTACATGTCTGATGTCAATACAGTTCAAAATAAAAGAATTGAGAGTGAGTTCTGCCTGAGATTGTGTCCTTTACAAAAATGCCTTTTTCTCCAATTTCTCTTCTCAGATAGACCTTTTTGGTGAAAACAGGGTGTATATAAATGGCTAGAAGTAGAGTACAGAAGATGCTAAAAGCTCACTTTTTTTTTCTGGTGAACCCAGAGACGTACATCTTCATTTTGAGGTATTGCAAATCACTTTGGTGCTAATAGATAATTTACTGTGGGTCTTGAAAGATGACCAACAATTATGAAAATCTTTGGCCTGAGCTAAATATTGGCAGTCCTAAACTGGCCATGAATGAGTTAACCAGAGTGGACAATTCTGACATAGGCTATTGAAATAGGCTAGAAGTAAAATCTCAGACATTCCTACCCTATTAAAGAAACACATATTTTTAGATGTGTAGGCCTATGTTATAAGCATCCAGAGACTTATGCACATCCACTGGTTGGTGCTGAGCTCAACTGTACTAAACAGGAAAATAAACGGAAAAAAAGGCTTGCAACACAATTTTTTGATAGCTCCAATGGCGGACATTTATTGAGATGACAAACAGTTTCGGCCCAATTCGGACCTTCGTCAGTGTCAAGTGAAAAATACATTTACAAGGAAGTGCTTAACTCATTGAGTGCCAGCCACTTTTGGAGAACGGACCAGAGTTTCAGAGCGTTTTCAGTGATTTCTCGAGGCCCACAGAATATTGTGTGATATTACTATGTAAACACCGAACACGCACAAAGAACAAGGAGACTCTATTGTATCATCAGCAAAAAAAAGTTTATTGATACCATTTTCCATTCTTTAGTTATGAGCCGGAGAAGATAGGTTGTTTTCAGCGTTTTCAGGTGTTTCAAATTAGAAGCTGAGTTATTCAGCCTTTTGTGAAATGAAGCATTTCAAGCACATTCACTGACTGTAGCTAATATTTTCTGATGTAGTGACGTGGTGTGGTGCCCTGCGTGCCCCACCCCCCTCTCCCCCCCCCTCAGCTGCAAACTCCTCCCCACACTAACACACAGCCTCACGCACCCAGCGTCTATTTTCGGAGTGCTCCGTTTTTGTGCGCCGGCTCCCAGCGCGACACGGAAAAGCCAAACCGGACTGCTGAGAATGGTTTGGCTTTTCAGTGTCGGGTGCTGCTTTTCTGGCGGCTAATCGTGTGGAGAAACTATGCAGACAGACAGACAGAGGCAGAGGGGCTCAGTTGTGGGAGCGGATTGACTGCTGTTCGCAGCCAACGTCAGCTGCAGCCAGAGCAATCTATATGGCTCTGGCTGCAGCATGAGCGGTTTCTCTTTCATCACGGGGCTTTTTCCTGCTGTTTTCCTGACCTTTCTCTAATCTGGAGAGCACTGTCGCCACCTAATGAGTCCGTAAAATAGGTTATACACCTTCAATAGCTACAATATTTGTACAGGAGATGCAGGAGGCTTTGATCCACGTCCCACCGTCAAAAACGCATTTGACGTCGATCGACGTCATTGGCACTCTACGTCACTATTTACTTTGACGTCGATCGACGTCATTGGCACTCAATGAGTTAAATAGCATTTTCATGGGTCTTTGTCTCCGCCTAGTGGTGTGGAGGCAGACCCATGTACAATCTTCAAAGCAGTTTCACAAAGCATAAATCACATTCTAAGTGTAGAAACTGCTTGAGGTGTTGGTTAAAGGTATAGCCTCAGCAAGTGGGGCATCGGTAAGAATGAGGACTCAGAGGAACCAAATGCAAGGGTTTTATTTAGAGCAAATCCCTTTGTGGATGGATAACCACCAGACAGGTGTAGACCAATAACAGATGGTAGATGCAGATGATTTTACCTAAACACAAAAAGGTATTAACAAAGGTTTCAAACAAACAAGGGAAAACTTCAACTGTAAAGTAATAATACATCTAATTCAAATATACAAAGGAAATGACTAACTATAACAAGACTTACTGGCAATGATGCATCTGCACATTGGTGACCATCAAGGGAAGGACAATGCAGCCTCCTCCACTGCTGTCTGGAGCCTACTGAGCCTCACCCAATCAGCCGTCCTTTATTGAGCCCAGGTGCGGCCCAATCAGGGCCCCAGGTGTGGCTGATTGGGTGAGGCTGAGCTGATGGGGGGGTTTTGTACAGCCGCCCCTCAAATATACCATTATATTTGATAAATAAACTCAGTTCAGGGTTCAGAAAATCCAGGGTTAGCTGTAGGAGGAAAGGCTGCCATACATCACCCAAGGGAGAGGGGCGTCCCGCCGCCCCATGAAAAACAAGTTTAATGTCACCTTTGCCGGACGTATGGTGGGTCACTGTGCGTTTGGGGTCAGGACAAAGGGATGCACTGCTCCTGGTTCCTCTGCCGATCTGAATGATAGGGCTGTCGATCTCTCTGGTTCACACGATGAAGGATGCCTAGGTGTTTCCTGTTGCAATGGGGGCATGGCTTCCTCAGATTGCAGTCCATAGCCATATGTGGCCCTGCACACCTCCAGCACAGCCTATCGCGCTGAATCCAAGCAATCACCTTCTCTGTTGATAGATCCTTCAGCTCCCTGCATCTGATAATTGAGTGGTCATGTGAATCACAGTACAAGCATAGCTTGGGTCTCATTTGCCGCCCTGGTGAGGAAGAGAAGTTGGTGCTGGTACTGTGTAGGATGGTTGCTGTTGGAGGAGCCGGCCTCGAGGTTGACCTCCTGTTTTCCATAGATGTGTCCATATTCAGATGTCTAACCTGTGCTGCCACAGATTGACACTCTGCCTCACCCTGGAGCCATGCAGGGTTGACCGGGCATACCGTACAAAGTTGGCTACGGAATCCGCTGGCAACTTGCTCAAAAGGTGGTGTACGTGGGAGGGACAGTTCAGCTCTGCTGCCCCTGCACTCTGCCGCATGGCCTGCAACATCCCCACTAGGGATTGGACTCTCACTGCAAAAGTATGAAATGCTCTAGAGTCACCAGGTTGAACTTTTGGGAGGTTAATTATATTGGTGATCTCCCTGGTGGCCAGATGGTGGGGCTGTCCATACTGTTGGTCTAAGGCAGCCAAGGACCTAGTGTAAGGCTGTGGGTCATGGGCATATGCTAATGCAATATGTCGAGCAGAGGGCAGCTTAAGGTGGTCTAATAGGATATGATACTTATAAATTTCTGGTTCCCAGGGGGGTATCAAATTGGTAAGGGCCATCTTAAGCATGGTATACTCATGGGGGTCTTCCTCGTAAAGACTAGGGAAGGTGGGTCCCTCTACCCGTGACCTATACCCAGGCGGGGGCCCTGCATATGGTTGGAAGTTATGTACTGGAGGTAAGGGGGCCAACTGAGGAAGGTAATTACCATATTGGTAAGCCTGGTGGTCATAACGTTGTTGGGGTTGCCTTACTTGGGCTGGCCAACCTAGGGGTGCTGGGCCTACCTGCATAGGATCAGTTGCCGGGGCCCACTGGAATGGAAAAGGCGCTAGCGGAACCTGGAATGAAGGAGGCACCTGGAGCAGAGGAGGTGCAGGTGGCACCTGGAGCTGTGAAGGTGCGGGGAGCACCTGGTACTGATGAGGTGCGGGGAGCACCTGAGGCGGGGGCGGCGCAGGGAGCACCTGAGGCGGAGGCGCCTGGAACACCTGAGGCGGAGGAGGCGCAGGGAGCACCTGAGGCTGAGGAGGAGGTGCAGGGAGCACCTGAGGCTGAGGAGGCGCCTGGAACAGCTGAGGCGGAGGAGGTGGCGCCTGGAGCACCCGAGGCTGAGGAGGAGGTGCAGGGAGCACCTGAGGCTGAGGAGGTGCCTGGAACAGCTGAGGCGGAGGAGGTGGCGCAGGGAGCACCTGAGGCTGAGGAGGCGCCTGGAACAGCTGAGGCGGAGGAGGTGGCGCAGGGAGCACCTGAGGCTGAGGAGGTGCAGGGAGCACCTGAGGCTGAGGAGGCGCCTGGAACAGCTGAGGCGGAGGAGGTGGCGCAGGGAGCACCTGAGGCTGAGGAAGAGGCGCCTGGAACACCTGAAGAGACAACTGGGGGTGCAGGTGGCGATGAATAGCAGGATCCGAATATGCTTTCATAGGAAGCCTTATTGTCTCTTTGTCAGGTGGGTGCAGTGGGCATGCACTCTGGGGCCGGGTTTGGGTATACTTGCACCCGGGTAGAGTGAACATGCCCAAATCCCTGTCTGAATCATACTCACTTCCCCCATAACTCGAGGCATTGGATCTGCCTGAGGCCAGGTATCCCTCCACAGCTTCAAGCCTCCTGACCACCTGCAACAGAATGTCTCTGGTATCGTCATTTGGTGCAGGTTGGCCAGGATGCCGTTCAGGAGTAGGCCCCACTGCTTGAGCATGGTAGTGCAGGGGAGGGGGGTGAAAGGCCTGGCCCAGGAGAGCCGGTTGGAAGGCTTGGTAGTCATAGTCCTGGAGGTATGACGGTGGTCATCTGGTCCGTGTCCCCCTCCTTGGTTCCTCCTCTTGCTGGTTCCTCTGAGCCATTCCCACTTGCTGAGGCTAATCCGGGTTCGAAGGACCATGTAGAAACTGCTTGAGGTGTTGGTTAAAGGTATAGCCTCAGCAAGTGGGGCATCGGTAAGAATGAGGACTCAGAGGAACCAAATGCACGGGTTTTATTTAGAGCAAATCCCTTTGTGGATGGATAACCACCAGACAGGTGTAGACCAATAACAGATGGTAGATGCAGATGATTTTACCTAAACACAAAAAGGTATTAACAAAGGTTTCAAACAAACAAGGGAAAACTTCAACTGTAAAGTAATAATACATCTAATTCAAATATACAAAGGAAATGACTAACTATAACAAGACTTACTGGCAATGATGCATCTGCACATTGGTGACCATCAAGGGAAGGACAATGCAGCCTCCTCCACTGCTGTCTGGAGCCTACTGAGCCTCACCCAATCAGCCGTCCTTTATTGAGCCCAGGTGCGGCCCAATCAGGGCCCCAGGTGTGGCTGATTGGGTGAGGCTGAGCTGATGGGGGGGTTTTGTACACTAAGGAAAAGGAAAATGGTGGCAGAACCTATCCGAATGAACATACAATAGCTCTACACAGCAATCACTGCACTATGCACAACATATTTTTGAACATATTTTTTAGACATATTTTTAGACATATTTTTTAGAAATGGACGCTGTCAATCAGCTCGGCCCTCTAAGTATCTCACAGAGAACATTCATCCATACAGTCTTGTATCAAAAGGAAATAAAAGGCAAAAAACAACTGGAAAATGAGTACAGCACAGAGGTCTCACAAGTAAGGCCTGACATCAAAGTCCTCATTGAGTCCAATAGGTGCCATGGTGCCCAAAAAGTCAATCCACCATAATTCTCTCTTTAGAAGGAGATTGTCCATGTTCCCCCCGCGTCTAGGGGCTGTAACATGTTCAATGCCCACGTATCTGAGTTGGGAGACATTGTGGTGTGCTTGCGTGAAATGAATGGCTACTGAGCTTTTCACATCACAGTTTCTGATTGTACTGCGGTGCTCTGCTATCCGTGTCTTAAGTGCCCTTGACGTCTTGCCCACATAGGATTTCCCACAGGGACAAGTGAGCATATAAATAACATTGGTAGTTGTGCAAGATATCTTTCCTCTGATTTTAATCTTTTTTCCTGTTGTTGGATGGTTAAAAACGTTGCATTTTGGGGTAAAATGGCACTGTGTACAAGCTCCACAACATCTGTTGCCATCAGGTAGATCATCTAATAAAGTGTGGGGTTTCTTAGGGGTTAAGTCAGAATGCACAATTTGATCTCCAATGTTTGGTGGTCTCCTATATACCATCCGTGGGGCAGTATTGAATAAACCGCTCAGATCCGGATCTGTATCTAAGAGGTGCCAGTGTTTTTTTATTATTTTTTCGAATTGTTTTCCCAGGGGTGAATACTGTATGATACAGTTAACTGGTTGTAGAGTGTTCTTTTTTTTTTGAGAGGGGCGCAGACAGGCTTTTTGAGGAGACCTTTGAGGCTGCTTTCTCGATGACAGGCTCCGAGTAGCCCCTTGTTTTGAACATCCTTTTAAGGGTGTGACTTTGTTTGTGAAAAGAGGCCCCCGTGCTGCACACTCTCCTGATTCTATGGAATTGACTGATAGGCAGACTGTTTTTTAGGGGGGTGGGATGGAATGAGTCCGCCCTAAGTAATGAGTTTCTATGGCAGCTTTTTCTGTACAGATCTGTTTGAAAAGAAGCTCCTTCCTTAATTATCTTAATGTCCAGGAAGTTCACTTGATGTTGATCGTACTCTATGGTGAACTTGAGGTTTTCATTCTGGGCATTTAGAATTGAAAAGAACTGTAGCAGAGTAGATTCATCTCCCGTCCAAAGTAAACAGATATCGTCAATATATCTTTTCCACATTTTTATGTATGGCAAAAACACATTTTTTTGTGGATTTAACACAAAGTCCTGTTCAAATAAACCCACATAAATGTTGGCAATGGAGGGGCTGGCTTTGCTCCCCATGCTAACTCCCTTAATCTGTAGGTAGTTCTGATCTAGAAACATGAAGTGATTGTGGGTGAGGAGAGTCTCTGTTAGAACAGTGAGGACTTGTGTTCCAGGTGTTGCATCTGGAGGGCATTTGTCCAGGAAAGATGTTAGAGCTTCAAGTGCACCTGTGTGTGGTACTGATGTGTACAATGATTCAATATCCAAACAAGTCATGTACGTCACTGAGTCTGGATCTTCCACAGCGCTCAGAGTCCTGATCATATCCGTAGAATCCTGTGTGAAGGAGGGGAGAGATTTTACAATGGGTTGGAGAAAATGGTCGACATATGAAGAGATGTGTTCTGTCAGGCATCCTATAGACGCTACAATTGGTCTGCCCTTAGGATTCACTGGATCTTTGTGTAGTTTGGGCAGGCAGTAGAATACTGGGGTGATAGGATGGTAAATTTTTAGGAAAGCATATTCATTTTTGGTTAGGCAGCCACTGTCCAATAGGTCTGTTAGTAGTTGATGAATTTTATTTTTGAACGTGGCTGTTGGGTTGCCTGGTAGCTTCCTATAGAATTGTGTATCCCCAAGTTGTCTATAGATCTCCTCCTCATAGTTAGTTCTATTTAGAACTACTATTGCGCCTCCTTTGTCTGCGTTTTTTATTATGAGAGTAGAATCATTTGACAGTGTCTTCAATGCCTCTCTTTCTTCTCTCGATAGGTTATTGTGTACTTTGTATTCTCTCCTGTGTTTCAAGAGGGTACAGGCATCTTGTTCCACCCTCCTACAATAAGTGTCTATGGAGGCATTTCTGTTTTTGTATGGTATGAAGGTGGACTTTCCCCGAAATTTATTGGGATGGGTTGTTGTTGTACTTTCATTATGCCCAGTTGGTTCTGTGTTACCATTAGCTGTATTGTGGGAATTAATGAGGCTTGTTGGCCTTGTGTTTCCATTAGCTATGGTGGGAGAACCAGTATTCTTGAAAAAGTATTTTAATCTGATTGAACGGAAAAATGTATGTATACATCAATAATTGTGTTGAAGTCATTACAGTGAGTAGTTGGAACAAAGGAGAGGCCTTTTTTGAGAGCTGACTCACATGTAGTGGAGAGAAGTTTGTCACTCAGGTTCATGATGTTTATTTCGTTGTGCTCCTGGTCATGTGGATCTTGGTGCTGTTTGGAGCTCCTCCTCTGCCCCCTCCGGCACCTCGAGCCCAGATACCACAGAGCTGCTTTTTTAGACCAGCACGGCCCGACACCCGACCAGCACGGCCCGACAATATGTCTAAAAATATGTAAAAAAAAATGTTAAAAAAAATATATTCTAAAATATGTTGTGCATATTAGTGTGCAGTGATTGCTGTGTAGAGCTATTGTATGTTCATTCGGATAGGTTCTGCCACCATTTTCCTTTTCCTTAGAATGTGATTTATGCTTTGTGAAACTGCTTTGAAGATTGTACCTGGGTCTGCCTCCACACCACTAGGCGGAGACAAAGACCCATGAAAATGCTATTTAAGCACTTCCTTGTAAATGTATTTTTCACTTGACACTGACGAAGGCCCGATTTGGGCCGAAACTGTTTGTCATCTCAATAAATGACGGGAGCTATCAAAAAATTGTGTTGCAAGCCTTTTTTTCGTTTATAGGCCTATGTTATAGCCTATATGAACGAAACGTCTAATTACAGTAATCGCATGCTTTGGGACATGACTGCGTAATTGCGCGGCGGCCCTTTGTGTTTCAAATGGATAGTTCCATCAGCATTAATTTTTGTTACGAATCCGAACTGGTTCATCCTCCAATTCTCTCCCTCTCTCTTCCCTCTCTCGTTAACGAGAGAGAGAGGGGGGGGGGGGGGTTCTCTCAGATTTGGTGGAAATTATCTCTCCCCCCCCCCCCCTCTCTCTCTCTCTCTCTCTCACTCTCTCCCCCCCTCTCTCTCTCTCTCTCTCTTTCTCTGCTTGCTCTCAGCAAGAAAGATCCTGGTGTCACAGACGTGATGCCGGTGATGCTGTGGCTTTTAAGGGGAGTGATCTCACCTTGTGACAGAGATGGGCACTTGGACTTGAGACTTGGACTTGAGTCGCACTTCAGTCACACACACAGTGACTGAGACTTGACTTCAGACTCGTCCTCAAAGACTTGAGACTTGACTTGACTGAAGGTTTGGGACTTGAACAATTGAACAATATTTTTTTCCCCAGTGCATTATCATTAAGGACATGTCTACTAATGTCATCTGTAATCATTGCTGCTACTGTATTCTAATAGATAAGGAGTGAGGATAATACAGTACATGCTTTGAATTTCTTCGTTTTAGCTATGCAGTGTTCTAAGCAGACCGGATGGCATGCAGCTGAGCTGATGATGGAACACTCATCCATAGGGATTTGAGACTTGACTTGGACTTGCCCCTCAAAGACTTCAGACTTGACTTGGACTTGCAAAAAATGACTTGTGATCATTTCTGCCGTGTGAATCCTGTTATGGGCATAAACACGCCTATGGAGGTTTGTGCCAAGATGACGTGAAGTACAGCGGGCCGACACGCCCACAATTAGGGCTTTGCGCAGCGATATTCCAGTGCAAAAAGGGCGCTAAGGCAAAATTGCCGCTGTTGCGAAGATAGGGCCCATACAGACAAGACTGAATATGACTTGCCGTGACCAGCACCTCACTGACATTTTATGTGTGCGTATTCTTCACCTTGATAATGGTGAAGCTCCGTCAGGTGAAAAGAAGCGGCTGGCAACTGCGCATGTGTCGGAGGAAGCATGGTGCTAGTCTGTAACGGCTCTCCCCAGATCGGCAGAGGGTGGAGCAGCGACCGGGGCGGCAGGGGGGAAGAATTGGCAATTGCCATTTTTGATAGCAAATCACAACACACATTTGTCTAATGGATGGTGTTCCTCAAGGTCTTGGTGTCTTAATGTGGTATTTTGAAGGGAAATCAGTCGGCCTGCACCATAATTTATTACAGTACAGCAGTTACCATGGTCAAAATACACGAAACTGGAATTGTCCTCCTTTTTTATTTCATAGATAATAATAATGGATATTTTAATGGTATATTGACTGTCAAACTGGAAATTCTTTCCTATCAGAGTCAAAGTAAATATTGGGTCCATTTTCCGCAAGCCACATATCTTCTGAAATGGCAGTTTTAAGAGAGACAGATCAGGAGAAAATTAACTTCAAGACTCAGCAACGCAGCAAGACTCATGTGTCTCAGCAACACATGCTCGTGAGATTTGGCAACAGGAGCTCACGTTAGCAGGGAGCGATTAGCTAAAGCTACATTATGAAGTTTGTTGATGTAGTAGCTAAATCTGTGGTTGGATTTTTTTTAATCCAATATCTTAGTTACAACTAGATTGGGCTACTGTAACAAGGGGCAGCTTTGTGTTTATGTGTGGTGTGTGTGGAGTTTGGTAACTCACGATCTAGCTCAAGTTAGCTTGCTAGGTCAGCACTAACCCCGCGTCGATCACCAGGCTCTCTCTCCCACAACACTTCAAGGGGAGAGGTGACCACATGACCATTTAGGAGACCAGCAGAGTACCATTTCTTATTATTGGCGGAACCTGCAGTGGGGTGTCTCTATCTATTAAAGGTCTCTGCCATTACCCAATTGCCCCTCAGGGATCAGTATATCCGATTCTAATTCTTATTATGAGATGGCAGGATGGAAGGATACTGTACATGAACAGACAGATGGCTTACACTTGTGTGCAGCAAAAATGTAATCTCGCCTGTAACTATCAATATTATCCCTATCACGTGCCTCCTCCTCAGCAAGTCAACTCTCCTTATCGACTGTGGGGATCATGCATTCATTTATCTCTCCACAATGCTTCCAGGGCCAATTATCTCTCCAGGTTCATCCATAACAGGAGGTCACACTACAAAGGTCAACAACATCAGTGTATTCTAACCCGTCTGTCTGCCCGCCCTTGCATGACTCTGGGCGTTTAATGGGATGTATAGCAGAGACTACAATATCATCATTAAATACAGATTGTGACAGCATCAGCCCACGTCCATTTTGATGGCACCCTAAAGCACATCATGACGGGAGCGTACCTATGTTCCCCGGGTCCTATGTTCCCCGGGTCCTATGTTCCCCGTTTTTCACTAACCTCTCCCAGCCCCCACGCCAAACCTAACCTCCCCCCATGCCTAAACCTAACCTCCCCCAGACCCTAACCCAAAACCTAACCTCTCCCACCCCCACGCCTAAACCGGTCGGCATTGCGGCTTCTATGTTCCCCGGTCCCACAAAAACGGGGAACATAGGACCCGGGGAACATAGGGATGACCCCATCATGACGGGTGATAATGATCGCTATAGGCCCTTTCCATGAAGAAGGTAAGGTCCCAGCTAATTACAGTATATATAGATATATATATATACAGTATATTGATCCAATGGGACAAGGTTTCTAATCATTGACCTTGAGCTGATATAGTGTGTACACGGCCATTGAAGTCAATCTGTCCATTCCATTTCAGGCAATTCAAGCCGTTACTGATGGAATCTCCTGCTTCTGCAGCAGTAATTATGCACTCCATACATAATAAAACACAAGCTTGAGTCTTCTGAAAAGTGTCATCTTGATTTAAATCTTGATTTTTTTTATGCTAATGAAGAATGGTTTTACAACTTTACGTTGTGCCGGCGCAAATCAAAATACATTGGAGGGAGCGCTTGAAAACTTTTGTCCTTCAAGCTAGACACCAAAAACATTCAAATTAATCCACATAAAAATGCGTCTGAGGAGCGTTCCGCCTCCTAACGCTATGCCTTGACCTTTATTAAATTCTGCCTGCTATTTCTCTCTCTGTCAGCTCTGTTCATGCACTTCAAATCAAGTTGAATTAGCCACCACAAAACCTTGTTGAAAATGAGGAACCTGAGCAACTTTGTATTCCCTCAGAGTGCAAAACTAATTTCCTTTTAATTGATAGCTTTCAGTTTGGATGCAGTGTTGGTATCATCAGTCTGGTCCATGTCTTTGTAATGGGTTGAGGCGATGTCTCGTCATAAACGCTGGGGTAGCTGGCTGGGGGGCGTGGTCAGGGTGGGGTAAATACCCTGTTCTCCCAATTCAGCACAGGTAGCATTTAGCACCCAGCTCAGGCAAACAGGATTGGGGATTTAACCCCCGCAGTAGACGCACATCTGAACAGACGTCTATGTACCTGCTTTCGAATCCCCTATCCTGTAGTGTAGTGAGCCGCAGCACCGTCCTTTGGTGAGTCAGCCCATTGAGATATATGTTGTTTTTTTACCCCACCCGCCAGCCGTATGACATTTCGTGGGCGTTCCCACACAGACCGACTGTCTCTATATTGCAACACCCTCGCTTGATGGGTTTTGATATTCTTTGATGGTGTTTGTGGTCTCTCATATAGTAAACACAGAGAAGATGCTCAGTGGGTGGAGCATGGCAGTAAACCTGCCAGGTTTGGGCTTTCAGTTTTTTATAAGTTTCACTTTTATTTTTTATTTTTTGTGCATTCATACATGTAGGGTAGCCTACTCTCACTCAAAGTGTCCACCAAAATTGGAAAATGCAAAATCACTTTTTGGTACAACACCGTCACAACTATCAAAAGCAATCTACTGTTACCTCACACCACAGACCTGTATGGTCGGGAATTATGTAGCCTAATAAAACCATGACAAACGAATTCTTTAAATCAAATCAATCAAATTTCTAAATCAAGGTGTGTTTTTTCTGCAATGTAGGCTATAGTTGAAAATCAACATGGCATTCTGAGGAGAGAAGAGTGTGTGCAGGTGCGAGGTGTTGGAGAGTGACATCCATGCCGTGCGTAATGTATCCAAGCGAGGATTTCCTGCACTGCACGGAGAATACTGTTTGCGCTCAGGCGTACGCCTGGCGTAGTGGGATTTTTTGTGCTAAGACCAGCTATTTGGTGGCGTTAAAATTGAGAGCACCCAAGGCCATTTTTTCTAACGCATTGCGCTGGAACGCTTATTTTGGCATGGGCAAAGCCCAAACCTCTGTTTACGCTCGGAACATAGCAACGGTATCTTTGCCAGAGTGCAAAATGACACTTGCGGGGAGGCAGATGATAGGCTAGAGGCCCACGGACACGCCTGGGCCACGCCTACACCTGTGTCTGCGCTTAGATCCCAGCGCAAAACTGGATGGTGGAGGCAGACGATAGCTTAAGACGCAGGGAAGATAGCAAAGAGGCGTGCAAACAGCAGCGCAAACGATAGCGCCATATGAAGATAGGGCCCATAATGTTAACGCATAAACACACTGCATAGAAGATGTCAACTCGTTTTACAACAACAGTGGAAAATTATTGGAAAGTCACAGTGCAAGTTGCTATTTAGACTGTAAACAGTGGATGCGGAAATGGAAGTGATGGTGGCAGGAGAGGCGCGCTGTACAGGAAGCTGGGAAAAACGGTAGGGCTGTCCCAGAGTCGATTTTTCAAATAAAGATAGACTCTGGGTTCCCAGATTGCATGTGGTATAAACAGTGTGATGTGTTAGCCTAAAGGAGGCAGGCTGTGAGCAGGAATGATTTGTCTCATATTCTCTCTTGCCTTATACATATTGTATAAGGCATGAGTTACTGTATACTTAGGCCCAATCCCAATTCCTATCTTAAGTCTCAATCTTAACCCTCAGTCTCAAAAATGCGCACTCCCGCGAAGTGCTAGTGCTGTCCCGATTCTCAGTGTGTTAAGTTAAGGGTGGAGTTTGAGGGCTGTACGGCCCTCAGTTTTGAGATTTTCCAGGACCACACTTGGCGGTGAGTGCTATCCCACAATCCTTTGCGCGTCACCGGCCGAGGCCAGCCGAATGCTGCCCGAGTCCGTCCGATTCATTCAAAGCAAGATGGCGGAAGGCGGAAAGAAGAAAAGTTACAGCTGTGAGTATTTTCCCTGTAAATATGTCTTTAAAACTTATGATAAGCACCGTGATGAAGCGTATGGCCTCTTTGTAGCGTAAACACGAACACATTTTTTCGCTAACGATCGATAGTCAGTAACGTTATCCGTCGCGGTGCAGACAAGCCATAACGTTAAGTTAGGCTGTCGTTCAGTTAACGTTATGAACCACGTTACCATTTCTCAGGGGTAATGTTGTTACGTTTTATCAATATAGCGTTAGGTCGTTAGGTCACACGTAATCACATGTGTGCGCCGACATTTTTGTAAGATGACCGGCGGACGGTGTCATCTCCTGTAGCTGCAGGTTAAAGCTGGTGTTTCGGTTTAACGTTCAGCTGAATAAGTTACTTCGGTAGTTGTGTCCCAGGTTATTTGGTTGAATATCAATTTCTAACCCAAAGAGTGAAACGTTAACGTGGTTGAAAGTCACCAGATAACACGGTCACACTGGCTCTGCTGGATGTTGTGGTGACAGTATTCATTGTGATAATTGCATGAAAATAAAACCTATATCTGACAGGTAACCCACAAAAATAAAAGAAACTAATTACTGTTATCCCTGTTCCATTTCAGGGCCACCAGATAAAACACGGGCCCTGATTCATTTCAGGGCCAGCAATGAAGATAAGTTCCTCAAAAGCAAGCAGGCTCCAAAGAAACTATGGGAGTGAGTAATTTGGGCTGTGAACTGTTCATATTCATAACATAATTCTCGATCACACCGGCAACTGTTGCCCTAGTGACCAAGCATTCTGTTTTGTAAACGGGTCTATTAGATGGCTTGGAGGGAATTGTGACACCCCAACAAGCAGGGAAAAAGTGGGAAAACCTCAAAACTAGATACAAGGTAATGTGAAACACCCATCCTTATTCCTTATAATGTATTTTTAGTTCCTGACAGTATTAGTAATACTGTGTTTGTGTATGTGTGTGTGTGTGTGTGTGTGTGTGTGTGTGTGTGTGTCAGGAACTGAAGCGGACGGAGGGGAGGAGACTGCATCCACCTGGAAGTATTTCCAAGACATGCATGAGGTTCTGGGTGGGAGGCCATCAATCGACCCTCCTCTGCTGGTGGCGTTCTTCACCCCAGAAGGGGACCCTACGGCTATTCTAGAGGTCAGTTTCGAGCAACAATCACATTTCAGACATTTCATGTTTTTTTGTAATATATACTGTATGTGACTCCTGACCATGTCACCTGGTTATTTTTTTCAGGCGATGTGTGTTGGTGGTCCCTCCACCTCATCAACTACCGCTGCAGATGGTCCGTCCACCTGCGATGATGGTCCCGCCACCTCAACCAACGGTCCCTCAACCACTACCTCCGCCAGTCCCCCAACCCCTTCACCAAAGAAAAAAATGAAGAAAAATCCCGTAGTGGATTTTTTGAAGAAGGAGAGTGAGAGGGAGCAGAGGCGCCACGAGGAGAGCGAGGCGAAGACGGAGCGCATCCTCTGCCTTTTTGAAAAAATAGTTGACAAACTATAATGTCACTTTAGCTGCTGTTCTCTGCTGTTTTCCACTGTTCTGAACTATGGTACCTCTAAATTTCTTTTTGATGTTCTCGGTTGTTTTGCGCTGATCTGCACTACCTCTAATTTTTTTTTATTGTTCTCCATTGTTTTGCACTGATCTGCACTACCTCTCCGTTTATGTATTGTTCATGGCATTTCTTTTTGTAACAATTGTAATAACTTTTTATAAACTATTAAATAAAATAGTAAAGAGTTCAGATTGTGAGTATGTAATTTATAATGTAATCATATTTCCCCATGTAGGTAGTTGAAACATATGCATGATATAGGGGGAAAAAACAGTAATAGATTTTATGAAAAAGATTTATTAGACAAAAGTGAAAAACTTGACAAAATATGTTTTAAAAAGGCACTTAAAACTGAACATGTATCAAACAGTAAAAAGTATATACTTTATAGATATAAGTATAGAGCTTTGGCGTATTGCTGCCCCCCACAGTCTGAAGACGTATCTGCCTTTAAGGGCTGTCCCATTTTAAAGTCGCAAGATAGCCCTTAACACTTAGTTTTGAGGGCTACTAAGATTGAGGGTTGAGCTTGAGGGTTAAGATTGAGGGTTAAGAAAAGAATTGGGATTGGGCCTTAACCTGACATGCTTCTGAACATATTGTATAAGGCAAGAGTTAGTGTATACTTAACCTGACATGCTTCTGAGCATATTGTACAAGACAAGAGTTAGTGTATACTTAACCTGATATGCTTCTGAGCATAAGGCAAAAGTTAATTTATACTTAACCTGATCATATCACTCCAGTTCTTAAGTCCTTACACTGGTTGCCAATGTGTCATAAAATATATTTTAAAATACTGTTATTAGTCTATAAATCACTTAATGGCCTAGGCCCAAAATACATAGCTGAATTGCTCCCACGCTACAAACCGTCTAGAACTCTTAGGTCAACAGGGTCCAGCTTATTAACTGTCCCTAGGATCAAATCAAATCATGGGAAGGCTGCATTTACCCACTATGCTTCTGCTAGCTGGAACAAATTGCCTGAAGACCTCAGATCTGCCCCAACCTTACTTACTTTTAAAAATAGACTAAAGACTTTTATGTTTACCGTCGCTTTTAACTGCTGACAGCTACTATGCAAACCCAATGAGTCCTCTATAAGTTTTTAGCTCTTTCTGCAACTGCTGCGCCTGTTGCTTAATGCACTTTTTATACTCTTTTTTAAAGTTTTGTTGTGATGCTTTTAAATGTCCATTTTATTCTCTTCTTTTCTTTTCTTTTCCTGTCAACCATTTTATGTGAAGCACTTTGAATTGCCTCTATGTATGAAATGTGCTATACAAATAAACTTGACTTGACTTGACTTGACTTAACCTGACATGCTTCTGAGCATATTGTATAAGGCAATAGTTACTGTATACGTACTGACATGCTTCTGAGCATATTGTATAAGGCAAGAGTTACTGTATACTTAACCTGACATGCTTCTGAGCATATTGTATAAGGCAAGAGATGTGTTAACCTGACATGCTTCTGAGGATATTGTATAAGGCAAGAGATGTGTTAACCTGACATGCTTCTGAACATATTGTATAAGGCAAGAGATGTGTTAACCTGACATGCTTCTGAGCATATTGTATAAGGCAAGAGTTACTGTACACTTAACCTGACATGCTTCTGAGCATATTGTATAAGGCAAGGTATGTGTTAACCTGACATGCTTCTGAACAAATTGTATAAGGTAAAAGATGTGTTAACCTGACATGCTTCTGAGCATATTGTATAAGGCAAGAGTTACTGTATACTTAACCTGACATGCTTCTGAGCATATTGTATAAGGCAAGATATGTGTTAACCTGACATGCTTCTGAGCAGATTGTATAAGGCAAGAGATGTGTTAACCTGACATGCTTCTGAGCAGATTGTATAAGGCAAGAGATGTGTTAACCTGACATGCTTCTGAGCAGCTCCAGCTTCCAACTTAGCTCCAGTCTCAACAGGCATGCGGTGCGCTGGCTCCAGTGGCTGGTGGCAGCTGTCTATCTGTGTTCCCCACAAGGTTGCTCTTCATATGGCATCATTGTTCTGCCTCAGCACTCAGACACCAGTCTTCTGCCTCAGCACTAACTCTGCCTAACCCCCCCAACCCCCCCCCCCCCCCCCCCGCGCAGAAGGTACGTTGCTCCAGAGATTAAAAAACAAAACAAGGATGATTATTCATACGCCATGCCCAGGAGATGGAAATTGAGTATGCGAGTGTGTATTTGCATGTGTGTGTGTGTGTGCGCGCACGTGCGTGCTCTTTACTGTATCCTCCCCCCAATATTTTGGACTTGCTGTCTCCAGAGTGCACAGCTCACATTGGGCTGAGCCAGAGGAGAAAGCCATTCACTTCTGTTTCTATATGATCTTAGCCAAGGGCATGCTGATATAATGAATACATCATTCTTTTATCTGGAGTGAGCAGTACACTTGCAGATATGTCCCGCCCGGTGGACTTAAACGATCCCCCCCTTCCCCCAGTTTCACATTTAAAAACATGTACAGTCATCCCTTTGTACATTTAAGCAGTTTATCTGTGGGCTTCTGAATTTTTCTGAAAAAAAAGGAGTAAAAACTTATGTGAAGGTGATCTGGGTTGATATCCTTCTCAGAACGTTAATGTGTGTGCAAGTGCCTGAGAAAGAGCAGGAGGAGAGACAGAGAGAGAAAGCGAGAGAGAGAACTTCTCAAGTCTTGTGAATACAATCATATCAGCGTGGATAAAAAAAACGAGGGCTTAGCTTAGTCCCATGCGCAAAGAGTCGTGAGGTCCTCTGCACCAAATTCCTATTAAAGCGGATTTGGAGTGGAGGGCATTGGAGATTAAATGCGCCGAATCTGCAGGTGATGTCTTTTACTGCGCACACCACCCACATCGAAAAGTCTTCCCATAGCTTAAACCCCTCTAACATCACCCACACACACACACACATACACGCACGCACGTACGCACACGCGCACACACTGCCTTTCAATTATCGTCCTCACTTTCCACAACCATAATAGTCTTTGATTTACACGGTCAGTTTACTTTTCTTACCTTTCTTACTTTACTTTACTTTTACGTTTCTTTCCCCCATTTCTCCTCCCTCCTCTGCAAAATGGCATTCTTTATCTTGGGACACAAAGTGTCCATTTCCATACAAATCAAAGTTTGACGGAAGCATTTCAGAGCAAAGTAGCAGATTGGTGGATGAGGAGGGGTGTGTTAAGTCTGGGAGAAACTGGCACTCCAGGAAGGAACGGGCCAGACACTGCGACTCCAGACAATTCATCAGTGAGGGAGGAAGCTGTGATCCGACACAGCCAGCAGCATGGTAATGTTCTCCTCCTGACTGGATCTGTCACTCTTCCTCCTGATGCCGGTGCGTGAAGCTGCGTGTTCGTCTCGCACAACAGATGTTTCCAGGAAGAAAATGAAATTGGACTCTCTCTCTCTCCCTGTGTGAGTCAGTTCTATTTCACTTCTTCTGTGTCTCACATGGGTACAAAGACAGTCGATCGCTTGCAAACCTGCAGACATGACAAGTTGTTCTAAACACCAGAGTGGATTATGATTCGTTTGAAGAAACATAAACACTTTTATCCCCACCTGACATCTGCCTCCGCCAGACCTCTGTCCTGCTTGTCTCAGCACTGTATCTCACATGGGTGTAAAAATCAAACACTCTCATGCACGCACGCACACACACAATACACCAATCAATGTCCTAGTAATATTGAATGATGTCAGGCTTTGTGATTGGCTGAGGAAATGCCTTTACCCAGACATTGCATTGGCCTTAAAGGCCGGCTTTCCTAATTTTCAACCACATTTGTGTCATTACAATGTCAGTAGTTGGATTAGATAAGCAGCCTTTACCTCCCCTCACTCAACCCTCCTGGCTGATCTCCCTTATCTCTCACATATTTAGTACACCGCTCTGACCCGTTTTACGTCATGACCGCGTCAGAGCAGTGTACCACACTTGCGGAAGATGAGCAGCTTTAAACTACAAGTCTTGTCTGGGTGTGCCGCCATGGTCCCGCCTCTAGACGTCCTCCACGCCCCTTCACAGCTCCTAAACCAAAACAAAAGGCAGCAATTTTTTTCCACCGCATAGCATAGGCTAGCTAACGTTAGCTCCCCTAGCTCCTTGCAAAGAACCATGGCCATATCTCGGGAACGGAAGCAGCTACAGACACGGGACTGGCGGCTTTGGAAAGCTCGTCAAATTTTACATCTAGTAGAAGGTGCGTTGAAGTTACAAAATCAACGATGGGGGCGCTGAGCAATGTACCCTTTTTTACATGAAATAGTTACAACATCAGATGCTCATAACTCCTAGGAAAATGCCTTAAACTGCATGAAACTTTGTGCGTGAAGACATCTCCCGACATATACTTCGGTTTAAAATTGGTGCAATTTGGAGCCAAAAAAAAAAAAGTAGCTATGCTATTGTTAGCTATCCAAGAAAAATGCCTTCTTCTTCTTCTTCTTCTTCTTCTTCTTCTTCTTCTTCTTCTTCTATTGTTTTATGGCGATGCCTTCTTCTTCTTCTTCTTCTTCTTTGAGTTTTATGGCGGTTGGCAAACATATATATGTGCATTACCGCCACCTACTGGAGTTTGATATCAGCCAAATGCCTGAGGGGTGGGCGTGGACTTAGAAAACCACGAGCCCAGTGCATTGTGGGAAGTGGAGGATTTCTGCACCTCGCAACCGCCCCTCCCCCCCCCCCACCCCACAGAGTGTATTTTCTTTGATTTATCAGGCTATGAACAACCGATTCAAAAAATGTAAATGGATTCCAACTCCATATGTGCGTTACATTTAATAAATCTTCATATTCACCACGGTAAAGCCATCCTTTAAGAAACCTTCCCTTGACCCTACTGCTATTCAGAACTACAGACCTGTCTCTCTTCTCTCATTCCTTTCCAAAACCAACAACTTTCTCTCCCAGAATGACCTCCTGGACCCTCTGCAGTCCGGTTTCAAGGCTTTTCACTCCACTGAGACAGCTCTTCTTGCTGTCACAGAGGCCCTTCACACTGCTAAGGCCTCATCCCTCTCCTCTGTGCTTGTCCTCCTTGACCTGTCTGCTGCCTTCGATACAGTCAACCACCAAATCCTTCTTTCCACTCTGTCTGACCTCGGCATTTCAGGTTCTGCATGTAATGCTGTGGTATTGGACCCAGGAGCAGAGATGACAAAGTCAATAATCAGTTTTAAATCTTTTACTGATTTTCAAGAATTCACAAAAATAAACAAGGTAACTGAAAGCCTACTTAAACAGGGTTGGACGACCGACAATAAACTAAAGCAAGAAGGCAGGCAGGTTCAGTCCAGACGCGTGGAAACAGGTTTCCCAGAAGGCAGGGTTTAGTCCAGAAAAGGTTCACAGGAGCGCTCGGACAGGAACAGGCAGTGGCACAGCAGCAGTGAAAACAACGATCAGCAACGGGGTCTGAAAGCAGAGAGGGTTATATAGGCGGCCAACCAGGTGCAGACAATCATAGAATTAGTAAGAGATGATGTCACTGTTTTCTAATAGGCCGCTTTCTCCCGCTGCTCCACTCAGCGCGGGAAGACTGTCCAGCGCCATGGACAGCAACGGCTTGGCCTTCGCGCGCCATGGCCATTTCAGCACTTCGGCTCGTTCCTCTGCTGCAGCCTGGCGCGCCGTCACTGACACTCGTTCCCGGGGTTGTGTCACTGCACTCTCCTGGTTTGCTTCCTACCTCTCGAACCACTCATACCAGGTCTTATGGAGAGGGTCCCTCTCAGATCCTGCCCTCTTACCACCGGTGTCCCCCAGTGCTCAGTCCTGGGCCCCTTACTTTTCCTTCTCTATATCAGATCTATTGCCTATGTGATCTCTTCTCATGGCTTTTCTTATCACTGCTATGCTGATGACACCCAGCTTTTCCTTTCCTTCCCCCCCTCCGACACTCAAATCGAGGCTCGCATCTCTGCATGCCTCAAAGACATTGGCGACTGGATGTCTGCCCACCACCTCAAGCTCAACCTTGGTAAGACAGAGCTACTCCTCCTCCCAGGGAAAGACTGCCCTCTCGCAGATCTCTCCATCTCCATTGACAACACCACTGTACTTCCCTCCCAAACAGCTAAGAACCTTGGGGTGATCCTTGACAACCAGCTGTTTTGCTCAGCCAACATAGCTGCAACAGCACGCTCCTGTAGGTTCTCCCTCTACAACATCCGCAAAATCTGTCCCTTTCTCACAAGAGAAGCGACTCAACTCCTGTTCCAGTCACTTATCATCTCTCGCCTGGACTACTGCAACGTGCTCCTGGCCGGCCTACCTGCCACCGACATCCGACCGCTTCAGCTCATTGAGAACGCTGCAGCCCGTCTGGTATTCAACCAACCCAAATTCTCTCATGTCACTCCCCTCTTCCAGGACCTCCACTGGCTTCACATCTCGGCTCGCATCAAATTCAAGACACTGGTACTGGCCTACAGGGCAGTACACCAGTCAGCTCCCCTGTACCTGCAATATATGGTCAGGTTCCAAACCTCTCAGTGCTCCCTTCGCTCCTCCACCAGTGCAGGTCGCCTCGCCCCTCCTTCGCTACGGGGGCTCAAAAGTCGCTCATCCCGATCTCGAGTCTTCTCGTCCCTGGCACCTCAATGGTGGAACGAGCTTCCACCCTCGGTCAGGACTGCTGAATCACTGCCGATCTTTCGGAAAAGACTAAAGACTCACCTTTTCAGGCTCCATCTGGGCCCTTCTTGATCTAACTTCTTTCTCTCTCTTTCTAAAAAAAAAAAAAAAAAAAAAAACTACTAACCTAAACTAAACTTGTACCACTGTTCCTTCAGAATTTGTAGTTGTCATAGACTGTGCTCCACAGTTGATTGCTCTATTGCTGACAAAAATGTGTTATTGTAAGTCGCTTTGGATAAAAGCGTCTGCCAAATGACGTAATGTAATGTAATGTAATGCCATTGGCTGCAGCTTATTTCCGAATTGTGTGATTGCAGCCGGAGAGCTGGCTGCAGTGTTTGATGCAGGAAACTCGGAGAAATATGGACTTGAAAATCAATTTCGGAGTGGGGGGGTTTCGAAAAGGCAGGGTGTAACCCCTTTAGTTTACTTGCTTTGGACACTCTAACAAAGCTAGAGCGGACAATGGTTGCTGACATGGGAGTTATGACTGACATGGGAGTCATGGTTTCTGTCCAGATATTAAACACATGGCAGGTTTGTGCCTTCCAAACACCATAAAAGTAAACCCGCCCCGGCGCTGCAGGCCACCGCCAGCTTCACGCGCGCCACCACGGCCCCACCCGGCCCGTCTCCCATTCACTGCTCCATCCCGGCCTTCTCCGCTTCCCTGCGCAAGCAGATTCTTGATGGTAGCTACGTCGACCTTGTGCTCCTCCTCCTACTTTCCCTCCATGAATCACCTGCAGACAGGTTTCTTGAGGGGCGGGATGGCACATTGGTCCAGCTGAAGCAGGGGGCGCCACCTCGCTCCAAGGAACTCACTCCCATTGAGTTCACCTACGCCTTCTCTCTCTTCAGGGATGTCCTGTGCTCCCAGTTCCCAGCCCGCCGCATGGAGATGGACGACTACTCCTTGGACAACTTGGCCCTCTGGTTCGGCGGGAACGGGTTCTAGAAATATCACATCCACTTCTCGGACGCCGCGGCCCGCCTCTCTCAATTGAATGAGAACACATTCTGGGGCACGCTTGACATGGAGCTTTACTGCCGTATCTTCGCTGCCCGCGCAGGCCCTGTCATGCTCCCTATGTGGGGCCCCGTGCCACCCAGCCTCTACCTGCTCCGTTCCCGCCCCGCTCCTGCCCGTGCCGACCCGTCCCCCTCCCAGCCGAGGGCCCAAGCATACTCACGCTTTTCCTCGGCCCCTGCTCCCGCAGCCGGCCCAGCCCGCCTCTTCAGTCACCTTCCCCAGACTGACTGGCACCTCAGCGACCGCTATAAAATGTTTGTCAATTTTATGTTTTGCAATTTTCTCCCTTACTGCACCGAAAATGAACCGAACCGTGACTTCAAAACCGAGGTATGTACCGAACCGTGAATTTTGTGTAGCGTTACACGCCTAATTGCTTTGTGCCTAATTAACCTGGGCAATGGCGGGTACATTGCTAGTTCATTTATAATATAGCGGTTTTTCTTATTTTGTTTGTAAATATCGTGTTTTGTTGTAGCACCCGGGGCTCTTTCACCAGAGAAGAGCTCATGAACATCAGGGAAACAACTCCTGAGGACTTAGTTCCAAATTTTCTTCCCTGGAAATACTGGGCATTTTGGCCAAAGGTGGGCTCACCTGGGCACGGAGACGAAGAAGAGGAAGACAAGGAGGAGTGCTTCGCAGACTTCGCCGACGCGGACACCGCACGCCACTGCCCATAATATTCCTCTCCAATGTCTGCTCGCTAGGAAACAAACTGGACGAACTCTCTCTCTTCATCATCTGCTTTGTGGAGACGTGGCTGAGTGAAACAACCCCGGACCCCGTGCTACAGCTGGACGGCTTCCAGCTGCACAGAGCGGACCGAGACCCGGTCCTCTCCGGCAAGACAAAAGGCGGAGGTTTGTGTTTCTACATCAACAGTGGCTGGTGTAGAGATGTGTCAGTGATGCTGCAATACTGTTCCCCCACTCTAGAAACATTTATAATCAATTGCAAACCCTTCTACTCTCCACGTGAATTCTCTTCATTCATCCTGGTCGGCACATACGTTACGCCACAAGCGAACGTACAGGAAACACAGCACTTGCTCGCCGATCAGATACTACGGGTGGAGAGAAAGAATCCCGACTCATTTGTAATAGTCCTGGGCGACTTTAACAAAGGAAAACTAACCCACGAACTAACCAAATACCGACAGATGACCAAATGTCCAACCAGAGGCAAAAACACAATGGATCACTGCTACACGGTAATAAACAATGCATACCGCGCTGTTCCCCGCGCTCCATTGGGCCACTCAGACCACGCCATGATACACCTCTCTCCCACCTACAGGCAGCAGCTAAAGTTGCCAAACCTGTGAAGAGGATTTCTAAAAAGTGGTCTAATGAAGCTGTAGAGGATCTGCGGCGGTCATGTCTGGACTCCACAAATTGGGATTTATTCAAAGCTGCAACAGACAGTCTTGATGAATACACAGACACAGTCACATCATACATCAGCTTCTGTGAGGACAGCTGTGTCCCCACTCGCTCCACTGTGAGATACAATAACAACAAATGCTGGTTCACAGCTGAACTCAGGAGGCTGAGAGAGGAAAAGCACAAAGCATTCAGAAGTGGAGACAAACAGCAGAATGCACACAACATCCACCAGAGTGATATTTCGCCCCAGGCCATTCCTGGACTCTCACAGGGATCAAATTACCTCAAACGTGATCTCGGTCACCAAGTCTTGTCAAGTCCCGCGATACCTTCCTGCCAGCTGGCCAACTACAGGTACACGCTTTGCGGTGATGGTTTTAGCGTAACCTATGTGGGGTTTGGCGTAACCTATGTGGGATTCGAAATAACGAAGGTTATGCCAAACCCCACATAGGTTACGCTAAAACCACCGCAAAGCGTCCTACCTGTAGTTGGCCAGTCGGCAGGAAAGTATCGCGGGACTTTACGAGACTTGGTGACCGAGATCACGTTTGAGGCAATTTGATCCCTGGGAGACTCCAGGAAACAGCCTTTGGCGAAATATCACTCTGGTGGTTCTTGAGGGATCAGATTATCATGATATGTGGCGAAAACGGGAATAAAAATAGCTATTTAGATGCAGGAAAGACAGGCTCACACTTGGCCCCAAATCAGCTCCATTTTACAACTGACTTGGACGCTATTGATCTCAAAACAACGCTAGGACGGCCAGAAACGCCGCGGACATCGCTGGGTGAGTGGCCAAATCATAATTATTGCCAGGAGATGGGTCCAGGTAAAAAAAAAAACGAAATTCTCCTTTAAAGAGATCACCAACTTCAAGCTGTCTGCCCCACCAGCGACAGACGACCCCCACCTGGCAAACAGACTCAACGACTTCTATTGTCGCTTCGACAATCACCCCAGCCCCAACCCCCGCAGCTCACCTCAAACCCACCAGACCCCCCTCCCACCCCCTCCTCACCTCAACTCCACCAGACACCCCCCTCCTCACCTCAACTCCACCAGACCCCCCCTCACTACTCCCCCTCCACCAAATCCTACCCCCGCTCCCCCCCACTCCCCCTCTACCAAGTCCCCTCCCACCTCCCCCCCCACTCCTCCCGCACCCCAACCCCCCCCCCCCCCTCACGCCCCCTCCAACTACAGAGCAGGAGCCTCTGGACCTAGCCTGCCTGCAGCCCCCTCCCCCCCACCGCCACCTCTACACATACAGGAGTTAGAGGTAAACATCCTCTTCAAAAGGCTAAAGACTAGGAAACCGGCTGGTCCTGACGCCATATCACCCTCTGCCCTGAAGCACTGTGCTGACCAGCTGGCTCCAGTATTCACAGACATTTTTAACTCCTCACTGGAGACCTGCCACGTACCAGCATGCTTCAAAACATCAACCATAATGCCCCTCCCAAAAAAGGCAAGGCCCTCCGCACTTAAAGGATGGGTTTACCGATGGGGAATATGAATATATATTAATTCTTAAAAAATCTTAAATTTCGAATCCGTTGAAATTTTTGAAATTGCTTGTTCACAGCCAGAGAAAAAAAAAAGAAAAAAAAAGAAAAAAAAAAAAAAAAAAATGGGCCAGGTGACGCGTTTCGCGTCGAAACGCGTCACCTGGCCATTTTTTTTTTTTTTTTTTTTTTTTTTTTTTTTTTTTTTTTTTTCATTTTTTTTTTCTCTGGCTGTGAACAAGCAATTTCAAAAATTTCAACGGATTCGAAATTTAAGATTTTTTAAGAATTAATATATATTCATATTCCCCATCGGTAAACCCATCCTTTAAAGACTACAGACCCATCGCCCTGACCTCTGTGGTCATGAAGTCTTTTGAGCGCTTTGTCCTGTCCTACCTCACAGACCCACTCCTGGACCCCCTACAGTTTGCCTACAGAGCCAACAGGTCTGTAGACGATGCAATAAACATGGCCCTCCACCACATCCTCACACACCTGGACAATGCAGGAACCTATGCCAGGATCCTGTTCATAGATTTCAGCTCGGCGTTTGACACGATCGTCCCAGCCCTGCGACAGGAGAAACTCTCCCAGCTGGGCATGCCCGACCCCATCTGCAGATGAACCACAGACTTCCTGACTGACAGGAAGCAGCATGCTGGCTGGGTAAGCCTGATGGACTTTCGGTCCATCAGCACCGGCGCTGCCCAGGGCGGTGTCCTCTCTCCCTACTTCTTCGGTCTGTACACCAACAGCTGCACCTCCAGTCACCAGTCCGTCAAGCTCCTGAAGTTCGCAGATGATACCACCCTCATAGGGCTCATCACAGACGGAGATGAGTCGGGATACAGACAGGAAGTTGACCATCTGGTGACTTGGTGCATTCAAAACAACCTGGTGTTAAATGCTCAAAAAACAATGGAGATGATTGTGGATTACAGGAGGAACAAACCCCACCTTCCCCCATCACCCTGGGTGACTCCCTAGTCCACACTGTGGAGTCCTTCCGCTTCCTGGGGACCATCATCAGCCAGGACCTAAAATGGGAGCTGAACATCAGAGCTCTCACCAAGAAGGCACAACAGACAATGTACTTCGTGCGGCAGCTGAAGAAATTCAAAGTGCCAAAGGCCACGATGGTGCACTTCTACACCTCCATCGTTGAGTCCATCCTCACCTCCTCCATCACCGTCTGGTATGCTGCTGCCACTCTCAAAGAAACTAACCGACTTCAGCGCATCATCTGCTGTGCTGAGAAGATAATCAAATGCAACCTGCCATCCCTCCAGGACCTGCATGCTCGCAAGATCATGGCCGACCCCTCCCACCCTGGCCACAAACTCTTTAAGACACTCCCCCACGGCAAGAGACTGAGGTCTGCCAAGACCAGAACCACCCGCCACAAGACCAGCTTCTTCCCAACCGTCATCAGCCTCACCAACAAGGCCCGGAAACCCCTTCCGCCAAGGACCTCACCAACAACCCCCCCCCCCCACCCCATCTAATTTAATGCCTGTTTAACTTGGACTGTAAATTCATGTATATTCCCTGCACATTTAATGCCTATTTAACTTAGCCGGTAAATTTCATGTACATTCAATGTAAACTCTATTTAACTCTGACTGTAAATTCATGTAAATCCACTGCCTATTTAACGTCTATTTTAACTCGGTCTGTAAATCTCATGTAAATTCAACGTAAATTCATATTTATTATCCACAGAACACTTCACCACTCATGAACATATTGTATATATTTACTCGATTTGATTGCACTTGCAACTTTGTAATTGTTTTTAGTTATCTTCCTACTTCTTATCTCTGTATATTGATGTGACCGCTACGCTGCATACAGACACTAAGACAAATTCCTCGTAACTTGCATACTGTGGCAATAAAAGTGATTCTGATTCTGATTCTGATTCTGATTGATTCTGATTAGTTCTAAGCTGTTTGTGTGTTGCTGCATATGTTGCTTTTGCTACAGTAATGGCCCATTTCCACCGCTGGTATCAACGCGGCCCCGCCCAGCTCTACTCGCTTTTTTGTCTCATTCCACCGATCAAAAACGTGGACAGCCCGGGTTGAGTCGGGGTTGAGTCGTGCTGCTTTTGGTCCCTGCTCTGTTGAGGTTCTAGCGCTGTGAACCCGGGTTCATATGGTGACGTGAAAACATTGTAGACGACTGATTGGTCAGGCAGAATCGTGTTTACTCTATCTAATGACTGTCAATGCAATGCTGCATACCAGTTTAGTGGGGCTTACCTTCTCTTCTGTTATGTTATTTCCATCAGTCTTTTGTGTTGCTGCCTTCGCCTCTGGTGAAATAAAAACGATCTCCTTACTCAGCTTTGACATGGCGGTGGGTTTCAATTGTTTTGAGAGAGAAAAAGTCCGCTGCTCAGGAAGCCCTTGTAGTTGAGTGCAGCATCGGCTCCGCTAGGCCGCAGGCGGGGCTTTGGTGAAGCCGCGGTCTTGCCTGGTGAGAGGCCGCCGGGGTAGAGGCTTCACTCTGTAGCCCAACCCCCGTCCCTCGCGCAGCGCATGCATGTGAGTTTGACTAACAACAAAGTGATATCCATTCTCCTGGTCGATTGTCACATTTGCCCATGTACACTGTAGGTCATTTAGAGGCACCAGTATTTCATAACCAGTTTAAAAGTTCTGTGTATGGATTTAATTTTAACGTAATGTTATAGCCTACTTCGGCTATATGCGGAGGACAGATATGCGCTCGCTATGACGACCAGTTGTGGGCGGGGGTGGGCGGGGGCAGATCAGCAGCGGTGGAAACGAAACATCCATCGGGTCGAAACAAATAGAGCCGAGTGGTGACCAGCTGTGCAGGGCTGTAAAATGTGGTGGAAATGAGCTATAAATGTCACGGCTGAAGGACTATACATTTTATAAAAGCAAGAAAAGCCCCACGCTGTCTGTAAAAACACCCCATTAGCTGTTGTAAAATCACTGTAAAGCACAGCCTCTTGGGGTGCATTGCAGTTATTCAAATTATCGTCTGTTTTTCCAAAGGTGGCATAATTGATACTAGTATTATGCTTGGATGACATTTGAGTATGACTTTTACAAAACTAGATTTCAGTTCATTCAGCTGTATGGATCCAGGGTAAATGAGGAGTGGGAGTAATCAGATGGTTCAACCTTTCCTATTAAATGATAAGAAGGCCAGCCGCTGACAGGTCTGCATGCTAAGAGACTTGCCGGTGACAAATACAACAGTCTATCACATTTCTGTCTTCTGCATGGTTCTTCATCAAAGGCAGCCCGGGGTGAAGGTTATATGGGAGAAGGTCTCATGAATCAAGCTATTTCCCTTTCTCACCGCTTTTTCTCAACACGATAAATGGGGGGAGCCTCTATTTCTCATCTGTGAGAGCTCCACGTGTGTTGCGTTAAAGTGTCAGGCAAGGTTTGAATCGAGATCCATTCAGTCAGATAAGCCACAGAATTTGCTGAATGTTTGACCCAACCTTCATTTCAGACAGCACTTTGTTGACACTTAATTCAATTTACATTAACTATGATTGTCACTGAAGCAGATAATGAGACTTCCAAACAGGCTGTTCAGCGCTGTTCATGTTAAGATGTGGCCACACTTTGATAGCGCTTGAGTCCTAATCGAATAAACAGCGTGATTTTTGTCACTTCACTTTGAGAGCATTGTAAAGTGTTGCCAAAATATGCAAATATATGCAATATCTGCATAATGATGTCTGTGCAGTGTTTGACACTAGAAGGCGGTATCCACAATCGTCTGCTGGAAGTGTAACGATTAGCAGCATGATTAGCTACTTCTCTCACTGAAAGTCAACACAACAATAGTTGGGAATATTTTGAGCTTCTTTTTCCCCCAATAGTAAAATAAGATATCTGATATCTGAACGGACAGGGCGGTGTACTGCCCTGCAAAACAAAAAGGGGGTAACTCAATTTTTGTCAAAAATGAGTTTTTGTCATTTTTGGAACATTGAAGATCTGCTTTATCATGTGGAAAAATATCTTGAGTCAATTTTGTTGTTTTTTGCAGAAAATAGGGGGTGATATTTACAGTAACTTCCAAAAGCCCTAGAAAAGCCAAGCAAGACTGAGGTAACATCAGTTACGGTTGTTTGGTTTGGTTTGACTGCACTCTGAATGCTCTGCCCTGCAACGCCAAAAGGGGTAACTCACCAGAATGCTCAGGTTGAGTTGAGGTATAAGTTACATTACTGGGCAGGCCTAATGTCATGATTGTGACATCAGACCAATACCACCCCCACCCACACAGACACCCACACCACCCACATTAACTCCCAAGGTGCCAGCTCATACGGCATTAACCCCTTAACCCTTATATAAATGAACCCGTGAGGCACCTCATATGACATTAACCCCAGAGGCGCCAGCTCATACCACATTAAACTCATTCACCGCCAGTTTAGGACTGCCAATATTTAGCACAGGCCAAAGATTTTCATAATTGTTGGTCATCTTTCAAGACCCACAGTAAATTATCTATTAGCACCAGAGTGATTTGCAATACCTCAAAATGAAGATGTACGTCTCTGGGTTCACCAGGAAAAAAAAGTGAGCTTTTAGCATGTTCTGTACTCTACTTATAGCCATTTATATACACCCTGTTTTCACCCAAAAAGTCTCTGTGAGAAAAGAAATTGCAGAAAATGGCATTTATGTACACAGCACACAATATCAGGCAGAACTCGCTCTCAATTCTTTTATTTTGAACTGTATTGACATCAGACATGTAAATATTATTCATTATGACACAAATGACAAAAAAAAAAAAAAAAAAAATATATATATATATATATATGAAGTGCTTTTTTTACATTCAACAATACAGTTTGCTCAGTGTGAGTGAGTGTACAGACAGACACACAGACAGACAGACAGACAGACAGACAGACAGACAGACAGACACACACAGACACAGACACAGACACACACACACACACACACACTCACGCACACACACACACACACACACACACACACACACACACACACACACACACACACACACACACACAGAGAGAGAGTTCTCTCCACAGCTGCTGCTGGATCGCACCTCCTTCCCCCTCCTTCCCCATCAGCGTTTTGCCTCCTGCTGCTCGTTTCCCTCCTCTCGCTGGGAGGAATGCTGCGACACGACACAGGCTTTGGGACCAGGCGCTGCTGTTACCGGATCGATCATGTTCGTCACGGGTTTGACTAGGCAATCCAGGTTCGCCCTGCAGCAAGGCTGGCACATAGGAACGGGGTCCAGGGACCAGGATCGATCATGTTGGTCACGGGTTTGACTACCGCGGTTTCGATGTCTGCTGTTCTGCAGCAAGTCGATCAGCTCTGCAGCGCGGCGAGGGGGCATTTCAATGGCGTTTCTCCTCTGCAACAAGGAAGCGCGTTTCCTTTCCACCTTCTTCCTAATTTCAAACAACAGCTGCGGTATGTGTTTGATAACGTGCTGTCGGCTTGACTTTGAGGATAAGGACCCGAAACTATGTCACAGGCTGGGTAAGTGTTTCAACTATGCGCTGCACTCATAAAAACAAAAACACGTCAAACACGTCATTGGCGGGGAGGGCTATTTCTGATAACACGTCAAAGACGTCATTGGCGGTGAATGAGTTAACTCATTCATGGCCAGTTTAGGACTGCCAATATTTAGCACAGGCCAAAGATTTTCATAATTGTTGGTCATCTTTCAAGACCCACAGTAAATTATCTATTAGCACCAAAGTGATTTGCAATACCTCAAAATGAAGATGTACGTCAAAAAAAGTGAGCTTTTAGCATGTTCTGTACTCTACTTATAGCCATTTATATACACCCTGTTTTCACCAAAAAGGTCTCTCTGAGAAGAGAAATTGCAGAAAATTGCATTTTTGTAAAGGACACTATCTCAGGCAGAACTCACTCTCAATTATTTTATTTTGAACTGTATTGACATCAGACATGTAAATATTATTCGTTATGACACAAAATAAATAAATATATATATATATATATATATATATATATACGTATATACATGAAGTGCTTTTTTTACATTCAACAATACAGTTTACTCAGTGTGAGTGAGTGTGAATGTGTGTGTGTGTGCGCGGGGCCCATGTGTGTCTCTTTACATTACATTACATTTCGTCATTTAGCAGACCTAAATGACCGTCCTGACCGTCCTGACCTCATTCTGAGATGTGGGCTCACAATCGGCTCCTCATCTGAAATAAAAGCAACATATCCTCAGTAAACTATATAATCACATTTAGTACAGAGACAGTGTAGTGTACTACTGTCTCAGTAAACTATACGATCATAGAATGCAGAGATCAGTGTCTCTCTCACACACACACACACACACACACACACTCACACATACACATACACACACACACACACACACACACACACACACACTCCTTACCGCGAGATCATCCGGGTCCTGTCGCATTGGAGTCCAGTCTTCCATGCCCTCACATGGAAAGTGGCCGTGCTGCTTGGCTCTGTGTGAAAGCAATTTCTGTGGCGAGGCTGCTGTTCTCCTCCTGCTCACAAAGTTGTGACTCCGTCTCGTCTCTTTCGAGCTGGCACACAGGAACGGGGTCCAGGGACCAGGATCGATCATGTTGGTCACGGGTTTGACTACCGCGAACAACTGATCGATGTCCGCTGCCCTGCAGCAAGCCGACCAGCTCGTGCAGCGCGCCGAGGGGCAACAGCTGCGGTATGTGTTTGTTCACGTGTTGTCGGCTTTTTCTTTGAGGGCAGGGACCTGATACCATGTCACAGGCTGGGGAAGTCTTTGAACTACGCGCTGCACTAATAAAAACAAAAACACGTCAAACACGTCTTTGGCGTGGATGGCTATTCCTGATAACACGTTAAAGACGTCTTTGGCAATGAATGATGAGTTAATAACCCCCTCCGGGCCTGTGCTCGGTCGGCTCAGGCAGGCAGCGGTCGTACGTGTACACCTGGCCGAAGGACAGATCCTTTGTTTGAGGTCAGCCCTGTTAGCCTGTCAGCCATAATCACCTTTCACATTAGCATGTTAGCAGGGCCCAGGATCGATCTCCTGCCCACTCCCTCGATGTGTTCTGGCCTTTGTTCAATCACTCCTGTCTGATCCGAATCACCTATAATTTATTTGTCTTACAAGTGGAGGAGCCGCATACCGACCCAACTTAATCAGTGCTGGAAGCGAGAGAGGGATGGGAATGGATCGATCCGCCATTCTTCCTTCACCGGCTTGCCTTCAGGGGAGGCGGTACACCAGCCAGAGACAAAGGTAATCATCCTTTGTTGTTAACAGGATTCCATAATCAAAATCTCCAATGAATGAAGGCACCAACAAAAGCGTGAATGTGTTATAAGAAACAAAGCAGATTTGTATACATGCATACTATATGACTTGTTTGAAACCAACAGGTCATGAATGTGAGTTTTGTATATATATAATTTTATTTTTTTAATCAGCCATTTTACATGTCAAAGACTTTAAAGTACTGTTTCTGCGCGGGCTCACCGCATGCAGCTCGCACGCAGCTCGGCATGCGCAGCGCACGATTAGCATGTGCAGCGCACTATTGTGCAACTTCGCCTCACTGATGACGATGTCACAATGCCTATGACATCACTGATGATGTCACAATGACTATGACATGATCAGTGCCTATGACATCAGTGATGTCATAAGATGATTTCGGCCAATAATGATGTCACTGGGACGAGGGACAGAAAGTAGGGAAACAGTGGATGGATAAATCCAGAAGGAGGCGGTAATGCAACATAAAATTGCCAACTGTCATAAAACACCACAGAAGAAGAAGAATGATGTCACTGATGACATCACTGATGATGTCATATACATTGTGACATCAGTGGGACAAAAATTTAAACCGATATTGCCCACTTGCTCCCTTTTATATAAATAAAACCGTTGCATGTACAGTAGGATGTTTTGTTTGATGGCCAAAATAAATGGGTGAAATTGAGGCACTGTCCCTGTTCTTTTCAAGTTGGTGAGTGCTACCATACATCCTTGGATGTTGTTTTTTTAAGTATGTTTTTTCTGGGTTTAACACCACAGTAAGAGTTTAACTGGAAAAGCGTGTCCAACTCTGCACTGCAATACTTTACTGTATGTACTTTTAACAGAATATCTCACCGATGGTTTAGTTAAAGGTATTGCATTACTGTAAGTATTCACTGTAAAACTCTAAAATCCCAGATTATTTATGTAACTATTTTAGAGAGTTCCCAGAGAATAATTTTACAAAGTGCTTTCTCCCTTCCAGTGTTTCGCCAGCTTTTATTTAGACAGTCTCAATGTCTCTTGAGTCCCCATAGTGTCTCACCATCTGCTGCCCCTCAGCTCTGTAACTAAACATATACCACCTCCACATGCATTCTGACAAGCTTCACAGTCTATTCTCATTGTGTAAGTGGCCGTTCACACCATACGCCAAAGCCAGGCCGAAGCCACAGGCTGAAGCCACGCAGGTTCATTTCGGCATCCTTGTTAACCGGTGAGACCGTTCACACCAGTCGCATGCCACGCTGAAGCCGCGCTGAAGTGATCATTCAGGATTCAGTCCTATTTTTCAGGCATGACGCGTGAAGCTGCCAGGCATGAATTCAATGGGAGTTTTGGGCGGGTTCAAGGCGCGCCGAGCAAGATGCTGGGGAAAAGAGACTGCTCCTGGTGTGACCGGTTAAGCGTCAGTTCAGCTTGAGCCTGCCTCAAGCTTCAGTTCTGCTTATGTTCTGCCTATGGTGTGAACAAAGGCTAAGGAGTTGTTTAATTTTACATTTTATTTTTTTATTTAGAATAACTTGTGAGCACAAGATAAAAAAAAAAGTCACCTGATGGTCTCACAGAATGAAACACAAATGAAGCATCGCGTTAGTTCATTCGAGACACGGAAGTCATACGGTATGCCTGAGCTGTATCCAGCTGTCAGCCGCTGATTGGATTATTCATTCACCAACCACAGCCAGCCATTCTCACAATAAGGCGGTCCGTATAAAAACGGCCTCCTCTCTCAGTCTGATCTGCTCCACAAATGCTGCTGCTCGCAATGCTTTGCTAATCTCATGCTGCTACTTTCATCGCTGCTGTGCCGAGCTTGGATGACAAATCTAGCCAGGTATGAAGTACAGTAGGCTTTTAATGGTTGTTCATCGCACTTACTGTCTCTGGAGGAAGGATCTGTCATCGTAGATTGCATCTTTTGAAATCCAAACAATGATGAAGGGACCGGAGAAAGCCGCAACCTTCACCTTAGCTCTCGCTTCGCTACTAGCTCCTCCATTGATAAAACCGGGCAGGCATTACGATCCTCAAAGCTGTCTAGCGCCTGACTGGGGCAGCCATGAAGAGCTGTTAAGTTGTGCAAAACTTTCCATCTCCAAGCACAAGTTTTCAAGGAAGAACTGCACTTGCTCTGCTGCTTCTCTTCTGCTATAGTGGTTAGCTCCCCTACTAAAGAGCAAGACTCATCATAACGTTACGCCGGATGAAGACCAGGCGGTTCTTGCCGTGCCGATTGTCCAGTGAGAGGCATGTCCACCGCCAGGTTTTGGAAACTCTGTCTCTCTTTCACAAAGAGCAACTTCAGGCCATGGCTGTTGGCTATGCTGCTGCTAGCAAGCTAACTACAACGGCAGCTGGAGGGTGCCCCTGAGTGATGTCACTTCACCGATAAGGACGCTGGGAAATGCAGTCCCATTGCTGCGTTTCTTCACTAAAAGCTAAGTATTCAGTTGTGTATGCTATAGGTTCAAGCATTCAGCGTGTATTGTTTCGGCTGGTTGGCTGAGCGCCTATATTCTTGTAGTGGTTTAAGCTATTATGTTGATGTGTTTGTTCTGACTGTTCCTCAAACAGCAAAGCCAAGCCAGGGCTGTCGGCTACTGCTGCTAGCAGCTAACGCTAGTGTTACGGGGCTGGTTAGATCGATGCCATCGGCTATCCACTAGTTCGGCCGTTACCTGGATGTAGCGGGCTGTCATGTGTAGGAAGCTGTAATGCACCCGCTTGAATGGCAATACTAACGTCTTAAACCTAGCTCGTTGTCTTGTCTCTCATTCTTACATGCACCTGCATCATATACAAACATGGTGTCAGAAGTAGTGGAACTCACGCTTAGATGTGAATGAGCTACGTTGCGATCAGACGCATGATATAGCGTTAACCGGCTCTGAAGCTGAGTCAAGAGGCTAACGTTAGCTAGCATGGCGGCTAACATACCACCACCCTCGCCAATGAGTTTCACGGGCGACTGGAGCACAAATTGGGACATATTCCGGGCCGAATATGAGGACTATGCCCTCGTTACGGGTGTGGCTGGAAAGGACAAGAAAATTCAGGCTGCAACTCTGAGGAGCGTGATGGGGAGTGAATGCAGACACATTTACCGACACAACCTGAACCTCTCGGCGGCGGCACAAGAGGACGCCGCAGCAATACTGAATGCGCTGGGAGAGTACATCAAGCCGGCAAAGAACGTAATACAGTATATGAACGGTACGTGTTTGGGAGCTGCAAACAGGAGAAGGGCGAATCCATGGACAGTTTTGTGACCAGGCTCAGAGAAAAGGCAGCAACTTGTGAGTACGGAGTGCTAAGGGATGAGATGATTCGTGACAAAATTGTGCTGGGTGTTGCAAATGAGAGCACAAGGCGGAGGCTGCTCAGAGAAAAGGGACTCACGTTAATCACTGATATTGAGATGTGCCGCGCAGCGGAGCAAGCTGACATCCGAGTGAGAGTGATGGAAATAGCAAGCCCACACACTGATGCGGTCCACACCGCTACTAAGCAACAATCCAGGCATAACCAAGCGAGGTGGAGCAATTCACCCAGGCCTGTAGACGCGGCCTATGCATGCAAATACTGTGGGATATCACACTCAAGGGGCAGGGAACACTGCCCAGTGTTCGGGAAACAGTGCAAATCATGTGGAACCCCTAATCACTTTGCGAAAGTGTGTCAAAAGAGCAAGAGGAGTGCTGCTGATGGGAAAGTGTGCTGCATGGACAACGTGGCGAGAGGTCAGAGCAAAGTGGTGAGGAGGACATATACATGCATGAGTCAGTCGGCGCAGTACAAACCAAACCTGAAGGAAGGAGGAAATGGTTTGTGACATTGCGACTTCACAACAAGCCACAACGATGTCAGTTGGATTCTGGGGCCACTTGTGATGTTATGAGCCTCAAGGATAAGAAAAGGCTGGCTCCCAATGCACCCCCCTACCCGAGCGACACCCAACTGAAACTGTACTCGAGGCAGTACATGGGCTCCATGGGCATTTTCGAGACTGAATGTACGCTAAGGGGCCACAAATACAAGCTCTCATTTGAGATGGTGAAAACGAACCAGGGTCCACTTCTGTCAGGATGCACCAGCGAACGCCTGGGTCTAATGCACTTCACGATTCCTTATTTATTTATTTATTTGTTTATTTGGACGGGACAGTGCAAAATCAATGAACACAAAAACCATGAAGCAGATACAATCACCTGGAACATAATAAGAGTGTAAAAATTGCCGGATTTAGCACGAGGCTAAACGAGGCTCCTGACGAGGTGCTTAAAGTGGAACATCCACAGCTCGGACCCCTGACCAAAGCGCAGCTGATCGACAAATACAGCGATGTGTTCAACGCACCTGTGGAATCCGTGCCCGGGGAGGTCCACTTTCAACTGGATACCGACATTCCTCCAGTTCAGTGTGCTCCTCGCAATGTTGCAAACCCTGTTGCTGCTCATTTTAAACAGGCTGGCCATAATCTCAACTCCTTTCGCTATATAGGTGTGGAGCAAGTGAAAAGACCCCCCAGAGGAGGTGATCATGAAAAGTTGCTCCTACAGCGAGAAACCTATTGGATTTTCTTTCTAAATACCATGTCCCCTCAAGGTCTGAATGAGGAGTTTGACATAAAACCATTTTTATAACTGTCATTATTCTCCTTTATACAGTCTTAATTTTTGTAATTTTTGTATACAAGCTTTTAGCTTTAAACTGATTTTGTAATACTCATTTCCCCACATACTATTTTCACTTTTCTACTATGTATATTTATTCTATGTAATTTCTCTTATGTATGTTTCTATGTATTTTATTGCAAATACTGAGGATTGTAGGCTACCTGCATATGTATAAAAAATTACTGACTGCGCCTTTATTTTTTTGGGCCGCAGTCAGGTCCTTTTAAGGTGCTGGTTACCTGCTATTGGCTATGCACTTTAGGCTTAATTGACTCACGGCAGCTGCCGTTAATGTACTGTCATCAGCCCTTGTCCCCATATATACCTGTTATGTCTTCCCTCATGCCATTTGCCTGATGAAGACCCCTTTGAGGGTCGAAAGCTTGCTGTAGCTGTTTAAATTAAATATATTGGAGCTGCTCCAGTGTGCGGGTATTTTTCTATTTTTTCTATATTGCTCCTCGCAATGTTCCCATCGCGATGAAGGCAGCTGCAAAGCCCAGCTGGACAAGTACGAGGCCGGAGGCCACATTGCGTCCGTCACAGATCCGACTGACTGGATCAGCAACATGGTAATTGTGAAGAAGCTGAGGATATGTATCGATCCTAAGTTCCTGAACAAGGCCCTGAAGTGCTCTCATTACATTATGCCTACTCTGGAGGACGTCTTGTACAAGTTACCAAAAGCAAGACTCTTCACTTTGGTGGATGCTAGAGATGCATTTCTGCAATGCAAGCTGGACGATGAGAGCAGTCTCATGACCACGTTCTGGACCCCGGGAGGAAGCGTTGGCTCAAGTTGCCATTTGGACTATCAGTGGCACCTGAGGTGTATCAGCAGAAACAACACGAGCTCCTGGCTGGACTGAAGGGCATCGAACCCATTGCAGATGATATCTTGGTCGTGGGCTGCAGGGACACAGACAAAGAGGCTGAGACCGACCATGACACCAAGCTCCTGGCGCTGATGGAGCGCTGCCGTGAGGTCAAACTGCGGCTGAGCTTAAAAAAGCTGCAGTTCAAGTTAGCTGACGTCCGATTTCATGGCCACATTCTCTCATCTGCTGGACTGAAGCCTGACCCGGAGAAGGTGAGGGCCATCATTGACATGCCCGATCCAGAAGACGCGAAGGGTGTGCTGCGCCTCATCGGTTTTGCCAACTATTTGGCCAAGTTCATGCCGTACCTGTCGAGCGTCTGCGAGCCACTGCGGCGCTTGCAGGACAAGGAGACCCCCTGGCACTGGCTGCCCAAACACCAGGCGGCAGTGCTTGAGCTCAAGACACTGGCCACGACCATGCCTGTCCTACGCTACTATGATGTGACTAAGCCGATCATGGTCCAGAGCGACGCCAGCCAGAGTGGACTCGGCTGTTGCCTCATGCAGGAAGGCCAACCAGTCGCATTTGCTTCGAGAGCTCTCACCCCCACAGAGAAGAATTATGCCCAGATTGAGAAGGAGTGTCTCAGCATCGTCGGAGGAAGTCAAGTCAGTTTCCTCAGTCTTATTAGTACAGGTAATATGGCTATCATCACAACATTCAATTAGCAGTTGATATTTTGCTTCTCATCTGCGGTCGTCACTGTCAGTTGGCAGAAATAAGATATTTAAGAAACTCTTTTTCAATACAGGATGTTCCATGAACCAGAGTGTGCATTGACAAATATGCTAAGTGCCAAAGACGTGATGCCGGCTGCCGCCTCAGTGAAATCTAAGCTTGATATTTCTGCACATGGGAGTATAGTTCATTAATATTAAATGCAGCTCATTGTTTATAGTTTAGTTTAATTCAATATCAAATATGGAAATCACAGCTCATCATTATGTTCTGCCCTCTGAGAAAACGTTCAGCTTATATCTGTGCCAGGCTTATCTTTTCATAGGTAAGGTCATTTAATGTGTAATTTCTCTTGGCTAAAGATGCTATGTGTCTTTCTCATGCTTGCTCATCTCTCACTTGAACAAGAAGGGCTCTCAGCACCCAATGAGAATAGCAGAATGCTTGTTGCTTCTCATAGGTAAAGTGCATTTAGGGTATGCAACAGGCTAGGCATTCAGTATGTTTACTCTTGGGATGACCCTGCTGGTGCAGTACTGCTGCTGTTCCAGCAGGCAGCACCTGCTGGTGCAGTACTGCTGTCTGCCGCTGATCCAGCAGGAAGCAGTGTGTTTTGGGGGATTGATTGTTTTTATTTGACATAATAAAATATAATACACAGAAGCATACAGTATTAAAATACATCAGGATAGCACAATAAAGTCATGAGACTTATTTCCATTGCTGTCCCAACCAGTGACAAAATACAAATTTTTGTATTCACTTCGCCAACTGCTATCTCTCCAACTAATACTTGATCTGTCCTCTATCCTCTAAGACCCGTACCGCATGAGATCCTGATGTGGGGCAGGACTAACCCTGTTACTGACTGAGTGTCGAAGGGAAGGCTGACCTCCCGGTGGGAGGCTCCCGCCGCCATCTCCTCTGCAAATGATGAGGACTCCCTCGTCAGCTGCTCTCTTCACTCCTGCACTGGCACGTCTACCTCTGCAGCTGCTTGTCTCAGCATATTCTCAAAGCAATGGGACATTGGTCTTCTGCACCATACAAACATCACATTCGCTCAGAAGTCAATGACATTATCTCAGCTCAAAAGGCCATGAGCACTAACACCTGAGGAGACAGTCATTTATTTTGTACTCATTAGTAAATTACGTTAATTGCTGCATTTGGAAAGTGGTTGGCTGGGTTCATCGTACTGACGTAGGTAGTATGACCTCAGGGGTTGCAGGCTTACTTCTCTCCCAAGCGGGACGCAGCTGAGGTCACAGCTGGCGGGCTGCTTCACTTAAATACTGCTGTTCACATATTGGTAGAATCGCCTCTTTGGATGCAAGCTTACATCCAGGTTATGTATTGTGAGGTCAGCAGCGGCATACTGCCACACATAGGTAGTTAATTTAATTGTAGTATAGCCTCTTTAAGATACATGCATGTATCCTTTTCAAGGTGATCTGAGGTCTGCAGCATGCTGCTGCTACACATCATTTCTATAATTTGGCTGATGCATGGCATGGGCGTGGTTCTGTCTTGGCGTTGAATTCCGTTGTTTTGGGGGATTTTTGCGGCCCTCCCTGCTCGGCGTAGCTTGATGCTGCTGGGCCGGTTCAGGGAGGAGCATCTTCTGTAAAGACCGGAGCCTTCTACGCCAAACATAACTGTATTTCCATTCATGCAATAAAAGGTTAAATCTATGACGAGAGTGTTCTTGAATGAAATGAAGCATCGCGTTATAGTTCATTGGAGACACGGAAGTCATACGCTATGCCCGAGCTGTATCCAGCTGTCAGCCGCTGATTGGATCATTCATTCACCAACCACAGCAATTCTCACTATAAGGCGGTCCGTATAAAAATGGCCTCCTCTCTCACTCTGATCTGCTCCACAAATGCTGCCTCACACTGCTGCTGCTGGCAATGCTTTGCCTCCACCACCCCAGCCTCCACCTTTATAGCTCAGTCTGCTTGGCTCAAAGGCTAATCATGTATTCTAGCGCTAGAGTCTGCATGGCTCAAAATGTGAACATGTTTACATGTCTTGTGTAGGCTCCCTCTCTTACTCACTATGGCTTTACATTTTTCTGGAATCTTGTATCCCCATGGGGGATTTTTGCGGCCCTCCCTGCTCGTGCGCATGTTTCTGTGCGCGTGTTTCTGTGTGCGTGTTTCTGTGTGCGACTGTGATTGCACAACGCCATTATGCATATAGTATCTTCTTAGATGGTTGTTCTGCACGGTACACTGTTAACGATTTTATGTGTGACTCACATAGGCCACTATTGTGCTCTGAATGTGTTACAACTGTGTCTATGGACCTTATTCACAGCGCAGCCATCTTGGCATGATGTCACCCGCTGGTTGGGAACGCAACGAGACTCTCATCCCTGTCTAAACATGGGAGTAGTAGACCAAAAGTTTGAGTTCTGTCACACCAATTTCGTTTGATCACATCGATAAATGGGCAGATGAATGTGTACAGGATTTTAGAATCCGGTGATGATGTCATGCTTGACTATGACATCATCGGAGGAGAACGTCACATATCACATGATGTCACAGGTCGCATTGTGATGTCATCGTCGCGGTGATGATGTCATCACTCTCGATAGACCCAGAAGCGGTCTCCAAGGACTCAGCTAGCCCCGGAAGCCCAGGATATGCTTCGGGTGGTGCCCAGCGAATTGGCGTTGATGCGAAGGCTTTGTAACAGTGTCCTTATGTGGCATTTTACTTTGCATGCATCCAGTCAGACAAGGCTTAAGCCAGAAAGCCAGAGGCGTTCCAGCAACAAATTAGACTTTCATATGGTTCCATTTATTTTGCTAGTTTTAGAGCTTTTCTGGTCTCTGGTCTCGTGTGTGTGTGTGTGTGTGTGTGTGTGTGTGTGTGTGTGTGTGTGTGTGTGTGTTGAAAGTTAACTGGCATGCTTGCATCTAGCAAGTTATGGTCCTGATGGATGGAAACCTCACACTCCCCATAGAGAACCTATTAGATGGAAGCCTGGGGAATGCTTAGAGCTATAGGTTAGCCTGCCAGCATCTAATAGGCAAAAAGGAGTGAGGGCCATACTTTACACACACACACACACACACACACACACACACACACACACACACACACACACACACACACACACACAAACATTGTTTGCATCATCCACATTAACGTTGGCAGTTACAATGGGTGTGTGCGTGGTTGGATGTTAATAAAAAGTCATATGGGTTTAGATAATCGACATAAAAAGATGGACGTCTGGTCTGGTCCCATTCAGTGAAGCCGCTGCATGGTAGATCGCCGCTCTGGTGGCTGTATCCAGAAGAGGGGGAGTAGTGTTGTTGGGTAGGTCATAGAGAGAAACAAAGAAAAATGTTTTTTCTAGGTGGGCGTGGCTTTGGGCACCTTACGTCATCAAAGGAGGGGGGGTCGTGGGTTCTTTTTTTTTTGGTAAAAGTGTTTTTTTTCAGTACTTCCGCAAAGGCCACTTCTCCATTTTTTGCCTTGTGCTTAAAGCCATTTTGAGCAAAAATGCTTTATTCCACTTCTTCCGCAAAAGGGTACTTCTGTTTTTAAATCACTTTCTTGTGAAAAGTGATTATTTCAAAAGGCCTCCAAAGGCCACTTCCGCATTTTCCCCCCATACCACCAGCTCACGACAAATAGCAGCGTTTTTTTTTTTATCTTGGGCAAATACATTTGGCCCATTTGCGCAATCATTATGTAACCCAGCGCCGACCATTTTCACTGTCTACAGATACCTCTCCTTTGCTCACTGTTGTTTGCATTTTTTGATCTCGGCCAAAATGCATTTTGGCCCATTTTAGGATCTGAAACTAGCCTACAGATTCCTCTGACTCAACCATAGAGACCCAGGCTTCCCCTGCCAGCCCATCCCACCCCATCCCCCACGTTTTATCACTTCCGTTTTAAATAAACTTGTTTGTTTTTGACCGTCAGGTGGGCGTACCCGGCAGCACGTAACACCCCTTGAAAGCTACGAATAGCGGCGAGATCAGGTGGGCGTTCCCGGCAGCACGTAACGCCCCCTTGAAAGCTATGAATAGCTGCTTGCTCACGTATTTCTCTGACTCACCCATAGAGGCCCCACAGGTTCCCCCTGACAACCATCCCACCCCATACCCGCTTATATGTATGTACAATACAATGTACAATGTATCCACCATTCAAATATTCCATAATTGCATATTGTGCATGCAAATATTCCATAATTGCATGTTGAGCAGGCTATCTTAGCTAGTATAGCCTACTAATGTATAGCAAAGCATTCTGGGTATTCCCAAGGCTATTCTGTAGATTCCATCCGGGCAACACACACACACACACACACACACACACACACACACACACACACACACACCCACCCACCCACCCACCCACCCACTCACACACATATTCACAGCCAGCCACAAACACACGCACCCACAAATTCACAGGTAAACATGACACACTGAAACATTCCAGTCAACTTCATCATTCATGTGTGATATTATGTATTTTCCCATGTTTTACCCACTCCGGATCCAATTGTGACATCACCATGATAATTTTGATAGGCTATAAGCCTATTAAGCTTTGAATTAAATATGATCAATACAGATTGAGGTTTCAATTTCAGGTTTGAATTGAAAACGATTGAATACAGACTATGGTGTATGACTATGCCGGTTGCCCGTCTCTCAACGAGAGCAGAGTTACCCAGCATGCACTAGTGTGTTTCAACACTGTGTTTTTGGAGATTACTGATGTGCTACGCGATATTAGTTATCTGCAATGTTATGTGATGACTACTAGAGTTTGTACCCGTGTGAACTACATTGCTTTACGTTGTAAAATGTTATATGGCAGTAAAATGCCACTGAATGACCAAATTGATGCATTGATAAAAGTTAGTTTGTTGTTTATGCGTATGCAATAACGGATGCGTTATTATATTTACTGGAATACATACACACGCCAACCTATGTGCCCTATCAGAGTTCGTTACGTTATTGTACAGCATTTGGTTCAAACACAGCTGCATCACTATACGTGTGAGCGTAAGTATTAATGGTTTGCAACTTGTTTGTGTTGTACAGCATTTGGTTCAAACATATGGCGACATTGAATCAGTGTTAGCTTAGCGCTAGCTAGCTAGCATACACTACGATCTGTAGAATTGGCCTGGTTTTGGTCGATATGACCAAAAATTGATATAACGTTACAGTAGCATGGACCCCTCTCGTTTTTTATTACAGTTGAAGATTTCACAAATCTCAACCACTCTCAATCTTGGTACAACCCAGACCCCGGATATCCGTGACCTACGGATATTATTTCAAAATATGGATTGAATATGAATCTTGGAACGTGAACAAACATCTTAGTTTTATGTATCTGTATTTTATATGATTATTTTAATAGTTACTAACTATATTATTATATAACTAACTAGTCCTCCTCACAGAATTGGTTAATTTACTGTGAGACTTTATGCTTTGTAGACAAGCACCAAGTATATATATATATATATATATATATATATATATATATATATAATAATAATAATAATAATAATAATGGTATATAATAATAATAATAATCTTTGTAATACAATTGTTATAAAATTTAAATGTATATCACACTTACAATATGTTTGTTATATGTATTACAACTTAATTCAGCTTTTGTCTCTCCTCCCCTCCCAACCCCTCCCCTCTCCTCTCCTCTCCTCTCCTCTCCTCTCCTCTCCTCTCCTCCCCCCTCCTCTCCTCTCCTCTTCTCTCCTCTCCTCCCCCCTCCTCTCCTCTCCTCTCCTCTTCTCTCCTCTCCCCACCTCTCCTCACCTCTTCTCTTCTCTCCTCTCATCAACTCACCTCTACTCCTCCCCCTCCCCCTCTTCTCCTTTCCTCCCCTCTCCTCTCCTCTCCTCCCCTCTCGTCTCCTCTCATCTCCTCCCCTCTTCCCTCTCTTCTCCTCTCCTTACAAGCCTATAGATGAGGGATTTCAGACAATGTGTCCATTGTTACAATATGTTTGTTGTATGTATTACAACTTAATTCAACTTTTCTTACTACACAAACATTAACACACATCAAACACAACAACTCTTTTCTTACTACACATTCCAAACATTAACACACATCAAACACAACAACTCTTTCTTACTACACTTTCCAAACATTAACACACATCAAACACAACAACTCTTTCTTACTACACTTTCCAAACATTAACACACATCAAACACAACAACTCTTTCTTACTACACATTCCAAACATTAACACACATCAAACACAACAACTCTTTTCTTACTACACATTCCAAACATTAACACACATCAAACACAACAACTCTTTCTTACTACACTTTCCAAACATTAACACACATCAAACACAACAACTCTTTCTTACTACACTTTCCAAACATTAACACACATCAAACACAACAACTCTTTCTTACTACACTTTCCAAACATTAACACACATCAAACACAACAACTCTTTCTTACTACACTTTCCAAACATTAACACACATCAAACACAACAACTCTTTCTTACTACACTTTCCAAATGTTAACACACATCAAACACAACAACTCTTTCCCACTACACTTTCCAAACATTAACACACATCAAACACAACAACTCTTTCCCACTACACTTTCCAAACATTAGGCGTTTCTAAGATGTGGGGTCAATATCAATCTACAATCTAGATTGATTTGATTCATTAATTTGGCGTTCTCTCATGCAAAATATCCAACATCCAATATCCAGAAGTAGTGATTACTACACAGAAGTAACTTTAGTTCCACCATTTGCTCTTTGCTTCAAACATAATTTGGATCAGTTGTAACTTTGACCATTTCTAACAATTTCTAGACAGTGAATTTACACAAGCACTTGAGTGAAATTCATAGTACCTATAGGGACTGTGATTGAATGAACGCAGATTGTCAGATTTGTTTACCAAACCCTTATCCTGGTGCCTGCAAGGTTCGTCTGTACCACTAATGTCAGCCACTATGTGTAAATGTGTTACAATATTGGGCTGGTTTCATAGACCTGGCCCAAAAGTACATACATCACATATATGTGTGTTGCACATATCCATATATGCCTCTACCGTATGGGTTAGTCATAATAGTCAAACATGGTTTTTCATGTTCTGACTTGCTGAAATGTGTGCTGCATATATACATGTTAGTTACACACAATAGTCAAACAGGGGTTTTCATGTTCTGACGTGCTGAAATGTTTTACACGTCACGTAAAACAGTTTTTAAAACAGTTAATTGGCCTACACAATGTGTAATTTCAGTTTATTGTAAGTTATTGCATAGTTGCAATCTTTCATACCTGCATACTTACAAGTGGGTTGTTTTTAATGGCATGTGATTTGCGGTTCTAATTACCCAATGTGTAAGGTGATTGTCAATTGTCAATTGTCAATTGTGTAAGGTGATTGTGATGTCAGGTGATTGTAAGTGTGTCATACATACCTACAAGCCACCATATCAGTTGGCTGTGCCAATGATTTTCTGTACCTCTTGATGCGTCAGCATTGTCTTTGTCAGGCTTAGAAGCAATGTCTAAACAGTAAACAGTTTATGACAAGTGGTGGCAGCATGCTATGCTACTACACAAGACGTGTTATGCTACATAAATAATATGTAGCGTGTAATAATCTGAAGAACTCTGTCAGAGTTCTACTCTGTCATTATTTTTACATTTTGACTTTGAGAACTATGATGAACTGTTAGTCTCTGTACTGATGTACAAAAGTAACAAGATTGAGGTTGTGAAATCTTCAACCGGAATAAAAAAACTGGATATAATATAACTGAATCAGTTAGGCCAAACTATTATCAGTCAGGTCGGTAATGACCGGGGGGAAATTATATGATTATTGTCCATTGTGTGTATGATACAACTTTGTTTATCATTCTGCCCCTCACACTATACAGTCTGTATTTAACTCAACACACTCTACCTGCCCCTGACCTCAGAGGGGCTCTTCTGTCAATGGGTCTGAGGCAAGGTGTGGTGATCACAAGCATTGGCATAAATATTGTGGTAAATGAAATTGGTAAATTGGTTAAGCAAAGCAAGTAATGCTTTTGCAATGAAGTTTGTAAGATAAGATTTGTTGTATTTGTTGTATAAGATGTATTTTACAAGATATTTTCTGAGATTTGGTTATATTAACTTATTATTTATATTATTATTCTATTATTATTATTCTAATTATTATTATTCTAATTATTATCTACTATTATTCTAATTATTATTATATTATTATATTATTATTATTATTAGGGGTTATTAGCTATACATATTAAAGTATAGATGATTGTTTTGCCCACCTTATCAAAACAAATGTACAGCATATTAAAGTATAGATGATTGTTTTGCCCACCTTATATGGTTGCCTTATCAAAACAAATGTATAGCATGTTAAAGTTTTAAATAAAGTCAAGTCAAGTCAAATCCAACAGGTCTTAATGTCAATTAATTTAGCTTTAACGTGTTTTTTGAAACACACACACACACACACACACCCACACATTGACCCCTCTCATATATACGTAACTGCCTATAACTGTACACATATTCCTTTCACACACACTTTTCAAAATAGACACTCTTTCATATTGTGATTCATAGTGATTCTTGTTTGTTTTATGTGATCCCGGTTTTTAAAGGAGAATTTCGGTTTTTTACACCACGGTCCTCATTTCCAGTTTAGAATATGATGTTTTACTCACCGAAATAGTTTTGCGTCATTCTGATGCCCAGGGAAGATTTTGAGCTCCGAGTACACTCTTCAAACAGGCTAGAACCGCTAGAACGTGAGCCCACGGGGCATTCTGCACGGCAGTGCACGCGCTCTCTAAATGACACTTTTTCTGTCAGATCACGGTTCATTATGGTTGTAAATATAATTATCTAGCTAATAGCTACAAGCTAGGCTAACAACAACACCGGAGTCAGCGTTGATCTGCCCCGGTGGGGTTACAGTGCGTATCGTCCCCCTTCTGTGGTTTCTCTGAAGAAGTGGTTTCACAGAGGGGGACGATACGCACTGTAACCCCACCGGGGCAGATCAACGCTGACTCCGGTGTTGTTCTTAGCCTAGCTTGTAGCTATTAGCTAGATAATTATATTTACAACCATAATGAACCGTGATCTGACAGAAAAAGTGTCATTTAGAGAGCGCGTGCACTGCCGTGCAGAATGCCCCGTGGGCTCACGTTCTAGCGGTTCTAGCCTATTTGAAGAGTGTACTCGGAGCTCAAAATCTTCCCTGGGCATCAGAATGACGCAAAACTATTTCGGTGAGTAAAACATCATATTCTAAACTGGAAATGAGGACCGTGGTGTAAAAAACCGAAATTCTCCTTTAAGCAAACCGGATCCAGTTTCCTTGTATGTGTACATCCTGTACAAGGCACATCCTGTACAAGGCACATCCTGTACAAGGTACATACTACATTGGACTCAATGATTCACAGATGTATCAAACAAATGTATGTTTTACTGATACAAATGACCAAATTACCACAAATTCAACATGTAATGCCATTTTCTCAATAATTTTGGTCAAAACATTTGGTATGGCCCAAGATAAGACATTGTAATGAGGACCTTGGTATCACTGGCGTATAGCCAGACTTGGCACATTTGGGGTGCCTCAGGTCAGTCCTTGTAATGACTTGATCAAAAATATTACAGACAATATATATATATATATATATATATATATATATATATATATATATATATATATATATATATATATATAGTAAATATAATTGTATAATATATTCAAAGTATTGTTAATTGTTAATTATTATTATTCAAAAACCTGAAAATACTGTAAATACTGTAAATAAACTAAAACTAAAACTTGGAACTTGTACTGTGTGTTAATTTAATGTGTTTTTGAAACACACAACCACATATAAAATCTCAAGTGAGATTTTGTGAAAGAAAAAAGAGAAAAGAAAAATTCACCCTGTGCGCTCGGTGTTACAAAGTGCGGACTTTTGAACCCTAGCGGCTTCCGTCGAGCCGACTCGAACATGACGAGCGTGACGTAACTGTGACGTTGCTTGCTGCCAACCAAAACAGTTGCTCAGGGGAGGAGATGCCGTATTTGATAGGTACACAATGAAGCGAAAGCAAACGACTCAAACGACACTCATTCAGTGTTTTCGTAGGCCTCCCTGCCCTGCTACTGCAGCTGTAGCTGTAGATGGCAATACAGAAAGGAATCCTGAGGACTGTGATGAGGCAGCTGCTATCGCAACGTTACCTGATGATATCGACATAATTCAAACCATCCCTAGAAGATGTTTGAAGAAGGCAGCCATCCTGGCCACAATAGATCAAATACAACAAACCTACGGCGAGAAATACGCCATGGACATAACCGCACACATTTTACGGAAGATCGGGAGGGGCGATTTAGCCGAACGTTTAACAGGACCCAATTTTTAAAAAGCCACGCCCTCCATCTTACTTTTTCTTCACATTTGTTCACATTTGTTCTCTAACAAATTCCGGTCAGCGCCATTTTTGATGATCTCCTCCCATATCCCTACGCCACGCCCTCCCCTAGACCTAGCTCCTCCTCCTCATCACAACATAAGGATAAAAGAGACGGGTTCAAAAGAGACTCATACCATTTTACACAATAAAAAAGACAGATATCATCATGGAGACCCCGTCGCCGTCACCATTGTCCTTCATTACAACTCACAGCCACTCTGAATCGGAGGAAGAAGAGTTGAACCGTCTGATGTACGGATGTTCCGCGTCGTCATCACCCTTGTTCTTCATTACCCCACCTACCTCACCTCCTTCCTCACAGGTAGACCTTGAAGAGTTGAACCGTCTGATGTACGGATGTTCCCCGTCGTCGTCACCAATGTTCTTCCCCACCCCACCTAACTCACCGGAAGACCTTCCCTCTCCTCCGAACTCGCCCCTGACTCTGGACCAGCCAGATGGACTGCTCAGTTTTACTTTTCTGAACATTATAAAAGCCTGCACCAGCATGCTACCCCTTCAAGAGTGCAGGATGCTTCGGAAGCTTTTCTGTATGAACTGAGGGAAATATAAATACAAATTCCTTGTATGTAACTTGTATATTGTGCCAATAAAAAATAAAATTGATTCTCATCATAATCTGGTTTTTTTCTTAATAATATTAATGTTGTACAAATGTCTGTTGTAATGAAATAATGAATAACATTATTACACAATATAATCCTAATGTTAATTTAAAATTAAATATTCCTCTAAATATTGCTCCTCTAAATATTGCTCCTCTAATATATAAGTTGCAGACTCTCATTGTTCACCATTGTACGTACACAGCCTCCATTTACCCATGGGAACTGGTCATGGGTTAGGGTTAGAGTCAGGGTCAGGGTCAGGGATTTCCAGAGGTTTGGGGTATCGACAGCAAAACAACGCAGAAAAAGAGTTATTTCTTTTTATTATCTTTATTGTTTATTTGAACAGGGACCGTATACAATAAAAATATATTGCATATAAAAATATTGCCACCACAGGTGCAAACCTACGTCTTCAAATACACCATGGGCATAATCGTACAGTTACGTTGAGCTTCTTCTCCTTGCTCATCGATCGTTGTCGCCACAGAGGCTGCGTCAGCCTGCGTCAGCTCTTTTCTTTTTCTTTTTTTTTGCTTTTTTCTCTTTTATTTTTATATTTTCCTCCTCGTAATAGAATTGGTAGTGCCGGTCCTGGGAAAAGTCGACAAAACATCCCAACTCCCAAAGGGATATTGAACAGTCTCCTCGCTCCTCCCTCAGATAACACCCGGTATGGTTCACCTGGTCGGTGAACCGGCCATCCCGATTCAATGCCTCTCGAAGCTTTTCTCCCTTTAGCGCATACACTTGCAGAGTCAGCTTTTCCCGCTGGGACATCTTCCTCAACACCTTGCTGTTTAGCATGTGGCGCCCCTTGTCTTTCCACGTAACTATCCAACGGCTCGTCGGGGTACAGCAGCTTGTCAGAATGCTTTGGTATGTCATCGAACTTAATCAGCTTGATGGTGAGCGTTTCGTCAACATTGACTACACCACAAGGAGCATGTGGCGCTAGCATGCTTCCATCCTCTCTGGTAATCAGAGGATACAACCCAGAGGGATTGGCGCCGACTCTCAGCTGCTGTATCGATTTCTCGATGGTACAGGGTTTTCCGCACGAATGTGACCACCTAGTGAAGCTATTCTGCTTCCTAACGTAGAAGCTATGCATGTGGCGTTTTTCATAGTTACATCCGTGTCCTTCCACGCATGCCATGCTTAGTAACGTGCAGAAATCGTATAGGGGCACGGCTACTTATTCACACTCAAACTCCTCCCCATCAGCCAAAGGGCCTCTTCTGTCAACGGGCCCCTCCCCATTTTCGAGTAAAATTGACGACAAACATCGGATAATAAGAACAGTAAGAACAGTAAGAACACCGCAAGGCATCAGGTAGCAAGTAATACTCGAGCAAATTATCGTATGTTATCTTATGTTAGTAGACACACGTCACTATATATATATACCACACACCTAACGTCCATAACATGGTGGACCATTTAACGTATTCAGATTTAACTCTGTATTCAGACCATTGGATTCAGCCCCAGAAAACAGAGTACATTATAGCGTTATAAATATAGTCACGTTATAAACAACTACCCAGCGCTGGGGTTAGATCAAAAATCAAGTTAAATCAATGTAATGCAATGCTGTAATGCAAAGTAAGTAGCGTTAGCCGCTACATTAGGCAAAGTACCGGTAGTATCTGACTACCCATAATGCATTACGGTGATAAGGGAGACAGGGCAAATTCGGAAACTCCCCCAGCACCCGCTGGGGGCCGCATTTCATTCAATTTAATTCATTCAACCCATCAAGCGAAATGAAACAATATCCGGAAGTGAGCTTCATTTTGCTGTGTCAAAGTCAATGAGCACCATGGGGCCATTAATATATACGTCAATGGACTCCACCAAGCATGGTTAGGTTTTAGGGTTTAGGTTTTAGGGTTTGGGGTTAGGGGGAGACAGGATTTTTCAGAGGTTTGATTGTGGGACAGTGTGGGTAAATGCAATTACAATTACACAAACTGCTCGAGAAGAGTTGTTTTCCACGCAAAGTGTACTTTTAAAGTTAAAGTTATAGTTTTATAGAGACCAGCACAAAATAGCTTGTTTATAATAATAATAATAATAATAATAATAATAATAAACTTTTATTTGTATAGCACCTTTCATACATAAAATGCAGCTCAAAGCGTTTTACACATGAAGAATAAACAAAGGTAAATCAGTGAAAATCAGTAAAACAGTGAAATTTATGTGATGTAAAGTTATGTGACCTCTCTTCTTGGTTTTAGTTAAACTAATTGAACTAATTGGACTAATTGTAGCCTGTCAGTATTACTACTATTACAGTAGTCAGGGTGTTATGAAGAGTTTGATACGTTGCTTTGATAAGTACTTAGTTTACCACGTGCTATTTGGATAGCCAATTCAGTACCACGTTTCGCCTCTAGGTGTCAGGCATAATCACATATCTAGGAGGGGTTTATATACTTTAAACTTTTTTTCTTTTCTCTTTTTTTTTTCTCAAAATCTCACTTGAGATTTTATATGTGGTTGTGTGTTTCAAAAACACATTAATTTAACACACAGTACAAGTTCCAAGTTTTAGTTTTAGTTTATTTACAGTATTTACAGTATTTTCAGGTTTTTGAATAATAATAATTAACAATTAACAATACTTTGAATATATTATACAATTATATTTACTATATATATATATATATATATATATATATATATATATATATATATATATATATATTGTCTGTAATATTTTTGATCAAGTCATTACAAGGACTGACCTGAGGCACCCCAAATGTGCCAAGTCTGGCTATACGCCAGTGATACCAAGGTCCTCATTACAATGTCTGATCTTGGGCCATACCAAATGTTTTGACCAAAATTATTGAGAAAATGGCATTACATGTTGAATTTGTGGTAATTTGGTCATTTGTATCAGTAAAACATACATTTGTTTGATACATCTGTGAATCATTGAGTCCAATGTAGTATGTACCTTGTACAGGATGTGCCTTGTACAGGATGTGCCTTGTACAGGATGTACACATACAAGGAAACTGGATCCGGTTTGCTTAAAAACCGGGATCACATAAAACAAACAAGAATCACTATGAATCACAATATGAAAGAGTGTCTATTTTGAAAAGTGTGTGTGAAAGGAATATGTGTACAGTTATAGGCAGTTACGTATATATGAGAGGGGTCAATGTGTGGGTGTGTGTGTGTGTGTGTGTGTTTCAAAAAACACGTTAAAGCTAAATTAATTGACATTAAGACCTGTTGGATTTGACTTGACTTGACTTTATTAAAACTTTAACATGCTATACATTTGTTTTGATAAGGCAACCATATAAGGTGGGCAAAACAATCATCTATACTTTAATATGCTGTACATTTGTTTTGATAAGGTGGGCAAAACAATCATCTATACTTTAATATGTATAGCTAATAACCCCTAATAATAATAATAATATAATAATATAATAATAATTAGAATAATAGTAGATAATAATTAGAATAATAATAATTAGAATAATAATAATAGAATAATAATATAAATAATAAGTTAATATAACCAAATCTCAGAAAATATCTTGTAAAATACATCTTATACAACAAATACAACAAATCTTATCTTACAAACTTCATTGCAAAAGCATTACTTGCTTTGCTTAACCAATTTACCAATTTCATTTACCACAATATTTATGCCAATGCTTGTGATCACCACACCTTGCCTCAGACCCATTGACAGAAGAGCCCCTCTGAGGTCAGGGGCAGGTAGAGTGTGTTGAGTTAAATACAGACTGTATAGTGTGAGGGGCAGAATGATAAACAAAGTTGTATCATACACACAATGGACAATAATCATATAATTTCCCCCCGGTCATTACCGACCTGACTGATAATAGTTTGGCCTAACTGATTCAGTTATATTATATCCAGTTTTTTTATTCCGGTTGAAGATTTCACAACCTCAATCTTGTTACTTTTGTACATCAGTACAGAGACTAACAGTTCATCATAGTTCTCAAAGTCAAAATGTAAAAATAATGACAGAGTAGAACTCTGACAGAGTTCTTCAGATTATTACACGCTACATATTATTTATGTACCATAACACGTCTTGTGTAGTAGCATAGCATGCTGCCACCACTTGTCATAAACTGTTTACTGTTTAGACATTGCTTCTAAGCCTGACAAAGACAATGCTGACGCATCAAGAGGTACAGAAAATCATTGGCACAGCCAACTGATATGGTGGCTTGTAGGTATGTATGACACACTTACAATCACCTGACATCACAATCACCTTACACAATTGACAATTGACAATTGACAATTGACAATCACCTTACACATTGGGTAATTAGAACCGCAAATCACATGCCATTAAAAACAACCCACTTGTAAGTATGCAGGTATGAAAGATTGCAACTATGCAATAACTTACAATAAACTGAAATTACACATTGTGTAGGCCAATTAACTGTTTTAAAAACTGTTTTACGTGACGTGTAAAACATTTCAGCACGTCAGAACATGAAAACCCCTGTTTGACTATTGTGTGTAACTAACATGTATATATGCAGCACACATTTCAGCAAGTCAGAACATGAAAAACCATGTTTGACTATTATGACTAACCCATACGGTAGAGGCATATATGGATATGTGCAACACACATATATGTGATGTATGTACTTTTGGGCCAGGTCTATGAAACCAGCCCAATATTGTAACACATTTACACATAGTGGCTGACATTAGTGGTACAGACGAACCTTGCAGGCACCAGGATAAGGGTTTGGTAAACAAATCTGACAATCTGCGTTCATTCAATCACAGTCCCTATAGGTACTATGAATTTCACTCAAGTGCTTGTGTAAATTCACTGTCTAGAAATTGTTAGAAATGGTCAAAGTTACAACTGATCCAAATTATGTTTGAAGCAAAGAGCAAATGGTGGAACTAAAGTTACTTCTGTGTAGTAATCACTACTTCTGGATATTGGATGTTGGATATTTTGCATGAGAGAACGCCAAATTAATGAATCAAATCAATCTAGATTGTAGATTGATATTGACCCCACATCTTAGAAACGCCTAATGTTTGGAAAGTGTAGTGGGAAAGAGTTGTTGTGTTTGATGTGTGTTAATGTTTGGAAAGTGTAGTGGGAAAGAGTTGTTGTGTTTGATGTGTGTTAACATTTGGAAAGTGTAGTAAGAAAGAGTTGTTGTGTTTGATGTGTGTTAATGTTTGGAAAGTGTAGTAAGAAAGAGTTGTTGTTTTTGATGTGTGTTAATGTTTGGAAAGTGTAGTAAGAAAGAGTTGTTGTGTTTGATGTGTGTTAATGTTTGGAAAGTGTAGTAAGAAAGAGTTGTTGTGTTTGATGTGTGTTAATGTTTGGAAAGTGTAGTAAGAAAGAGTTGTTGTGTTTGATGTGTGTTAATGTTTGGAATGTGTAGTAAGAAAAGAGTTGTTGTGTTTGATGTGTGTTAATGTTTGGAATGTGTAGTAAGAAAGAGTTGTTGTGTTTGATGTGTGTTAATGTTTGGAAAGTGTAGTAAGAAAGAGTTGTTGTGTTTGATGTGTGTTAATGTTTGGAAAGTGTAGTAAGAAAGAGTTGTTGTGTTTGATGTGTGTTAATGTTTGGAATGTGTAGTAAGAAAAGAGTTGTTGTGTTTGATGTGTGTTAATGTTTGGAATGTGTAGTAAGAAAAGTTGAATTAAGTTATAATACATACAACAAACATATTGTAACAATGGACACATTGTCTGAAATCCCTCATCTATAGGCTTGTAAGGAGAGGAGAAGAGAGGGAAGAGGGGAGGAGATGAGAGGAGACGAGAGGGGAGGAGAGGAGAGGAGAGGGGAGGAAAGGAGAAGAGGGGGAGGGGGAGGAGTAGATGTGAGTTGATGAGAGGAGAGAAGAGAAGAGGTGAGGAGAGGTGGGGAGAGGAGAGAAGAGGAGAGGAGAGGAGAGGAGGGGGGAGGAGAGGAGAGAAGAGGAGAGGAGAGGAGGGGGGAGGAGAGGAGAGGAGAGGAGAGGAGAGGAGAGGAGAGGAGAGGGGTTGGGAGGGGAGGAGAGGAGAGACAAAAGCTGAATTAAGTTGTAATACATATAACAAACATATTGTAAGTGTGATATACATTTTAATTTTATAACAATTGTATTACAAAGATTATTATTATTATTATATACCATTATTATTATTATTATTATATATATATATATATATATATATATATATACTTGGTGCTTGTCTACAAAGCATAAAGTCTCACAGTAAATTAACCAATTCTGTGAGGAGGACTAGTTAGTTATATAATAATATAGTTAGTAACTATTAAAATAATCATATAAAATACAGATACATAAAACTAAGATGTTTGTTCACGTTCCAAGATTCATATTCAATCCATATTTTGAAATAATATCCGTAGGTCACGGATATCCGGGGTCTGGGTTGTACCAAGATTGAGAGTGGTTGAGATTTGTGAAATCTTCAACTGTAATAAAAAACGAGAGGGGTCCATGCTACTGTAACGTTATATCAATTTTTGGTCATATCGACCAAAACCAGGCCAATTCTACAGATCGTAGTGTATGCTAGCTAGCTAGCGCTAAGCTAACACTGATTCAATGTCACCATATGTTTGAACCAAATGCTGTACAACACAAACAAGTTGCAAACCATTAATACTTACGCTCACACGTATAGTGATGCAGCTGTGTTTGAACCAAATGCTGTACAATAACGTAACGAACTCTGATAGGGCACATAGGTTGGCGTGTGTATGTATTCCAGTAAATATAATAACGCATCCGTTATTGCATACGCATAAACAACAAACTAACTTTTATCAATGCATCAATTTGGTCATTCAGTGGCATTTTTTTTTGCCATATAACATTTTACAACGTAAAGCAATGTAGTTCACACGGGTACAAACTCTAGTAGTCATCACATAACATTGCAGATAACTAATATCGCGTAGCACATCAGTAATCTCCAAAAACACAGTGTTGAAACACACTAGTGCATGCTGGGTAACTCTGCTCTCGTTGAGAGACGGGCAACCGGCATAGTCATACACCATAGTCTGTATTCAATCGTTTTCAATTCAAACCTGAAATTGAAACCTCAATCTGTATTGATCATATTTAATTCAAAGCTTAATAGGCTTATAGCCTATCAAAATTATCATGGTGATGTCACAATTGGATCCGGAGTGGGAAAAACATGGGAAAATACATAATATCACACATGAATGATGAAGTTGACTGGAATGTTTCAGTGTGTCATGTTTACCTGTGAATTTGTGGGTGCGTGTGTTTGTGGCTGGCTGTGAATATGTGTGTGAGTGGGTGGGTGGGTGGGTGGGTGTGTGTGTGTGTGTGTGTGTGTGTGTGTGTGTGTGTGTGTGTGTGTGTTGCCCGGATGGAATCTACAGAATAGCCTTGGGAATACCCAGAATGCTTTGCTATACATTAGTAGGCTATACTAGCTAAGATAGCCTGCTCAACATGCAATTATGGAATATTTGCATGCACAATATGCAATTATGGAATATTTGAATGGTGGATACATTGTACATTGTATTGTACATACATATAAGCGGGTATGGGGTGGGATGGTTGTCAGGGGGAACCTGTGGGGCCTCTATGGGTGAGTCAGAGAAATACGTGAGCAAGCAGCTATTCATAGCTTTCAAGGGGGCGTTACGTGCTGCCGGGAACGCCCACCTGATCTCGCCGCTATTCGTAGCTTTCAAGGGGTGTTACGTGCTGCCGGGTACGCCCACCTGACGGTCAAAAACAAACAAGTTTATTTAAAACGGAAGTGATAAAACGTGGGGGATGGGGTGGGATGGGCTGGCAGGGGAAGCCTGGGTGAGTCAGAGATTGTGAAACACCAGTGAGCAGAGGAATCTGTAGGCTAGTTTCAGATCCTAAAATGGGCCAAAATGCATTTTGGCCGAGATCAAAAAATGCAAACAACAGTGAGCAAAGGAGAGGTATCTGTAGACAGTGAAAATGGTCGGCGCTGGGTTACATAATGATTGCTCAAATGGGCCAAATGTATTTGCCCAAGATAATAAAAAAAACGCTGCTATTTGTCGTGAGCTGGTGGTATGGGGGGAAAATGCGGAAGTGGCCTTTGGAGGCCTTTTGAAATAATCACTTTTCACAAGAAAGTGATTTAAAAACAGAAGTACCCTTTTGCGGAAGAAGTGGAATAAAGCATTTTTGCTCAAAATGGCTTTAAACACAAGGCAAAAAATGGAGAAGTGGCCTTTGCGGAAGTACTGAAAAAAAACACTTTTACCAAAAAAAAAAAGAACCCACGACCCCCCCCCCCCCCCCCCCCCCTCCTTTGATGACGTAAGGTGCCCAAAGCCACGCCCACCTAGAAAAAACATTTTTCTTTGTTTCTCTCTATGACCTACCCAACAACACTACTAGGGTTTTTTTCCAGTGAGGCATAGGAGGATGGTCCTCCTCTATTTTCTAGAAGAGATGGGGGATTTTATATAATAATATATATATTTTTTTAATAAAATATCAATCAAATGTGTTTTTTCTTAATAAAAATCATGTTATTCTTAAAATGCTTCAACAACAGTGACCCCTGTAGGGCAGTGATGGAGCGGCATGCAGACAGAGTCTGTGCCAGTCTGTCATGCCCAGTCATGCCCTCGGGGGGACAAGGAACAGTGAAATTATGTCTTTTTCAACAAATTATATTCAGCTGGAGCTTAACCTGCCCTCACCAATCAATACTAAACAATTAATTTATTCAACCTAATTGGTTGTAGATTTGATAGATTGCCAAGATTGACGTTGTATCGTCCACTGATGAATGAGTCTCTCAACGCTGAATCAAGTTCACTATCCTATAGGACCAGATAAGTGGACTTTCTCCCTTGTCTCTGAACCATCTCTTTCTGCCCTCACAGATTGATTCAAGTTTTGCTGGTTGGCACAGACATGGGTTAGTCTTCTTTGAAGATCTATTCGACAGTGAATCATTCTTGTCGTTTGAATATCTATGTAAAGATCACGATATACCAAAATCACACTTTTTCAGGTATCTCCAAGCTCGCAGCTTTGCGTCCAAACATTTCTCCAACTACCCTAAACCTCCAAGTAAGGATGTCACTCACCGATTGTTGAACTTGAATCCGTATGTGAGGGGCCTAATTTCCAGGGCGTATAATGTCATTCAGAATATCGACCCACCAACAACGACTAAACTAAGGCAGGCTTGGGAACATGACCTAGAAATGAAAATCTCGGAGGATGTCTGGGAAGACTGCATATCAACTATTCATACTTCTTCTATTTGTATTAGACACAGGTTAATTCAATTCAAGGTTTTCCACAGAATACACTATTCCAATGACAGACTTGCTAAAATATACCCATCTGTTAGTCCCACCTGTCCTAGATGCAGTCTCCTTAGGCCACATGTTCTGGTCCTGTCCCTCGCTAATTAATTTTTGGTCTGATGTGTTTGAATGCCTTTCTGTTCTATTCAATGCGTCTCTTGAACCCAACTCACTGACCGCCATTTTTGGTGTTATTCCATTGGAAACTTTTGTTACAAATTCACAAAAGAAAGCGGTGGCATTCAGCAGCCTCATAGCACGCAGATTGATTCTAACAAATTGGAAATCCAACAAACATCCCCCTTTTAAGAGATGGATTCAGGAGGTGCTATCCTTGCTTCAACTTGAAGAAATACGACATACACTGAAGGGGTCGTATGAAAAATTTCTCAGAGTGTGGTCTCCTTTCATTGTGCATGTAAAATAATTACTCTGACCTGTCACCTGAACATCTAGCCTATTGCTACTACAACCTATATCTGACACTGGATCTTTTTTGTTTTTGTTTCTGTTTTTGTTTTGTTTTGTTTGTTTTTTGTTTGTTTTTGCTTTGGTTTGTTTCTGATGTCTCTCTGTTGGTATGTGCTCTTGGTCTAAGGGGAGGTAGGGAGGGGAAAGGGGTGGGTAATATGTGGGTTTATGTTTGTAAGAGTCGATGTGATTGTGGTTGTTTGTTCGAATAATTGCAAAACTGTAAATAAAGTCATAAAAAAAAAAAAAAAAAAAAGATAATGGAGAACAGTACATGACATACTGTACACACACACATGCACCAGCCACAAACAGCCATAAACAAATTGCGTTTTCAAGTGATCCAACTACAGTATTTCCAAGTGGTGACTTGAGGTGACTCACATCCAGGGGCGTCATGCAAACCAACAATCTGAGGGGGCGAACTCTGGCGGCGCCCGAAGGGCGGCAAAAAATTTGGGGGGTTGGAAGCCAGATTTAGAGGAATATCTAATTTTAAATTAACAGACTGAGCAGGTGTAACCATAAGGCTATTTTCCAAACTGCTCAGCCTCCTGGAAAGATCCATAATCACCAGACTAAGTACATTGCCACTGCCCAGGCTCAATGGACTTGACAAAAAAGGGAGACCACATGTTTCAAAGCAATGTAACACAATGTTTATTTTGGCTGGTATTGCCTTTTCAGAAGGTAGAAATCTTTCCTCTAGAGCAGGGGTTCCCAACCTTTTTTGTGCCAAGGACTGGTAGATACATGGGAAAAAAAGTCGCGGACCGGTTGTCAATTCTAATGGTTTTAGTTATATATATTTACTCACCAGGTGGCGACAAAGGGTAAATAACAGCCTTTTGTGTTGTACTGTATGTAGCCTATACAGTATTTATGTTTTTGTTTTAACTACAAACATACATAATCGTAAACTTGAAACTATGTTTCAACTACTATACACAGCCTATAATATTATAGCCTATGTTTATTTAAAAAAAAAAAAAAAATTTTACCTCTCAAAAATCTGAGGGGGCAATTGCCCCCTCAGTTACAATGGGCATGACGCTTCTGCTCACATCCTCACTCTGCTCTTCTGGTTTCTTCGTGGTGACTTGAGGTGACTCACATCATCACGCTGCTCTTCTGGTCTCTTCGTGGTGACTTGAGGTGACTCACATCATCACGCTGCTCTTCTGGTCTCTTTGTGGTGACTTGAGGTGACTCATCCTCACGCTGCTCTTCTGGTCTCTTTGTGGTGACTTGAGGTGACTCACATCCTCACGCTGCTCCTCTGGTCTCTTCGTGGTGACTTGAGGTGACTCACATCATCACGCTGCTCTTCTGGTCTCTTCGTGGTGACTTGAGGTGACTCACATCATCACGCTGCTCTTCTGGTCTCTTTGTGGTGACTTGAGGTGACTCACATCCTCACGCTGCTCTTCTGGTCTCTTCGTGGTGACTTGAGGTGAGTCACATAATCACGCTGCTCTTCTGGTCTCTTCATGTTTCCAAGATGTCAAACGCACTCAGGAATGCCTATATGTTCCAGGCCCCTATGAGTTTTATTTAAAGACGACACTGGATCTGATAGAGGGGAGCAGAAAAGGAAGAAGTTCTCCAGCTCGGCTATATCTCCCTGTAGAGTGACAGCTCTGTGTTAGGGGATCAAACAGTGATTTAGTGCTCTAAACCCTCAGTAAAGACTAGATGCAGTATTTTCTTTGATGTCAAAGCAGGGTTAAGACATGCTGTGTGTGTGTGTGTGTGTGTGTGTGTGTGTGTGTGTGTGTGTGTGTGTGTGTGTGTGTGTAGGTGTGTGTGTGTGTGTGTGTGTGTGTGTGTGTGTGTGTGTGTGTGTGTGTGTGTGTGTGTGTGTGTGTGTGGGTGCGCGCGCGCGCGTGTGTGCGCAGCCATGTGTTTGCATTTGTCTTTACAAATGCATATCTCTTAGCACGTGTGTCTGGGGGGGGGCATACAAGCACAGCACTTGCAGTAATACATTGCTTTATTTAGTCCATGAGCCAAGACCCAATAAATCACCAACGGGGCTCAACTGGGTGGACAATTTCTAGTTGTGTTTTTTGACTTGCTATCCATCTCTAGTTCATAGTTTGGCATGATAACCATTGCGGACTGGCAGCTTAGTGGTAGTTGTCATGTGTTGAATATATGGACCCTAATATTATCACACGCAAATTGTTGTACATTTATATCAACAACTTTTTAACCTTTATTTACTTTCCAAATGTATTGTAGGAAGAAAACTGGAAATGTGTTAATTATTTGTTTTTTTAATGTAGTTATTTATCTACATAATTTTTTTTAGCTCAAACTTGACCTTTGACCCTTATTTGGAAGTTACCGTACTCTGGCTTTGCATTGTCTGCAAAATAATAAGGGGTGAGCAAAAAGACAGTAACTTCAATTTGATCCTTCACTTGGTTGCTTATCACTATATAAAACCAGTATATATGATAATAATGATAACATAGACATGAAGTCTCATGTTCATGGCACAATTACGCTTAATATAATATACGTATAAATATAATATAACTAGATTATCAGGCCGCTACACATCCTTCAAGCCTAGTTTGGTGGGACTCTTGTTGGCCCGTTGTGTGTATGTGTGTTGGCGCCTCGGGGGTTAATGTCGTATGAGCTGGCTCCTCGGGGGTTGATGTCGTATGAGCTGGCACATCTGGGGTTAATTTAATATGAGCGGCACCTCGGGGGTTAATGTTGTATGAGCTGGTAGCTCAGTGGTTAATGTCATATGAGCTGGTGCCTCGGGGGTTAATGTCATATGAGCTGGCACCTCTGGGGTTAATTTCATATGCGCGGGCCTCGGGGGTTAATGTTGTATGAGCTGGTACCTCGAGGGTTAATCTTGTATGAGCTGGCACCTCGGGGGATAATGCCGTATGAGCTGGCACTTCTGGGGTTAATTTTATATGAGCGGCACCTCGGGGGTTAATGTTGTATGAGCTGGTACCTCAGGGGTTAATGTCATATGAGCTGGCGCCTCAGGAGTTAATGTGGTATGAGCTGACGCCTCGGGGGTTAATGTTGTATGAGCTGGTACCTCAGGGGTTAATGTTGTATGAGCTGACACCTCAGGGGTTAATGCCATATGAGCTGGCACCTCTGGGGTTAATTTCATATGAGCGGCGCCTCGGGGGTTAATGTTGTATGAGCTGGAACCTCCGGGGTTAATTTCATATGGGCGGTGCCTCTGGGGTTAATGTGGTATAAGCTGGCGCCTCGGGGGTTAATGTGGTATAAGCTGGCACCTCCGGGTTTAATTTCATATGTGCGGTGCCTCGGGGGTTAATGTGGTATGAGCTGGCGCCTCGGGGGTTAATGTCATATGAGCTGGCGGCTCAGGAGTTAATGTTGTACGAGCTGGCACCACGGGGGTTAATGTGGTATGAGCTGGCGCCTCGGGGGTTAATGTCATATGAGCTGGCGCCTCAGGAGTTAATGTACGAGCTGGCACCACGGGGGTTAAATTTGTATGAGCTGGCACATCGGGGTTAATGTGGTATGAGCTGGTGCCTCGGGGGTTAATGTCGTATGAGCTGGCGCCTCGGGGGTTAATGTCATATGAGCTGGCGCCTCGGGGGTAAATGTGGTATGAGCTGGTGCCTCGGGGGTTAATGTCATATGAGGTGCCTCGCGGGTTAATGTATAAGGGTTAGGGGGTTAATACCGTATGAGCTGGCACCTTGGGAGTTAATGTGGGTGGGGTGGGTGTCTGTGTGGGCTAGGCCTGCCCAGTAATGTAACTCATACCTCAACTCAACCTGAGCATTCTGGTGAGTTACCCCCTTTTGGCGTTGCAGGGCAGAGCATTCAGAGTGCAGTCAAACCAAACCAAACAACCATAACTGATTGGCTTTTCTAGGGCTTTTGGAAGTTACTGTAAATATGTAAATACCCCCTATTTTCTCCAAAAAAACACACTTGACTCAAGATATTTTTCCACATGATAAAGCAGATCTTCAATGTTTCAAAAATGACAAAAACTCATTTTTGACCAAAATTGAGTTACCCCTTTTTAGCTTTGCAGGGCAGTATTCACTAGTCACTATTGATTTTGGGGGACCATCACTTGTCCCTTGTGGCGCAGATGGATTACGACAGGCAGTGCGTTGTTTTTTTCCACTATTTGTGTGTGTGAATCGAATCGCCCGTGTGCGGGGTTATTTTCTTTTTTCCTTTCCTTGAGAAACTTTCACAAATGCTGTTGATGACTGTCACGAGCTCCGCTGCATTAAAGAGCTCAGACAACATCACAATCAAATGAATTTATTGAAATGACAGTTACAATGGGCACATTTATGAGTAGGCATTCGCAAGTGCAGCCAAACCTTTCTCTTCCTGCTTCTAACATCTGCCGCCGCCCCCGCGTTGCCACAGTAACCACTGATGCAAAGCGAGTTGACTTGAAAGCCAGTTAATCCAGAACACCGGTGTGAGTACTGGATCAGCCCGCCCTACTGGATGTGCTCGGCTCGGGGTCCGCGACTACTGATGAAGTTAAACTCTCACAACATTTATTTTCAAAAAGTAAGGCTCTCATGTTTATGAGAAATGGCCCTGTCACACTTGAATCATGATAATTCAATGTTTGGTGATTCATATTTTTCATGTCTATCATGTCTGATAACATCAGTAGCTTAGCTTGTTAGCTACTCTAAAGCTGTCGGACTTGGCACTGATCTTCAGTGCGTACTGCCCAGGTGGACTATCTCGTCGAAAGGGCCTTTCTGTGTGGAGTTTGCATGTTCTCCCCGTACCCCCCAGGGCAGTGGCGTGCCTGACCAAGTTGTTGCCCTAGGCAAGATTTTTGCTGGTGCCCCCCCCCCAAAGAAAATATAATAAAAATTATATCGCAGCTAATTCCACCACAAATACTTATACAGTCACACAAACTGACATCATGTCACCGCTAAAACTGCTGCCTGCAGTGAAGGCTCAGAATCGCCCTTCCCCCACTCTGGGAAAAAGCTCCGAGCAGGTAGAAGGGGGGGGGCGCGGCCGCGCAGGGGGTGGGGTGGTATGGAGTAGCGACCATCGAGAAAGTGCTGTAGCCAGGCCCGTAGCCAGGGTTTGAGAAGTACCAAGGTCATTTTAGCGCGGTGTGGGGGTCCCAGGGGGGGCTGTGCCCCCCCGGATAGAAAATTTTGTCCATTTTAAAGTAAAATGTTTCAATCTGGTGCACTTTGAGAGCAAAATTAAGAGGCTAGATCTATAAAGAACTACAGACATCATGTTAGATTAATATCCTCTTTAACTGTGCTGTTGCTTTAAAATGATACAAATGTCTCCCCATATAATATCATTTATATTCTGCATACTGCTCAATTAAATACAATGGCCCATCAACACAAACATCACTTACAGGGTAGTTACAAAGTCCGTTATTGCCTTACTAACTGAGTTGGGCATTCGGGGACGGAGCCTGAAGCTTGCGGTTAGCAACATGTCTCAGGCAGCAGAACGAGCAAGTGAATGGCTGTGGATAAGGAGGAAACATGCTAGCTGGGGAGCTCGCTAAGGTCAGATTGATTGTTTGTTGTTGGTCATGATTAACGGTCCGCATCAACAGGGCTGAATCATTGACAGTGGTGGTGTAGTTAGGGATTGTTTGTTGTTGGTCATGATTAACGGTCCGCATCAACAGGGCTGAATCATTGACGGTGGTGGTGTAGTTAGGGATTGTTTGTTGGTCATGATTAACGGTCCGCATCAACAGGGCTGAATCATTGACAGTGGTGGTGTAGTTAGGGATTGTTTGTTGGTGGTCATGATTAACGGTCCGCATCAACAGGGCTGAATCATTGACAGTGGTGGTGTAGTCAGGAATGTCATACCGAATCGACCTGGATAGCTAGGCTTAGATAGTGAGGTAATATGCAGTTGTGCGGTGGTAGCATGGAGGGGGGTGTTTCCAGGACGCTGGATTACACCGTTAAGCCTTCTTGAGGTGTCGTGGGCCTAACTTAACGAAACGTCGGTGAAGGAAGGTGCCCACTTGAAAACCCCAATGACATGCTTCATACTGCTGTTGGCTAGGGTAGGTAACTGGTGATTTGTGTCTTGTTTATTAGTTTGTTAGCCTGTTAGCTTGTTTTATTCTGGATTGGGCTTCTAAATGTGTTTTTCCTCGGATTTTGGCACAAGGGATAGTAACATCTTGTCCTGTGTATTAATTAATACTAAAGCTAGCTTAGGCTAGTGACTGTTGTGAATAGTGCAGCTGACAACTAGGGAAAGACCTAGTGACAGCATGGAAAGACAGCTGACAGGAGGGATTAGACCCCACCGGGGCTGCAATGGGTTAGCTGCTCATTGTGGCAGTAGCCAAGGCCAATAGGCCATTGGTTACACCCAAACTTGCTACGAAACAGAATTATGAAAAAACACCCCTAGAGTCTGCGAGAGCGGGGGCGGAAGATGACTCACCTATGGTTGACACGGTTATTGACTCTGGAACGGACTTGACTATGAGTAGGGAAAACATGTCAGTGGAAGCCACTAGTTCAGATGTAGATGGAAAGAAGCGTCAGGTTTGCTTGTGTGGCTGGCAGAAGGTAACAACTTTGAGGGGCCTTAGAATCCATCAAGGCAGGAAGAGGTGCTTGGTAGAGGGAACACAGGGACCCCGCATTGATAATTATTTCTTAAGAAGTTTATCAAGTCAGTCGGGTGAAGTCCAGCGACAGGAAGTAACCCACAGCTCGCAGGACATCAGCACCCCTGATGTTGAGGCAGGTCCTAGCACCGAGGAAAGCAGAGAGGCCAGCCAGCCAAAAAGGGAGAAGATTAGCGGTCAGAAGCCTAGAGTTAAGTGGCCAGGTGCAGCGGAAAGTAGGAAGTGGGAAGATATCAATAGTGATTTGGTTAGGATGTTAGAGAAGCTTAAAGGAACTGCTGAGAGTAAGTTGGAGAAAATGGGAGATTGTATTTATGATTATGGTAAGGAAAGGTTTGGCGTCTTTGAGAAAAGGAAGAAACTAGAGGGTGAGGTAGTTAAATCTAGGCGCCAACAAGAGATAGATAGACTTATCCAGGAGAGAAGACAGCTTAAGAGGCAGTGGAGGAAAGCTACAGAGGTTGAGAAGGAAGGCATTGATTGCTTGCAGTCAGATGTGAGGGATCGGTTGGCAGTTTTAAGAAGAGCAGAGAGCATTAGGAAAAATAGGAAAAAGAAAGAGCGAGCTAGAATAGCATTCTATAAGGATCCATTTAGATTTGTGAAGTCATTGTTTAGTAAGGAAAAGAATGGTAGCCTTATGGTACCTAAGCAGAAGCTTGAGGAATATTTGGAGGAGGTTCACAAAGATAGGGAAAGGTTTAGAGAGATGACAGTCCCAGCTGATATTCCACCTATTGGTGAAATAGAGAGCCAGTGTGATGATACCCCACCAAGGTGGAAAGAAGTTCAAGAAGTAGTGAGACGTGCAAGGGCCTCTTCAGCCCCGGGTCCTAATGGAGTCCCCTACCGGCTGTATAAGAGTGCTCCAGATGTGTTGCAGTTTCTATGGAAGCTGATGAAGGTAGTCTGGAAGAAGCAGGTTATTCCTAAGGCATGGCGTAGAGCAGGGGGAATCTTCATTCCTAAAGAAAGGGACTCGTTAGAGATAAGTCAGTTTAGACCTATCAGTCTACTTAATGTTGAAGGGAAGGTTTTCTTTAGTGTTGTGGCACAGAGGCTGTCTAGTTATCTAGAAAAGAATAGGCTAATAGATACTTCGGTGCAAAAGGCTGGAATTCCCGGCTTCTCCGGGTGCTTAGAGCACACCAGCATGATCTGGCACCAAATCCAGTCAGCTAGGCGTGAGAAGAGAGACCTGCATGTAGTATTCTTGGACCTGGCTAATGCTTTCGGGTCAGTGCCGCATAGTCTGTTATGGGAGGCCTTTGATTTCTTTAGAGTGCCAGGTAGTATAAAGAGCTTAGTTAAAGCCTACTTCTTAGATATTCAACTCTGCTTTACCACAGCAGAGTACACTACAGCTTGGCAGCAGCTGGAGATAGGCATTATGGCAGGGTGTACAATTTCCCCATTAGCTTTTACCATGGCAATGGAGATCATTATTAGGGCTTCAAAATGGGTAGTGGGTGGAGAAAGGCTGCAGGGAGGGCTGCGGCTCCCTCCAATTAGGGCATACATGGATGACATGACGACTATGACGTCAACCGCTCCATGTACTAGCAGATTGTTGGATAAGTTAAATAGTAATCTGCAGTGGGCTAGAATGAAAGTGAAGCCAAGTAAGTCCAGGAGTATTTCAATCATTGAAGGGAGGGTAGTAGGTAAGAAGTTTGTTATAAATGATGAGGTGGTGCCTACAGTGTTAGAGAAACCAGTCAAGAGTTTGGGAAGATGGTATGATGCAAGTCTCAGTGATAAGGGACAGTTTGAGGAGGTGAGGCAGGAAATGATTCAAGGTATTTCAAGTATAGACAAGTCAGGGCTCCCAGGAAAGTTAAAGTTGTGGTGTTTGCAGTTTGGATTGTTGCCTCGGTTGATGTGGCCACTGACAGTGTATGAGGTTCCCCTTTCAAAGGTAGAAAAGCTAGAAAGGATGATTAACTCATTCATTAGAAAATGGCTCGGAGTCCCACGCTGCCTAAGCAGTGTAGCCTTATATGGGAAAGGCATATTGGAATTGCCATTATCTAGCCTGACAGAGGAGTTCAAGTGTGCTAAGGTTAGACTGGAAATGACTCTGACTCAGTCAAAGGATCCAGTGGTTAGGAGTGTAGCACCCACAGTTAAAACAGGGAGGAAGTGGAACCCAAAGGAGGCAGTACAGCAAGCACAGTCAGCTCTTAGACACAGGGATATCATAGGTCAGGTGCAGCATGGGCGTGGAGGCTTAGGGTTGTGCATAGGGAAACCTGTGTGGAACAAGGCATCAGTAATAGAAAAGAGGAAGATGGTAGTTGAAGAAGTACATAGGCAAGAGGAGGCAGTAAGATGTACTAAGGCAGTGTCGCAGGCAAAGCAAGGACAGTGGGTGAACTGGGAGAGTGTAGAGAAGAGAAAGTTGAAGTGGAGAGAGTTGTGGAGCATGGAGGCCAGCAGAATTAGATTTATTCTAGGGGCTACTTATGATGTGCTGCCATCTCCCCAGAACTTAAATCAGTGGTTGGGCGAGGATGGTGCCTGCCCGTTGTGTTCTAGTGTATGTACATTGAGGCATATACTGTCACGGTGTAAGGTCAGTCTCTCCCAGGGGCGATACACCTGGCGTCACAACCAGGTGTTGAAATGTTTGGCAGCTGCAGTTGAGGAAAAGCGGCTAGAAGTAAATTCTCTAGTTGCTAGCAAAGAGAATAGACAGATCAAATTTGTACGTGAGGGAGAAAAGATTAGACCAATTAAGGTCAGGCACAAGTTAGGGCAGCTAAGTGTAGGTGGAGCCTGGGAAATGAGGGTTGACTTGAATGAACAGCTAGTCATCCCAGCATATATAGTTAGCACCCGGCTACGTCCGGACTTGTTACTGTGGTCTGAGGTAGAGAAGAGAGTTTATTTTATCGAACTCACAGTCCCGTGGGAAGATCGAGTTGAGGAGGCTTATGAGCGCAAGAAAGCTAGGTATGCTGAAATGGCAGCAGAGGCAGAGCAGCGAGGTTGGAGGGCTCGAGTGCGGCCTGTAGAGGTGGGCTGCCGTGGTTTTGTGGCAAAGTCCGTTATTGCCTTACTAACTGAGTTGGGCATTCGGGGACGGAGCCTGAAGCTTGCGGTTAGCAACATGTCTCAGGCAGCAGAACGAGCAAGTGAATGGCTGTGGATAAGGAGGAAACATGCTAGCTGGGGAGCTCGCTAAGGTCAGATTGATTGTTTGTTGTTGGTCATGATTAACGGTCCGCATCAACAGGGCTGAATCATTGACAGTGGTGGTGTAGTTAGGGATTGTTTGTTGTTGGTCATGATTAACGGTCCGCATCAACAGGGCTGAATCATTGACGGTGGTGGTGTAGTTAGGGATTGTTTGTTGGTCATGATTAACGGTCCGCATCAACAGGGCTGAATCATTGACAGTGGTGGTGTAGTTAGGGATTGTTTGTTGGTGGTCATGATTAACGGTCCGCATCAACAGGGCTGAATCATTGACAGTGGTGGTGTAGTCAGGAATGTCATACCGAATCGACCTGGATAGCTAGGCTTAGATAGTGAGGTAATATGCAGTTGTGCGGTGGTAGCATGGAGGGGGGTGTTTCCAGGACGCTGGATTACACCGTTAAGCCTTCTTGAGGTGTCGTGGGCCTAACTTAACGAAACGTCGGTGAAGGAAGGTGCCCACTTGAAAACCCCAATGACATGCTTCATACTGCTGTTGGCTAGGGTAGGTAACTGGTGATTTGTGTCTTGTTTATTAGTTTGTTAGCCTGTTAGCTTGTTTTATTCTGGATTGGGCTTCTAAATGTGTTTTTCCTCGGATTTTGGCACAAGGGATAGTAACATCTTGTCCTGTGTATTAATTAATACTTACCCATTCACTTCAATAGAACTGTCCCCAAAGTCTAGCCCCAATCTAGCCTCAATGCAAAATCTGAATGTTGTGAGTTATCTTTCTTCCTTCTATAGCACACGGAGAGGAAGCAAATTGTTGCATTTCTGATCAAAACTGTCACATTAAAACATCAATGACAGATGAATAGATCTGGGGGCTGGGGCTATTTTTCCTTTTTTGGGGGGGTCATGGCCTCGGTGTCCTCAATGGTAGCTACGGGGCTGGCTGCAGCCCAGGCAGCCAGAAAGCCAGAATTAGAAAAATGATTTCACTATTATTTAAAGACTTAAGACGTTGTGCTTATTTTTTGTCTACTATTACAAAATAATAGTAGGCCTATTATCATGAAAAAGTATTTGTAAAAAAAAAAAAAAAAAAAAAAAACCCTCTCTGGCGCCCCTAACGGCTCAAGCGCCCCTAGCATTTGCCTAGTTCGCCTAATGGACGGCACGCCACTGCCCCAGGGGTTCCTCCGTACATAACCCCCCACTAAAAACATGCAGAAGATCGCCATCCGACCAGTGACGACAACATCTGAAGGTCCAATGATGGTCGAATGAAGGTCCCCGGGCGCTGGAAAGAAATAGCGACCACTGCTCCTGGCCTGCCCCCTGGAGGAGAGGACAAGCCTGGATGGGTCAAATGCAGAGGACATATTTCACCGGCCACCGTCAGCATGAGTGTGTGTAGTGGCCGCATGCATGTGTTGTAGTGTGTTCGTGTGAAAATAAAGACGGGCTGCCGTCTGAAATCGACATTTTGCCCACGTTAATCCCATGTACCCGACGTATAGCCAATCACAATTCTTTCTGGGTGAGCAGATCTTACACCCACGCCGGCCCTGTTTGACACAGGACTAAGTTAAAAAATAGCTGACAAAATTAACACTAGAATGAAGGACTACACAGACTTGAGAATATATCTAGCGATTTCGACCATGAAGCTTGTCTAAAACTTCCCTCGCACTGGGGCGAGTTTGTTCCCAACCGCACGCGCACATGCACACATACACACTATCATACAAATGCCACACACATCAGTCTTGCTTGCCGTGAAAATCAAGAAAGCAAAGGGGCCAATCAGGACGCTGCACCCAATCACCCACAGGTGTAGTGATTCACTCACCCAGGTGAGGTGATTATGTGTCTTAAAGAGCTATTCACGTCAGCTGCCGATAACCAAGGATATTTCAATACAAATACATTAACCCCAATCTTTTGAAATGAACTTTACAAATTAACCCCTTGCCATCTTCTACCACAAGTACCACTGCTCTTACATTTAGGTTGCCACCACCTCCAGTTTAGCCTCCTAACTGTTCTGCAACAGTAAACTCTCAGAGGAAGTTGTCAAAGTGGGAGAAATTCGATGCCATCCCCCCAAACCATCCACCATTTATTTCCCTCTGTTGTTCACTCTTAAGAATAGACATGTGGTCATGAGCCATTACAGAGGCCATTAACTTTTAAAATGGTTATTGTTCCACTTGTGCACAGTGCTCAAGGCACCTGAGGAATACAATTAAATACAAAGAGAGAGATCCTCAAAAGACATCTCACTCCATCAAATAAATCAAACCGCCAAAGCCGCTGCCAACATCCCACCTGTGTCTTCTTGCTCTGTCGCTCTCAAAGCAACCATGGACAGACCTTTCTCACGATGGAGGGTTTCCTTTGAAAACCTTTCGATTAGCAGGAGATGAGAGATTTAAGCCCTCTGCCAGTAATTCAGACTGAATCTTTTTTATGTCGCTTATGCTTGGGCACAGGTTATCAAATCCCATTAAAAATGGTGAAAAGGCCACCTATGTATGTATCGTATTCACCGCTTGGTGGCATTTATAGAATTCCAGGAGAAAACAGACAATGACAAGTGACAACTCTCAGGCAACGTTCTGTGCAAAATGTTGATTTACATCACCTCAGAGGCAAGTTGCCTTGAGTTCCTTCAGATCCAATACAACAGCCGGAGATCAGCAGCACTCGGGTATATATCAGAACCCCTCAACATAATATATTCTGGTTGCATGCCTTAAGTCAGACATGACATCGAGCCTCTGCAATGTAATAGCCCCTAGTCACAAGCAAAGAGAAGAGCTGAAATGGAGGATCAATGTGAGTTAGTGTTATCTGTCTTAACTGCCTGCAGCATGAAACACAGGAAGGAAAAGCGAGCAAGGGAGAGTGATTCACATTTAGCCAAGTGCTGCAAAGCTGAGCTCTGGGCTGCACAATCTACACGCAGCTCTGAGAAGGATGCGGTGAAGGTGCAATCAATAACAGGTCAAAGAGAGAACACAACAGTTCACTCAGCAGTTATATTCTGCAAGAATATCTGTGTGTAATTGACGCACAATCAACCAGGAACGTTCATGAACTGCTTTTAAAACATTACCTGGAGCTGTCATTTAGCTGTATTATTTTCAGAAGAATTTACATGGACCTCACAGCTGCCTTGATCTGCCAGGTGTGATGGTTATTATCAAACATCCCACTAGCTCCAGACTCCAGACTGCTCTCAGGAGGATAACAGACCCTCAGTACAGGGAAGAAATGAACCGAGGAAACGGAACTTTGCAGCTCTGGTGCAGCATCCATGTGCCGACACACACAGAGGCCGCAGTGCCGACAGGCCACAATGCCGATAGCCCACAAGCAGAACCAGCTGAGTGAGGCGGCATGCAGCGTGTCGGTGGACCGGCAGGAGCTAAGCTCTCCCAGCCCCCATGCCTAAACGTTAGGGTTGTGCTACAACCCGGGTTTTACGAGTGAGAACGAGAGCTCTCACTCTAGTGCCATATTCGCTGCGTACGCAGCCCACTGGAAGACTGTTATTTTTGCTCAAAAAATGACCTTTATTTATAAAACCGACCACCCACCAGTAGGTGGCATGGTGCCCCCTGGGGCTGAGGTGGCCACCCACCTCACCCACGTGACTACCCCCCTGCCGCATGGTCAGTTCCGTAGAAGCTGTGCATGCCGGGGGAAAATCTCTTACGCAAGCTCCGCCTACTGACGCGCCCCGTGGGTGCGTCGTATCGAAGTAACCCCCCCGCCATGCGACTTTCGCAGGCTGGGGGGACTGCGGAGGCAACGTTCTCTTTCGAGTCCAGCCGCACCCGGACTTGGGCCCCTTGGAAGGCGGGCCAACGTCCGGCAGTGTGGCCCCCAGGAGAGCTCCCGACCACCAATGGGCCCACAGCGCCATTGATGGTGGGCTGGTCCTGGAAGCTTCTAGCCGAGGCCAGGTCGTAGCCATGGACCAAGGCGAGCCTTGATGACGGGTATGAGACCCTTGGAGAGCTCCCGACTGAACTCGGGCCTTGGGCACCGAGGACGGTGGGCTTGTCCCTAAAGCTACAAGCCGAAGTCTGGCTCTGAGCCCAAGACTTGGCGAGCTGCCGTCCCCGCCGGGCGCATAGCGCCGGTGAGTGGCAGACTGGGCAGGTCCCTGCTGAGCTCCGGACCGAAGTTGAGCACTGAGGTGGGCTCATAGCCCCCCCCCTTGCCCAAGGGAGACGACTAAGAGCGGGTCAGGTCACCTGCCGCCCGCGCACCCCCTCGTCCCCGCTGGGGGCGGGGACGCGTATCCTGGCCTGCCGTGGGACCCAGGATGGGCCCACTGCGGCCGGGTGGGGTGCCGCCATTGAAGGCGCACAAGCCTGTGGACAACGCAAGCTTCTCCTCACCCTCGACCGCCGACCACGGAACCATGCCAGCAGACAGCGGCTTGGCCTCCTGAGGCTTAGCCCATCCCGCCTGCACCGCACAAATCACGTCTACGCAGACGGGCATTCGGCGTTTCGGGCGGGGTGCCTGGCGTGCCTGGAAATAGCACCCCTGTAACACTGATGCAGGGGGCTGGGGTGGTTCGGCCCAGGCGATGCCTAGCTTCGCTGCGGCCCTCGACATCACCCGTGAAACTGCTTCTGGTAGGGCTCGTTGCTGCTCATCTCTGAGCGAGCCTCTACCGCAGTGGTGACGGTGGTACCACCGTCCCAATCCTCCCCGCCGGACATCTCCCCTTGGGGGGTGTCCTGGGGGGGATCGACCAAGGGGTCATAGGGGAAGAGCTCGCCCTGCTCCAACATGGGATGCATGGGCTCGTCACCCCATATCCTGCTGCTCGGACTGGTCCGGGAGACCCTGAGCAGCGGGTGCCTCACCTCCGACCGGTCGGTCGGACCCCGCGGATGCACCCCCCTCGGGGGGCGCGCCGCTGGGCGGCAAGTCCTCTTCGACAAAGAGCGTAGCTCTTGCTCGCAACTCGCCCAGGTTGAAGCCGTCACAGATGCTGCAGAAGCTAGATTTCAGTAGCGCCTGAGCAGCGTGCTCATGCCCCAGGCAGAACACACAGTCATCGTGCCGATCGAAACCGGCCAGCGTAGCATCACAGCATAACAGCACCTGGCTTCCCCCCCCTTTCTCGTGGCAGCCGCCTGGTTCATTGCACGAGTTATGCCAAGCTAACTCGCAGCAAGCACCCGCAGCATGTACCAGGAATTCGTGGGGGTTTTACCGTGTAAGCTAACTAGCAGTAAGCCTGCAACGGTAAAAGGGTAGCCGAAGTGCTAACGCAACGTCAGATGCTAGCCGCACAGGTGTGAGCTAGCTATCTAGCTAAGCTGGAGAGCACGGCTCTTGAGCTACTACTCTCTCTTAACGTTACTCCAGCCGGAGTGAACGTACGCGCTCTACTGGACCAATGCTACTATGCTAGCTACTATGGGGCGCAAGGGGGGGGGTTATCCAGCCGTTTGTGTATTTTAGGAAGCCCATAAAATACTGGACAAATAGGAAATTTTGTGATTAGAAAATCCTTCTCTTTTTCTGTGATCATTTAGCTAAGCTTTCACAAAATGTTTGTCTTGCTAAATCGAATTTGTCACAAGTTGAATTAAAAGCATTACATGACTTGGAAAAAAGACGTGATATTATTGTTCAATCTGCTGACAAGGGAGGCTCTATAGTCATCATGAATTTTGAGCAATATGACACCAACATTAACTCATTCACCGCCAATGACGTCTTTGACGTGTTATCAGAAATAGCCCTCCCCGCCAATGACGTGTTTGACGTGTTTTTGTTTTTATTACTGCAGGGCGTAGTTTAAACACTTCCCCAGCCTGTCACATGGTATCAGGTCCCTATCATCTAAGACAACACGTGAACAAACACATACCGCAGCTGTTGTTTTGAAATTGAGCAGGAGGAAAAGCAGAAAACTGGTAACGCTTCCTTGTGCAGACAGGAGAAACGCCATTGAAACGCGCCTCGGCGCGCTGCACGAGCTGGAGTCGCCTTCCTCTGTGCCAGCCGGGAGAAAGTAATCAAGAGATGTGTTTGATCATCGGAGGAATGAGGAAATGATCGATCAGTTTGCGAGGGCGGTGAGGACGTGTTGAATAGCCGAGGGGAAAACGGGAACGATCAGATAGCAGGGGATATGACAGGGAGACATGGACGAGGAAGGGTGCAAAATAAACACACAACAGCAAGGCACAAGGCAGAAGCGGGAGTCAGAGCAGCCCGCTGTCCTTTCTCAAGAGCTATTCAGTTGGTTCATGTAATCGCTGGGCTGCGTGCCCTCCAGTGTTGCTCCTGGCCAATCCCAGCGCCACAGGGCGTGGTTATTGCTTATCATATGTGGGGTTAGAAATCTAAAAGGGGGATCGTGTGTGTGTGTGTGTGTGTGTGTGTGTGTGTGTGTGTGTGTGTCTGTCTGTCTGTCTGTCTGTCTGTCTGTTGGTGTGTCTGTCTGTCTGTCTGTCTGTCTGTCTGCACACTCACTCACACCGAGTAAACTGTATTGTTGAATGTAAAAAAAAAGCACTTCATGTGTATATATATATATATATATATATATTTTTTTTTTGTCATTTGTGTCCTAACGAATAATATTTACATGTCTGATGTCAATACAGTTCAAAATAAAAGAATTGAGAGCGAGTTCTGCATGAGATTGTGTGCATAAATACATAAATGCCATTTTCTGCAATTTCTTTTCTCAGAGAGACATTTTGGGGGAAAACAGGGTGTATATAAATGGCTATAAGTAGAGTACAGAACATGCTAAAAGCTCACTTTTTTTTCCCTGGTGAACCCAGAGACGTACATCTTCATTTTGAGGTATTGCAAATCACTCTGGTGCTAATAGATAATTTACTGTGGGTCTTGAAAGATGACCAACAATTATGAAAATCTTTGGCCTGTGCTAAATATTGGCAGTCCTAAACTGGCGGTGAATGAGTTAAGAACCAATTGTCTGATGTACTATGTTATGCTCCCCTTAGCTCTGACCCCACTGATGAAATCAAGTCTAAGATTGATTGTTTCATTGATACATCCTTCAAAAGAGGATGGATCACAGAAAAAGAGAAGGATTTTCTAATCACAAAATGTCCTATTTGTCCAGTATTTTATGGGCTTCCTAAAATACACAAACGGCTGGATAACCCCCCCTTGCGCCCCATAGTAGCTAGCATTGGCAGCCTATCAGAACCCCTTTCACAATTTGTTGATTTCTTTATTAAGAAATTTGTTGTCAACCTGCCGTCCTTTCTAGGTGACACTACTGATGTAATTAACATAGTCAAGGATTGGAAATGTGAAGAGAATGATATTTTAGTGTCTTTTGATGTACAGAGCTTATACACTTGTATTCCCCACCATATTGGTTTGGAAGCTCTCTCTCACTACCTGAGTAAACGTCCTGAAGGTTCACTCCCGCCCAAGGACTTTCTGGTAACTCTGTCAGAAATGATTCTTTCTATGAACTTCTTTAAATACTCAGGTAAATATTTTCTCCAATCCAGAGGCACGTCCATGGGTAGAGCCTTTGCCCCGTCCTATGCAGGCCTCGTAATGGGTCTGTGGGAGGACAGATTCATTTTCAACCCCTCTAACCCTTTTCTCTCTAAAATAACTCTGTTTAAAAGATATGTGGACGACATTTTCGTCATCTGGAGAGGGAACATGAATGAACTGGGGGACTTTTTCCAGTATTTGAACACCACAACTGAATTTCTGTCTTTCACCCATGAACATAGCCTCACAGACATAAACTTCCTGGACCTTACCATCAGCAAGGATACAAATGACATGCTCCAAAGCCAAACCACCATTTTCCGTAAACCACTGAGTAGAAACACACTCCTAAGAGCTGATAGCAACCACTCTAAACAGCTGATAAACAACATCCCAGTCGGACAGTTTCTGAGATTGCGCAGAAATTGCAGCACGGACAATGATTTCCAGGAAAAAGCCATCACAATGAAAGAACGCTTTCAAGCCAGAGGATATCCTGTAGGGTGCATTGATGCAGCCTATCAGCGAGCGGTGCGCTCTGACAGACACGCCCTCCTTTCTAAAAAACCCAGGCGCAGAGCCCCTCCCCGTGTCTGTTTCTCTACAGAATATAACATCATGGCAAATCAAATCAAACACACAGTTCTCAAACATTGGGACATTCTGAAAAGCGATCCTGCTCTCAAAGACATTGTTGCCGAGCCTCCACTCATCACCTTCAGACGTGCACGAAACCTTAGAGACCGCTTAGTGCACTCTGACATCCCAATATCAGCTCCCCCTTCCTGGCTCCCAACTCAGTCCACTGGATGCTACCGTTGTGGACATTGCACACACTGCTCAAACTCCTCTGACACTAAGGAGTTCACACACCCGCGCACAGGCAAAAAATTCAAAATAAACTCATTCATTAACTGTAGCAGCACCCATGTTGTGTATATGCTTAAATGTCCATGTGGCTTGGTGTATGTGGGCCAAATCAAGCGCGCCCTCAAAGCCAGAATAGGCGAACACAAGACTGCCATAAGAACTAAAAACTTGGAGTATGCTATGGCACGTCATTATGCTCTGGCTAACCATGGGTCTGTTGCCTCTCTGAAGTTCTGGGGGATAGAGCAAATCCCCCCACTATCAAGAGGGGGCGACATTGTAAAGAAACTCCTCTGTAGAGAAGCCTACTGGATCCACACTTTGAACACCATTGAGCCCTTTGGTCTTAACACATTGAGTGCCAAGGACGTCTGTGGACGTCCTAAAAAAAAGTAACGAGGAGTGCCAAGGACGTCTGTGGACGTCCTAAAATCATAATTCATATTATTCCATAATTCTGCTGTTTAAGGTCGTACCTAGCCAGTGAGCATGAATCCCTTCAAGGGATCACACGGCGCCACCTTAAACATCGTCACAGGAGCTGCTCCACCCACCTCAGATCCTTTACTTTGTACAGGAGACAGCGGAGAAAGCCGTGATGAAAGTGGAAACCGATGCATGCTTTCTGCCAGAGCCGTATATATTGCTCTGTCTACAGCGGACAGTGGGCTTGGCTGCATCCGCGCTCACAACTGAGCTCTTATGCTTCTATCTATCTCCACACGATTTCCTAGAAAGCCAGCATCCGAAGCCGAACGGCCAAGCCTTTTCGTTCAGTCGCGTTTGCCAGCGCGCATCATTTCCTTGATGGGCGCTGGGATCTGTCCGGGGCAAAAACGGAGTCGAGAAAGCAAACTCTGTGCGTGTGGGGAGGAGCCCGCAGCTCAGAGGTGGAGAGGGGGGGGGGGGGGGGAGAGGGGTGTGTGGCACACACGCTGCACAGAAACCACACCACACGCCACCACATCAGAAAACACCAGCCAGAGTCAGTGAATGTGCTCGAAATTAGAGTGCAAAAGGTATTCATAAAAGGGACTATATCTTGGAAAGTAAAAAAAAACGACAGAAAACCCTTGAAAGTGCACTTTTTTGAGAGGCTGTAATTTCATAATGGAACTGTCTAGAAACAAAATTTCTTCTTTGGAAGAAGCAGGAGTGTTCAATGTTTCATTAAAGTCCAGCCCCGTTAATATAGCCATAATAGAAAAAATTCTATAGCTGTTTTCAACTGAATGGAAGTGAATCTGGCACAGGCTCCAGACAATTTTACTGAAGCGCTGTGGCACTCAATGTGTTAATGAAGACAACAGTTTATCTTGCTTCCTGTGATTATTCTGTGTTGTATTTGTGATTGATTGATTGTATTTTGTAAGTATTTCCAAGTATTTTCTATGCATTTTTTTTTCTATGCATTGCTTATATTCAGTCTTGTATTGCCCTGTTTTGCTTCCAGAGTAGAGGCTATGTGGTACCCTCTCATTGGCTGTGTGTTTTGATGACACTCTAACCATGCCCCACCAATGAGAGACTGGTTTTATCCTGGTGGGAGTATTTAACCAGTCATCTACACCATGTCTCTGTTTGACTCTGAAGAAAACACTTTGTGTGTCGAAACGTTAGTCTGCTTGCACTTATTAAATTGCCTTAACTTTGACCGTCTGCTCCAGATTGTTTCTTTTTCATGTGTTCACTCAGTCCCCTTTTCTGAGAAGCACCGGTTGGGCGCAGTTCGTCAGCTGAAGCGCGGATTTCCCTCTGTTTCTGACCAACAGGTCACAGTGGGTGAAGCTAGGAAAATTCATCTCCCTCCTAAAGTTCATCAGCACTGGCTCCCCGCAGGGCTGCGTTCTGTCCGCCCTACTATTCTCCCTGTACACCAACACCTCCCTCCACTCGTCGATCAAGCTCCTGAAGTTTGCGGACGAAACCACCTTGGTAGGCCTTATCTCCAATGGGGATGAGTCCGCCTACAGGAGGGAGATCACGCGGCTAGAGAGCTGGTGTAACCACAACAACCTGGCCCTCAATGCTCTCAAAACAGTGGAGACGGTAGTCGATTTCAGGCAGAAGGCAGCCCCTCCCCCCCCGCTCAACTTGGGAGGCACCCCAGTGGCCCTGTTGAGTCTTGCCGCTTCCTTGGCATGACGATCTCCCGGGATCTGAAGTGGGAGCTGAACATTGACGCTCTCATGAAGAAGGCCCGGAAGAGGATGTTCTTCCTGCGGCAGCTGAGGAAGTTCCGGCTGCCGAGGACTATGTTGACTCAGTTTTACACCTCCATCATTGAGTCCATCCTCACCTTCTCCATCATCACCTGGTTCCCTGTGGCTACGGTCAAGGACAAGACCAAGCTGGCCGACCCATCCCACCCTGGTCACGACCTCCTCACCATGCTTCCCCACGGTAGGCGGCTACGCCTGCCAGTGACTCTGAAAAACCGCCACAGACTCAGCTTTTTCCCCTCAGCAGCACATCTCGTAAATCAGTCAGGTAAATGGTAAATGGCCTGCATTTATATAGCGCTTTTATCCAAAGCGCTTTACAATCAGTAGGTAGTCTACATTCACCCATTCATACACCGATGGCGGCAGGCTGCCACGCAGGGTGCCTACACACCATCGGGAGCAATTTGGGGTTCAGTATCTTGCCCAAGGACACTTCGACATGCAGACTGGAGGAGGCGGGAATCGAACCACCGACCTCTTTGATCCAAAGCGATTAGTGGACAACCCGCTCTACCTCCTGAGCTACAGCCGCCCCTGTATCCCCCTGCCCCCCCCCCCCCTAAGGGGAGCTGCCTTGGGCCTGAACTCTAATCCAAGCTTGCACTGCCCATACCTGTCTGATCACCAGAAATTGCACTTTCTTTGTCCTGTTGTTCCACTGTATTTGTCTTCTTTGCACTTGTCCCTTTTATGTGAAAAAAGATTAATGCACTTTAATGCCAAAACAAGTTCCTACGTATATGTTACATAACATAATGGTAAATAAATGATATCTAATTCTGATTGTTCTTTTATTTAAATTACGAACAACGCATTTCGTGGTAGCTTCATCAGGTTCGCTTTACAACTGACGGAATAAACGGCTCAGGTATAGCCAAGCTAAGCTCTGTGTCCTGTGCCTCTAAAGTGGTGACCCTGACTGTTTTCGTCGGTTACGATAACGTTGTGAAAGTGGGCGATCATGCCAGAGGGAGACGAGGCTCCAGCCGTTGTTTATGCGGTGTCGCTCAAGCTGCCGGAGTTTTGGGAGTCCTCGGCTGCAGCATGGTTCGTGCAGGCGGAAGCCCAGTTCGCGGTGAGGAACGTTACGGCAGATGACACAAAGTATTATTATGTGGTCGCAGCGCTCAGCAGCTCTACAGCCTCCCGGGCGTTAAGTCTCCTGCAAGCTCCGCCAGTGGAGGGTAAATACAGTGCACTCAAGTCTCACCTGTTGCAAGTGTATGAGCTCTCAGACGCGGAGCGTGCGGGTCGTCTGTTCGCATTGCACGGACTGGGAGATAGCAGACCATCCGAGTTGATGGACACAATGTTGAATCTGCTGGGCCCACATAAGCCGGATTTTCTCTTCACACACCTTTTTCTGCGACAGCTGCCACCTCAGGTGCGGGCTGCATTGGCCAATAGTGACATTAAAGACTGCCGCAGACTGGCTATGGAGGCTGACCGTCAGTTTGGCGTGTGGACAGAGCGCCTACGGGGCAGCGGCGCTGCAGCCCGCCCACACATTCGTGTCAACATGTATGGAGGGCCAACAGTGCCACAATACACCAACTGCTATGGGGTGTCAACCTATGGGGTGTCAACAGTGCCACGTCTCTTCTGGATTAGTGACGGGGGAGGTGATGGGCGTTGCTGCAGCTGCTGTTTCCCATCGGCAGCGGGGTTCGGGACTCTGTTTTTACCATGCTAGGTTTGAGATTAAGGCCAAACGCTGCGAGCCGCCGTGCAATTTCAGCAAGACGGGAAACGCCAGGACCGGCACCCGATAGTGGCCCTGAGTGCTGGTCGAACAAACAGGCTGCTGTTTATTACGGACACCATCTCTGGCTGGCAGCTGCTGGTGGATTCGGGTGCACAGCGGAGCATCCTACCCACGTCAGCAGTGGACAAGGCGGCTGGAGGGTTCGGTCCCTCCATGGATGCAGCCAACGGCTCCCCCATCCGTACCTACTGTACGAGATATGTGGAACTGTGTTTTGGGGGGCGGTATTTCGGCTGGGATTTTGTGATGGCTGAAGTGACTGTTCCGCTCCTGGGGGCTGATTTTTTGTGTGCCTTTATTTTATTATTGGTGGATATAAAGAATCGCAACTTGATGGATGCTATTTCTTTTTGTTCTTACCGGCGGGGAAGGAGAAACTCGTCAGCCTGTCAAACATTCTCGCTGCCGGGGACGGGATATGCCCTTCCTTTTTGTTTATTTGGATGACATTCTGGTGGCCAGTACGTCTGTGGCGGAGCACCGTGTCCATCTCAGACAGCTGTTTGAGCGGTTGAGGCAGCATGGTCTTATCATCAACCCAGCCAAGTGTCAGTTTGGGCTGTCGATTATTGACTTCCTCGGGCACCGGGTTAACGGTGAGGGGGCGACCCCCCTCCCCGGTAAGGTGGACGCCATCAGCAGCTTCCCACGGCCACGCACTGTGAAATCGCTGCAAAAGTTCAACGGCATGGTGAACTTTTATAACCGGTTCATTCCACGGGCGGCTTTCATCATGCATCCCCTATATGAAGCCTTGAGGGGTAAGGACCCCATGAACGCGGTGGACTGGACAGCAGAGAGAGTCCAGGCATTCCAGGATGCTAAAGCTGCACTGGCTGGGGCTGCAATGTTGGCGCATCCATCGCCAACTGCTCCAGTCGCGCTCACAACAGACGCCTCGGAGTACGCGGTTGGGGCGGTATATGAACAGTGGGTGGGCGGTGCCTGGCAGCCGCTCGCCTTTTTCAGCCGCCAATTGCGTAGTAACGAGAGGAAGTATAGTACTTTCGACAGGGAGCTCCTTGGCCTTTCTCTCGGCATCCGCCACTTCCGTTTCCTGTTGGAGGGACGCCGTTTCACTGCATTTGTGGACCACAAGCCACTGACATTTGCCATGGCCAAGGCTGCCAAACCATGGTCGGGGCGCCAGCAGCGGCAACTTTCTGCCATTTCGGAATTTACAACAGACATCCGGCATGTGGCTGGTAAGGACAACCTCGTTGCCGACTGCCTCTCTAGGGCAGTGGTACAGATTGTCCACCTGGGTCTCGACTACGTTGCTATGGCTGCAGACCAGGCCGAGGATAAGGGGGTGCAGGCTTATCCAACACAGTCTCTTAGAAAAACGTATAATACCAACGATGTGGACCAACGTTGCTATTTTACAATTTCGGCTCGAAAAACGTAAAATATTAACGTTCCGAGTGGTTAGGGTGAGGATTAGAGTAGGGGGAGGGGTTAGAAACAGAAAATCTCCATAAAACACGCCCAAACCCCGCCCACCGCTGTAGACGCGTACGTTCCCATTTTACAATTTCTTAGCCGACATCGTAAAATAGCAACGTTTGTCCACAAACGTGCCTATTTTACGTTTTTCTTGGAGATCGGGTTGGCTTATCGGACAGTGGATACGAGCCTGCAGTTGAAAGATGTGGCGTTCGACGACAGAGGCACAGCGCTACTCTGTGATGTCTCCATGGGTCAGGTCCGGCCTATGGTTCCCAGCAGCTGGCGGCGACGGGTGTTCGACGCCGTCCATAGCCTTTCACACCCCGGAGTGAAGGCGTCAACGAGGTTGGTGGGGGCCAAGTTCGTATGGCATGGCCTAAGGAAGGACGTCAGAAGCTGGGCTGCTGCCTGTGTGGCATGCCAGCGCTCGAAAGTGCAACGCCATGTAAAAGCCCCCCTGGCGCCATTCACGGTGCCTGAGAGACGCTTTGATCATGTTAATGTGGATCTGGTGGGCCCTTTACCCCCTTCCCATGGTTTTACTCACCTCCTCACCATGGTGGACAGGACCACCAGGTGGCCGGAAGTTGTTCCACTTTCATCAACAACAACTGCTGATGTGGCCCGAGCATTCATCGGGTCCTGGGTTGCCCGGTTTGGCACGCCATCGGACCTCACCTCAGACCGGGGTGCACAGTTTACGTCTGAGCTGTGGGGCGCGATTGCAGCGGGCCTGGGGGTGAAGCTTCACCGCACGACGGCCCATCACCCGGAGGCTAATGGGATGTGTGAGCGGTTCCATCGCTCTATGAAGGCCGCTCTTCGTGCCAGCCTCACTAACAGCAGCTGGATCGACAGGCTCCCGTGGGTCCTGCTGGGCCTGCGGACGGCCCCCAAGGAAGACCTTCAGTCCTCATCAGCGGAGCTGGTTTACGGCCAGCCACTACGGGTCCCCGGGGATTTCATCCCTAACATCACGACCCCCTGGTCGGCAGCCCACCAACAGGCCGCGCTGCGGGACAGAGCGGGGGTGTTTGCACCTGTTCCCACGTCCCAACATGGCCGGCCGCAGTCTCACATTCCTGCCGGTCTGCAATCAGCGGAGTTCGTTTTCGTCCGCCATGATGTTCACCGTGGGCCCCTACAACCTCCCTATGATGGACCGTTTAAAGTTCTGGAGGCTGGGGAGAAATATTTTGTGCTGAACATGGGGGGTAAAGCAGAGCATGTGTCTGTGGACCGGGTAAAACCAGCTCACCTGGACTTAGACCGGCCTGTGCAACTGGCCCTGCGCCCGCGGCGTCCCCCTTCCCAGTTCCGGCCCTCACCCCCACCTCGGCCACTGGCCCGACCTCCACGCCAGCGTGGGGGTAGTGGGGTTCCCCCGGTGGTCCCTGCTCCCGTGTTGCGGAGTCGTTATGGCCGGGCCATCCGCCCTCCACGACGATGAGATATATGTATTTTTTGTTTTGGTGATGATGAATTCTGGGGGGGCGTGTGTAGAGGATCGAATTCACAATGATGGACAGTGCCCTTTAACACTGGGTTGTGGGAGGTAGTTATATATAGGAGGAGTTGTACCTGGTGGAGGTTGGTGTGTGTGGAATAAACGGCTCAGGTATAGCCAAGCTAAGCTCTGTGTCCTGTGCCTCTAAAATGTATTGTATACCATTGGAAAGCCTGTGTGTTTCTCTGTTAAATGGTGCCCCATTTGTAAGGAACATGCATTTGTGGGATGAACATCACAGCTGAGTCTGTGGGTTGCGCCGATGTAAAATGTGCCAAATCTTCTCTGCCATTACTATTCTCCTGTTGGTATTGATTCTTGTTTGGTGGATTGGATGATTGAACTCTATCAGTAACAAGGAAGAAACAATACATATTGACAATTTTACAATTTATTAATTAACAAACAGTCAGGGGCCTCAGTAGCGTGTGGAAGAACCATAAGCACCTCCTCCTCGATCATGCTGGTCACCAGCCTGGTCATAGACTGCTGCGGGATGGCATTCCACTCCTCACCCAGGATTTCTCGCAGGTCAGCCAAAGTGAAAAACTGGGTTTTATTTACCCCCCAAAATGCAAAAACTTTACAAACTAATTTAATAACTAGGCCTATAAAAGAGGTATACTGTAAGCTAACTGAACAAACTGCCCTATAAACACAATATGAGACACAGAGCGGCTTGGCCAAACCAAAAAACATACAAGTGGTAACACAAGATTGACACTAGCTACAACTAAATACAAAGCAAAACTAAACCCAAATCCCCGATAACATGGCAACACATGGTTTGGCCCAGTGGAAGAGACCTCCCCCAACAACCAACCAACCAAAGGAAAAGAAAGAAATGGCTAATATAACAGAAACTTGCTTGTAAACCCTACATTGTATGTGAGCAATTCCAATGTAAGGTGTAAAGTAAACCAAACAATCAGATTCTAATCTAAACCAAACAAACTGTGTGACGTTAATTGTTTGGGTGTGGTTGACTGCTAATGAAATTAACCTGTGTAGGTAGCAATCTACTTCAGGTGAGAGTGTGTGAATTGTGTGTGTATACCATGTGTGGCTGTGGCCATCACAGGGTCATTTTATCTTGCTGTCTCCCTCATGACAGATAATTTACATGATAAGTGTGTATTACCAAGTCCTACTGTCAGCCACGCATAGAGGAGAAAAGATACACAGATTAGATGAGACACAAGCAACTTTTGTTTTGATATTGTTCATGCATTACTCTAAATAATAAAGTAAAGGCCATCTTAACATAATGCATGTTTGTTGAATACAAGCACATTTATACATTTCAAATACATTTACATTTGCAGGACACAGCAATTGGCACATGAAAGCTTATAGTGCGCTTTAATGGCATCACCTCAAGGTTATGTTATGGGGTTATGTTTTCACCCCAGTCTTGTCTGTGTATCTGTTAGTATAGGATAATTCCAGAATTTCTGAATGGATTTGCATGAAGCTTTGTGGAAAGTTTGGTCATGAACTGTTTAGCCTTTCACACCGATTGGCCAAAAAGGCTGTGGCTTCTCCTAAAAAGGCATATAACTTCCAAACAGATTCATGTAACACCATGAAAATCAGTATCACTGGCATATCAGCAGACAGAAGAAGAGGCAAACCCTCCATTATTGGCATAATCAAACAACATGGGGGACTATAATATAGGCTACTATAATATAAAGTAAGACTATGAATGAAAAAATAAAATCAAGGGGCAAAAAGAATGTTTGCAAAGGTCTTGAATGCAGGTTTTGCAGAAATTAATCCGTTTTTACTTTTTCCAAAATAAACCCCCCACCCCCCTCTAACACCCCAATCGAAAACAAAATTATTTATCTAGGCTTATATAAAATCATTTAGGTTAATTAGGTCTAATTTTCGATTTTGATAAGTAGGCCTACTTTGTAGCGTGATTCAGACTGAATTGTCAACCTGTAAACTAATTTCCATAGAACAGTTTCCAGCCAATTTCAGAGCCAAAACAGCCAATTCCACAACTGTGGAGTGGGCGGGGCTTCGATGGTCTGGACCGAGGCTACCTACTTTGCTCAATAGACTACTTGCACAACTCCACTACGTGCGTAATATCAGACAATTCATAAACGTCTCTGCAATCCTCAACTCTTAATGGATTTCCTATGTTTAAATGGCCCTGTAATCTATGGATTGAGGCAGTAAATGCGGCTATGTCAACCACGCTTCTATCACTTGTAAATGCCAGAACTGAAATGTAAGTCGGGTGCGGACTGATGCACGGCCGGGGGGAAATTGGGACAAGATAGTTCCTCGCACTCATTAAATATCCACATAACACAATAGCATAACATAACACCGTATCACACAGTATCTCCTTAACGTAGAACAGTCAATAAGTAAAATAATTACCATAACATCAAATAAAGTAGCCTAAAATAACAACTAGATAGTTGCTTGACTGGTTTTGACACATAATATGTTTATTAGCCTACTCCCCCCCCCCATGACAAAGTCAGTGCATTTTCTAATTTTGTTACATAATGCGGCCACTTATTACATTTCCAACCAGAAAAAATGCAACCGCCGCAATATGTAATAATCTGCGCAATATGTAATACATTTATTACAAAATGCGTCAAACGCTATTACATATTGCGTTGAGGCGATTTATTACATATTGCGCATTTTATTACATAATGCGCCGTTATTACATATTGAAAGTGAGATGTTATTACATTTTGGCATTTTATTACATAATGTACAGTTATTACATAATGCGTCGTTACAGGCACTGTTCTCACTTTAGATCCGGTACCTACAAAAACCATAAAAAGTGTATAATAAATGATTTATTAACCTTAATAAGGCACTGTTCTCGCTTTAGATCCGGTACCTGGAAAAAGCATATAGTTACCTGTTAATAAGTGCATAGTTAACTGCTAATACAAACTATTTATAACTATTTAGTAAAGGTGGTTATAAAGTGCTTATAAATGTCTTATAAGCTACCAATAAATATGTTTATAATGCAATTATTAACATTTATATAGTATTATTAACATAATAATAGTGTTAATAAGCACCTTATAAGAGCCTTATTACCTATTAATTAATGCTTATTAATAGAACCTTAATATAAAGCGTTACCCATGACTGTTATTACAGTCTGTTTTAGCTATAGGCCCACGTATTTAATTTGATTTGTTATGTAGGCTATACTGTAGGGCAGGCCTAGTAAATGCTGTATAGGCCATTTATAATTTATTTTTTTGCATAGAGCCGAATCAGCCCAGAGAATGTTTAGTGGATATTATTTTTGCCATGTTCTTAAAGCCGTGAATTTTGCACAAGCGGCGCAGGCCGTGATTGTTTGCACTAGTTTATTGATTCAATTGCACTTGAACAATGAATGTCACTTGGAAAGTAAATAAAAATAAATAAATATTCTGTTAATGTTGAGTGATCATTTAGTTTATTAGGCTGATATCCAACATTGTTTGGCTATTATAGAAAGGCTGCTGAATGCTATCACAATATGGAATCCATCTCAGCTTAATTGAAACACGCAAAATAACTTGCTTTAATGAATTTAATTTGTTTATTGTCCAATATCACTTCCCAAATTAAGTGCTGTAACGAATTCCGTTTATTTATTGTCAAATAACATTTCCATGAGGCTGTTCTTATCAGCAGACTTATCACATGCAATGAACACGGCATTTCACATGTTTTTATCTTAAATTATATGTTGGTTAACATAAATGCATTCTTTTTCTTTAATCCTTTAATAAGAATGAGAATAAGTATTGATATCAGCAAATAAACTACAGCATCAAATTAGCAACCCATAGATAAAAAAAAATATATATATATAATAATTAAAAAAAATAAGAAAAAAAGGGCGATTTCCAGGGATTCCCGAGAAATTGGTCTTCATTTCCCGTTTCCTGCTATGCCTCATTTTCGGGAAAAATATTAAACCCTAGTAGTTAGTATGGTCCACTTGTTGTTACCGGTGTACGCTAAATCTGGCCGGGGCGGTCAACACTTAATATTAAAGCGAGAAATACAAGTTATCTAGTGAACAGGCAATGACAGAGAGACCATACAGAGAGAATTAACTGTCAGCTGACAACTGAGATCTGCTCTTGACATATAAAACCAGCCATCTCCCATCCTCTCACCCTCCCACCCCAGTGACACACAAACACACACACAAACACACACACACACACACACACACACACACACCCTGAGCCCCATGCTAGTCAGTTACAGTGGCTCGAGAGGCTCTCCTCAGGCCTTTGTTATACCCACTTACCATGTCAGAAACAGTGCTCATCGCAATCTGTCTCTCAAGATGCATTATGACAGCTTCTCCTGTCTGGCCTGGATATTGTTCCCTGTGATGTGGTGGTGGTGGTGGTGGTTTGGGCAGGCTGAAAGATGGTGGAGAGAGAGAGGGGACGCTGAGAGACAGATACAGAGAGACAGATGGGGTTTGTGTGAGAGAGCTCAGTCATCTCAGTCGTCTCTGTAAAGAATGTGTGGGGGGGAGTAGGACAGTGTTGAACATTGCAAAGCTCTGTTTCACACCACAAACGGACATCCACCCACAAATAAGTGTTGTAGAGGGCCGTTTTTCTTACACTTGAGATAAATGTGTATGGTGTTGAAATTCCATCATGTTATCAGTCTCACACTTTAGTGATTGCAGCCGAGTCTCAGCTGAGAGATGATGGCGACACTTCAGTCCTATAAAAATATGCACACACACACACACACACACAAACACACACACACACACACACACACACACACACACACACACACACACACACCGCTAGGAATGCAAGAATGTGATATTTTATAATGTGATATAATATAATTTTATAATGTGATATTTTCCCTCTACATTTGTCTCCAAAAATATCATTGTTTGATATTATCACAATGTTACCCTTCTTTATAAAATACTAATAACAATTCAACGAGAACCTTCAGAAGAAGAAAAAAACTACTGTGGAAATTAAATATTAAATGTGCACAAACATGTAATTTATTTAACAGATACTTTTCTTCTGCATTGTAGAATGATTGGTTGTTCATCATCCTGAATTAGATCGATCAGCTTCCTCTGGATAGACAAAAACTTGAAATTCTACCAGAAACAATAGAAATGCTATACGGTCTCATCTTTCCATGACTTTCCAATTTTCTTTTACTTTGATAGAATGAGTTTTCAGTATTCTAGAAAAAAAGGAAAAAAAGACTTGGAGAATAAAGACAAATATATTTTTGTAAGATTCTCCCCACACAGTGAAGAATTGGCTACAGGGCAATGGATTCTCCCTCTCCTCCTCCACTATTAACAGTTGAACGGCTGGCACATTTTTATTGATCAAGTGAGCGCTATCAAAACTAATGTCATACACTCTCACATACTGTACCTGTAGAATAGTGTGATGAAGCATGCAGAGTCGGTTATTGCAGTTTTTGCTCAATTCATAAAAGGGCACTACAGCCCGGTGGGCGGCGACGGAAATTTGAGGCAATTTGAAGGCCAATTTAGGGGTATAACTCATTTTAAATATTCCGATTTTAACCAGATTTAGAGGAATATCTCATTTTAGGATGAGACTTTGACAAACATACATACCTGATTCACGTTGACTGACTGATATATCTGTCAGACTGTGTGCGCCTGTGCTGCTGCTGTCCGTCTGCATGGTTGCTCTGGCTGAGTGGAGTGCGCACTGCTGGAGTGGGTGGGGACGGGCCATGTGCGTTTTTGGGTTGGTGCCTTCAGGGGCGGTTTAGAAAAACACTGCTCCATGCAGAGGCCTATTACAAATGGTGCATTCAAGGCCAAGAGAGCTCGGAAAAGGCATTTCTCTTTGAATGCTGCCTTCAGTGATGGCATGGAAAGGGCAATTTCCATACAAAGCATCATTAGAAATGCATTCGTGGTCAGGAAAGGGCACTTTTTATTTTATTTTTTCATGTGGCTGATCTGTTTGTTTTGTTCATGTGTTGTTGGAATGAAAATGAAAAATGTATTATAAAAAGAAAAAAGAAAAGAAAAAGGCACTTTTTACAGACTGAAAAAAAGGCAGGGGCTCAAGCCCCCTTTCATGTCTCAGCACCCCCTCCTCCACCCCTGCTAAATTACAGACGGTATCCCTGGACGTGTCCTGAAGCCCTGAAGCTTTGCTATAGCGGGGGTATTCACAAAGTGGAGGAATCGTCCCGAGTCTCCCATGAACTCAAATCCTATCCATGTACGATGTGCAGGAAACATAAGTTTAATAGCACGTGAATGGAAAGAGGAAGTTGATAATAATAACTGAAAGTTCACTGCGAGGCTTGACCTTCATCACTTCCACTGCTGGTGAAGATGGAGGCTAGTAGACAGGTTGCCCTGTGTACAATTCAACATCTCTTCTCCAATGTCCATCTAATGTGCAAAGCACAGAGTGAACTGGAGGACAAAATAGTTTGCTTGGTGAGGAAGTGGTTTGGATTCAACACTCACACCACCAGAGACATTTGTAGCATACTGTTACTGTAATTATGTGCAGCAATTATAGTATTTGACTAGATTGATCAGAAGATTCTAGGTAGGAGTAAGGAGGAGCAATAGTACACTGATGACAATATAAAAAGACTCGGGAGGCAGTGATTGGTTTGCAGAAAAAGGTACCATATAATTATAAACATAAAGTAAAGAAATAAACAAACATAACAGATTATGGCCAAGAGATTGGAGGGAGGGACGGTTCCAAATGTGGAGTGTATATACATGCCACAAGGCTGTCCCACTTGATAAACATGCTGAACAGTGATGATAAAACTGTCAGCGAACTTGCAAGATCTTCACTGTTTCTGGACATGAAACGGCGTAAGGTCGCCCTATAGCATGAGATGGTGAGCCAAGTCTCCTGCTTAGGGCCCCCCAGAAATACAGGGCCGGCCCTGCACTTACTGCAGTAGCCTACATGGAAGCACTCGCCACATCAACATTCTTAGATGGCATATTTGCCGACAACAGGCAGAATTATTTCTGTCACTCTCAGAGGGAATTGTATTCACGACGTGTCTTTAGTGCATGGCACCAGATTTTACCCCTTTTACACGGAGACAAGGATTTCCCGGCCAAAGTATTCCCTTCAAACATCTGCAGATGGTGGGGTCACAGGATAAAAAGCCTCATAAAGTGCTTTCTGCTAAGCAATTAAGGTGAGAGTGGACAATTTGCATACAGCAGCTAACCTTTGCTATAGCAAGCTCTCTGGAGAGTGTGCAGCAAGCAAATGCCCCATTACAATGAGGCAACCATTCAATGACAAAACTCTCGCTCCTCTTAGTATTATTTGTATTTCACTCCTCCCTCACACACTTCTCACATTCTCTCCCTGTCCTCCATCATCTCTTTTGCGTCTTCCAGAAATACATTTGGAGGTCTTAACCTAAGCAACTGGCTCCCTTGTGACTGTCAGCACATTTGCTGCAGAAGGTGCAGAGTTCACTACAATGAGCACGCTGTCAAACTTTCCAACTTTAAATAGACTTCTCTCACTGCGGCAAATCTGTCCACTTCTTGGGACAAACCCAAAATCTTCTGTGAGCTAGGCTCAGGTCTCGGGACAGCAGTACTGGTTGCCCACCCCCTACTGGTGTCAGTCCTGTATAAGTGCACAAGGGGGCCTAGTTGTCACAATATATGTATACACAATATTGAAACTCCCTCTACTACCGGGAATTAGTCCAGTCCATTGTTGCTACAGAGGATTGCTGTAGCCCCAGGGAAAAGGAGTGGAGGTGGTGGGCAGAATCTAACAAAAACAAGGGAGGAGGAGTTGGACCCAGAAGGAGGAGTTGGTCCTCCCTTTGGGAGAAAGAGGAGAAGTGGGAATGCTGTGTTTCCACTGTCTTCAAGTAGGTCACGTAGGCAGTGCTGCATTTGTCATAAATGGCAGACCTATTAATCATGGGAGGGGCGGTGTCAATGCCCGCTGGTTTTGCTGTGCAGGTGGCTTGTCCCTCTGGATGCCAGGACTCCAACCTTTATGTTCTGCCTCTGTTCCCTCCTCCTCCCCTCCCTCCTCTTCCTCTTATCCCTCGGTACTCCCAACTTCCGTCCTGTGTGCGTCTCGCTCTCACCTCGCATGTCCTGTGTGTGTGTCTCGCTCTCACCTCGCATGTCCTGTGTTTGTGTCTCGCTCTCACCTCGCATGTCCTGTGTTTGTGTCTTGCTCTCTCCTCACATGTGCTCTGTTTGTGTCTCGCTCTCACCTCACATGTCCTGTGTGTGCGTCTCGCTCTCACCTCACATGTCCTGTGTGTGCGTCTCGCTCTCACCTCGCATGTCCTGTGTTTGTGTCTCGCTCTCACCTCACATCTGCTTTTAATACGATCATTCCCTCACTTCTGATCCGTAAACTGCAAAATCTTGGTCTGTGTGATGCTCTTTGTGAATGGATTTTCAGCTTTTTAATCATGAGGCCTCAAAGAGTCAGGATCGGAAATAATCTGTCTGATATACTTGTTCTGAGCACTGGCTCGCCGCAAGGATGCATTCTTAGCTCTTTCTTGTTTACTCTTTTTACCCACGACTGTATCGCTCACTACCTCAACAACCTCATAGTTAAATACGCGGATGACACCACTGTCATTGGGCTCATTAGCTCAAATGACGAGTCTAACTACAGATCTGAGGTAGAAGAACTTGTCAGGTGGAGCGAGGCCAACAACCTCATTCTCAATGCCTCCAAGACAAAGGAGCTTGTCGTTGACTTCCGCCGTAAAAAGGCACCTCTCCATCCTATAATAATCAATGGAACAGAGGTTGAGATGGTAAAAAGTATTACATTTCTTGGTGTCACTATTTCGGATGATCTTAGCTGGCACTCAAATACCAAAGCGATTGTTAAAAAGTCTCAGCAACGTCTTTTCTTCTTAAGAAGACTTAAGGAGTTCACCCACAACAGCCAGATCCTTGTTAACTTTTATCGCTGTATTATTGAGAGCATTCTCACTAGTTCCTTCACTGTATGGTTTGGTAATCTTACTGTCAAGGAGCGAAAATCCTTAAATAGGGTAGTGCGCCTTGCCCGCAAGATAACTGGTGCCAACCTGCCGGCTCTAGAAGAGCTCTATAGCTTCAGACTTTTGTCCCGGGCCTCCAGTATTATCAGGGACCCTGCAGGTCACCCGGCCGCCAGTCTTTTTGAGTTACTCCCTCTGGGTAGACGCTACTGCTCCATTAAATGCTCCACCACTCGCTTTGCGAGAAGCTTTTACCAGAGTGCTGTGCGTAGTTTGAACGATCACAAATCTAAACGGTAGATCTCTGTTTTGTCTAGACCATCTAGACACCTAGACTTTTCTTTTTTTCTGTTATTTTCTTTTGTATAAGATGTCTTATACTGGTTTCTCATGCAATTTGATCCTTGCTTAGGCACTTTACTACTGTGCACTTTATGTGTGATTGTGCACTTTGTTCCTGCACTTTAATAAGTGAGCGGGATGACTCGGGCCTTTATCCACAGATGTACCTGTCTTATTTTATTGTTTTATTATTTTATTTTATCTTATTTACTTTTTAAACCTTTTTATTGTCTGTCTTTTTATGCTATTTTATGTTGTCATGACCTGTCATATATGTGTCTATGTTTTAAGATCTTGCACCCCAATTCCAATGTAGTTTCGACTGCAAATGGTAAATAAACTGACTCTGACTCTGACTCTGACTCACATGTCCTGTGTTTGTGTCTCGCTCTCTCCTCACATGTCCTGTGTTTGTGTCTCGCTCTCTCCTCACATGTCCTGTGTTTGTGTCTCGCTCTCTCCTCACATGTCCTGAGTTTGTCTCGCTCTCTCCTCACATGTCCTGTGTTTGTGTCTCGCTCTCACCTCGCATGTCCTGTGTTTGTGTCTCGCTCTCACCTCGCATGTCCTGTGTTTGTGTCTCGCTCTCACCTCACATGTCCTGTGTTTGTGTCTCGCTCTCTCCTCACATGTCCTGTGTTTGTGTCTCACTCTCACCTCACATGTCCTGTGTGTGCGTCTCGCTCTCACCTCACATGTCCTGTGTTTGTGTCTCGCTCTCACCTCACATGTCCTGTGTTTGTGTCTTGCTCTCTCCTCACATGTCCTATGTTTGTGTCTCGCTCTCTCCTCACATGTCCTGTGTTTGTGTCTCGCTCTCACCTCGCATGTCCTGTGTTTGTGTCTCGCTCTCACCTCGCATGTCCTGTGTTTGTGTCTTGCTCTCACCTCGCATGTCCTGTGTTTGTGTCTTGCTCTCACCTCGCATGTCCTGTGTTTGTGTCTCGCTCTCACCTCACATGTACTGTGTTTGTGTCTCGCTCTCACCTGGCATGTCCTGTGTGTGTGTTTTGCTCTCACCTCGCTTGTCCTGTGTTTGTGTCTCGCTCTCACCTCACATGTCCTGTGTTTGTGTCTCGCTCTCACCTCGCATGTCCTGTGTTTGTGTCTCGTTCTCACCTCGCATGTCCTGTGTTTGTGGCTCGCTCTCACCTCACATGTCCTGTGTGTGTGTCTCGCTCTCACCTCGCATGTCCTGTGTTTGTGTCTCGCTCTCACCTCGCATGTCCTGTGTTTGTGTCTCGCTCTCACCTCATGTCCTGTGTGTGTGTCTCACTCTCACCTTTCATGTCCTATGTTTGTGTCTCGCTCTAACCTCACATGTCCTGTGTTTGTGTCTTGCTCTCACCTCGCATGTCCTGTGTTTGTGTCTTGCTCTCTCCTCACATGTCCTGTGTTTGTGTCTCGCTCTCTCCTCACATGTCCTGTGTTTGTGTCTCGCTCTCACCTCGCATGTCCTGTGTTTGTGTTTCGCTCTCACCTTGCATGTCCTGTGTTTGTGTCTCGCTCTCTCATCACATGTCCTGTGTTTGTGTCTCGCTCTCTCCTCACATGTCCTGTGTTTGTGTCTCGCTCTCACCTCACATGTCCTGTGTGTGCGTCTCACTCTCACCTCACATGTCCTGTGTTTGTGTCTCGCTCTCACCTCGCATGTCCTGTGTTTGTGTCTCGCTCTCACCTCACATGTCCTGTGTTTGTCTCGCTCTCACCTCGCATGTCCTGTGTTTGTGTCTCACTCTCACCTCTCATGTCCTGTGTTTGTGTCTCGCTCTCACCTCACATGTCCTGTGTTTGTGTCTCGCTCTCACCTCACATGTCCTGTGTTTGTGTCTCCCTCTCACCTCGCATGTCCTGTGTTTGTGTCTCGCTCTCACCTCGCATGTCCTGTGTTTGTGTCTCGCTCTCACCTCGCATGATTACACTTGACTTAAGCTGGGAGCTGATGCCTATTGTGATGTGAGGTAACGTGACTGATCTTGAAACTAGGTCGAGACCAACATTTCAATCATGAGAGACAAGTGGGTAAAGTTTAACAAGCGAGCTTTATTCACGAATGGCATGGCGATTAGTTATATGGCATGAAATGGCATGGTAACTAATTCTATGGCATGGCAGCATGGCAACTAGTTCTTTGGCATAATGACTCCCTGGTAAGATGCCTCTCTTCTTCTGGTGAGAGGAGGGCATCGGCTCGGACTAGGATAGAGAATCCCCCAAAAGAAAGGGAACCCCCAGTGCTGTTTTGGAGTAATTTCCTTAGTGTGTGTCTGTTTCTGTGTGCTGGGCTCTGCTCGCTCAGCGTGCTGCATTTGATGCATGTGGGGCAACATGGTGCTCTAACCCACCGTTGCCATAGAAACAACCACGTGACATGGCTAGTACCTGCCAATCTTTTATTGGGTAAAGGGGCAGAGATGATGATGCCCCATGTGAACTCCTGACATGAACTCCGCCCAACAGGTTCAAGATTCAAGATTCAAGATTCAAGATTTTTATTGTCACTCCGTAGTACAAGTATCACGTGTGAAATTATTGTGCTGTAGGCTCCGTTACAACATAGTGCAAAAAATAAAAGATATATAAATAAAAACAAGAGGCAACAAGCAATAAAGCAGTAAGACACGCCACAGACAGTGGTGTGTGTTCACTGCCCATAGTGCAAATGGCATGAACATACTTTAAACATAATTAAACATAATAACATTCTGTTAGGTACAAATAGCGTATACCTAATTAAACATACTATTGAACATTAGTCATACATAATGGTAGCATCTACAGTGCGGTACAGTACGGCTACTACACTATTTGTATATGTTAAGGAGTCTCGTGGCCTGTGAGAAGAAACTGTCCCTCAAGCGATTTGTGCGTGCTCTTGGGACCCTGTATCTCCTCCCTGAGGGTAACAGGGAGAACAGGCTGTTGTGGGGGTGGTTTGTGTCTTTGATGATCTTCAGGGACCTCCTGAGGCACCGCTGGTTGTACAGATCTTGCAGTTTTGGCAGCTCACATCCTGTTACGTGCTGGGCCACGCGCCTCACCCTTCTTAGTGCCCTGCGGTGAGGTGGGGGTTCCTTTGCCTTTCCGACATGCTGCCACTCCGAACGTTAACTTCCATCATTCGGACTGGCGGTCGTAGCCGCAATGCCGACCTTAGGTTTAGGCGTGGGGGTGGGAGAGGTTAGGTTTTGGGTTAGGGTCTGGGGGAGGTTAGGTTTAGGCATAGGGGGAGGTTAGCTTTGGCGTGGGGGTTGGGAGAGGTTAGTGAAAAACGGGGAATATAGACCCCCTTTCGGAGTGCCGATATTTCGGAGTGGCAGAACGTCGGAGTGGCAGCACGTCGGAGTGGCAGCATGTAACCGGTGAGGTGTGGCCACACTGGCCGCGAAACGTCATGTGACGAGGAGAAAATAAACAAACCAAGGCTAAATCAGACCAATACATTGCCGGTAGCTAGCTAAGTACTGTGAAGTGTGTTTTTTATTTAGCCTACTACAATGAATCGCATAGACTATTTGTTGTCTGTACGGTTTAGTACATTGCCATTGGAAGAGAAATTGGAAATAAAGGCCTCTACCGACAGGCGCTATCCCCTAGCGTTTGCGCACCTGTTTGCGCATGCTTTAAGGCACGGAAGATAGCACTCCGCCTTGCGCCGTCCGCCAGGTGTTCTGCCGAGTTTTGCTCCCCCGCCCAGCATAAAAAAAGCATCCCCACCTCACGGGAGCATACTTGTAATAATTTATACAGAAATGTAACTGTTTAAAAGTGATATAATCATCTGGTAGACGTGACCTCCCTGATTTCTAAGTTAAAACAGCCCCGGAATATGTTGGGGATGCAATTCTCGGCCGGGATGCGGAAACGTTCACGGCACCTGTCGCAGATGCAAATTAGAGCCGTGCCGAAAGGCTGGGCATTACGTCAATCAAAACAAATCAGATTCCCGTCTTGCAATGGCTGTTTGCGCGAGGTTGCCTCGCCGAGGCATGCAATATGCTGTAATTCTCTCCATGCGTAATAGAGTGTACTCACTCGTGCGAGGACAGAGAGAGCTTATTGACAGATCGTCTGTGGTGCCAACGACCCTCCGGCTTATGAAGGTAAATAGCCTATGTCCATTGTCCAACCAGTTTTCTCAATTCATTTCCCTATTTGCGATGTGATAAAAGTTTCTCAGTGAGTTATAGTTGATAATTGCCTCACTGAAATATCTGCTAATACCCAATTTTGGTTCCATGTCGCTGTTCCGACCTCCCGCTGGTTCGCCCTCCCTCTATTCCGACCTCCCGCTATTCCGACCACCACCCAATATTCCACAGACATCGCATCGCATCTCTCATCGCACTCAAGAACATCCTTTCCCAGGGAGGCTGATGTCACTGTTCATCGGCAGGGGTGCTGAAATAGCCTAAACCAACTGTAAAAACTAATCTTTTATTGTACTGCTTTAGGATACTTTTAACTAGTTTCCTCTTCTCTCTCTCTTTCTTTCTCTCTCTCTCCACTCCACAGCTGTCCACGTAATCTAACATTATGCCTCCACTCGGGAGTACGGGCCCGGCGGGAGGATGACATGACTGGGTACAGTTATAACTGGGGAGGGGATATTTTTTTATAGTAAAACATTAGGTTATATACCCGCCATGCCTATTTCTGCACTTTTTAACCATGCAATAGTCTCTGAAAAGCTAAATAACAACACAAGAAACTAAAGACTACTGTTTCGAAATCAAATCAAATATTTATTTCACAGCAGTGGTGACATGAAGGCAGTATTAAACCTGAGTGTCTGGAGCACTCTGAGTCTGAACATACAGTAGGTCTATGCACAATCATAGAATGAATGGTTAGTTGACTACAAAAATAAACAAAACCTAACCAAAATAATAGCCAACAGTGCCATGCCAGGGTCATTAAATAGCCTAAATAAATAACTAAATGATCAAATCGCGTTGTCTGCTATGGGTGCAGCTCTCTCTCTCTCTCTCTCTCTCTCTCTGTCTCATTGACGTCACTCCAAATTTCACTTCTCCGTGGTTTCCATTCTGTGGATTGCTACAATTGAGAAGAAAATAGCCTAGAATTAGGGCCGAAAGTTCAATTTACCACGAAAAGCAGACTGTTTGAACCAAAGTGATGTGTGTCTATTAGGGATGTGCGATGTCAGCCAAATAACCATCACGATGGTTCCACACTGAACCATCACGATGGACGATGGCATCGTCGTTGGCCGGGGGGGGGAAGGGGTTGCCCGGGGGGGAAGGGGTTACAAGTTCAATAGGGTATGTAGCACGCACCCAGCATGCATCCAGGGGATGGTGTTGAAACCAAAAGTAAGACTAGCGTGCACCCAGCAGAGAGAGGGAAGGGGAGGAGGGGCTGGTGTGGAAAGTTCTGGAAACAGAAAGTTAGACTGACCAGAGCGGAGGCTTTGTAATTACTTGTGTTGGAAACTTGCCCTTCAATCATCTTCCATAATGGCAGAGATGACGAACCTCGTCGCAAAAAAAGGGACCACTTCGCCTATCTGGCAGTATTTTGGATTTCACCCTGATGGGGATGGACAACCCAAAGATACTACTAAAGCCACGTGCAGGATTTCTTTCCAACTGCACTCACCCGCACTCAGTTGGTCTTTTCATTATTAAATCTGTAAAATTTTAATTTGAACAGTTAATTAATCACGATGGTCCGATGTAGAAGGCTCAGTGGTCGGAGCAATCTCTCCTCCGTTCAATTTCAGCACCACAGACAGCAGGGATTCCGCTAGGATTTTTACTGGCTAACCGGTAGCATTCCACAATTCCGGCCTTATAGAATATTTACCAACCCAGTCAAAATGTAGCTATTGAAAAAAGATCGATTTAATCATTTTTTACATACATAACATAATTTTTGCAAACAAAATTTTAATTTTAAAATAATTTTTGTTGACGTTTGTTTCAAAATAATGATCTATGCACTGCAGTCTGTACTTGCAGTTAGTGAGGAGAGCCTCACCACTCGTTTAATTAATTCGGTTCAGGTTTGAATTTACGTTCAGAAATAACATTTAAACAGCAATAAAACACACAAAAACAAAGGCTATGATGCAATCATTCAAGAAATGTGTTTTATCGATATAAGGGCGGCCCTACCTCTTCTTCTCAGGAGTAGCAGGAGCTTGATGCTTTTCTGTCGTCTTTCTGGCCTGGGCTGAAGTACTTGCACCATCATTATGTTTAAAAAAGAACTTGCCCAGCTATGGTCTGCTTTGCCATTTTGATCTCGTGTCGGCCGTCCGCGGGAATCGGGATGCTGCTGCTGTGTGCATATGGTGAATGGTGGACTACAGTTAAAGAGACACCATCGGCGAGATTTTCCCTTTTTTCACCAAACACTCCACATAGGCCATATGAGGTTCAAAACTAATAAATAGATCTCTGACACCTTGTAACAACCAAAGCACAGCAAATAGCGCTTCCCTGCCAATTCTGAAACAACAGAGCATATGTTATAGGGGGTACAAGTATAATTGGACCATTCTGGTAACATTCTTGGATGTTTATACATTGCTCCACTAGATGGTAAAATCTGTTGTAGGCATCCGACACAATGTCATGGTCAAGCCACGCTCACGCCACGCTGAAGCGATCACTCAGGACTGACGCCGAATTTCCAAGTGTGACGCTGAAGCCGTGAAGCCATGAGGCATGAAGTCAATGGGTCTTGTGTGAACAGTAAGGCGTACGTTCAGCTTGTGCCTGCTTCAAGCTTCAGTTCTGCTTATGTTCGGCGTCCTGTGTGAACGAGGGCTAAGTCTGGGACAAACAAGGAAGTGACACTGGGACACTGTTCGTTGCCATGCTCACCGATTAAGGGAGGAGGGTTCTTTAAGCCGCCAGTATGGCCGCCTGCTCCGGGCGGATGTAGCTGGAGAATGCCGATGAGGACCAGCGGCCCATTTGCTGGAGGGAGGCGGAGGACACTCCTTGCTCGGCGGCCGAGGTGGCCACTCCGATCCTGAAGGAGTGGCTGGAGTAGTTCTTCGTCGGGAGGTTGCATTGCTGGAGCGTCCGCTTGAGGTGCAGGATGAACCAGGATCTTGTCATGTGGTGACGAGGTGCAATGAGGAACAGGGGAGCCGAGGGGCCGGTCTGAGGCCTGAGCCTGACGTAGTGAGCCATGGACGAGAGGGGGCAGAAGGGGGAATTAGTCCGGGCGATGACTATGGAGCATGCCCCGCCTGCTTTGGCGTGTTTGAGGGCGATGCTGTAGTGGTCGGGGTAAAACTTTAGGTCGGCCAGGGTCACGTCCCGTGCGGGGTCGAACGTTGTGGGGGAAGTGAACTCGCTGACTCTGAGGAATCCGTAAAAGGCTAGGGAAAATACACATTCTAGGAGGGCATTTATCAGTGGTGAGGGGCTGGCCTCTCTCGAGCGGGTCAGCAGCTGCCGCAGCACAGGGAGGGTGATGGGACGCCTGGCGTCTGGGGCGGACAGGAAAGCCTTAGCGATCCCTTTTAGCAGGGACTTATAATGGCGAAAGAGAACAGGCTGGGGAACGCGGGGTCATATCGCCTTGCGTGGAACTGGATCCCCGCCTCTAGGCTGCGGATGTAACGGGGGCGCAGGCGTCGGGTGGTTGCGCAAAAAGTAATGAACGCGCATACCGTGGGAAGCAGGACCGGGTAAGTGGGAAGGTCCACTGAGACGCAGAATGAAGCGAATGACCGCCAGGCCGAAACGTAGGCTTTGACCGTGGAACTGGCCAGACCATTCCTAATGAAGAGTTGGGCAGTGTGGAGTAGATTGGTGAGACGGGGATTGTGGTGATAAGGGGTCAGGAGGGGGGGGGGGGGGGGGGGGGGGGGCTGGCTTACGAGAGGGTGAGGGCGGAGAATGGAGGGATCGGCGTTGGAGATGGGTCGGCCTCGGGGCAGAGTCTGCGGAACGCCTGAAAATTGAAACGGGAGAGATGATCAGCAAGAATATTAGAGTGACCGGGGAGGTGCTGGGCTACTATAATGAAATTATGGGCGACTGAGAGCCAGGTCAGGCGCCGCACGAAAGGCATGATTTCCGGGAATGCTGAACGCCCCTTATTGACTATGGCAACCACCGCTGCGTTGTCGCATTTTACGGCTATCCGTTTCCTTGCCCAGAGACGCCCCCACAGGTGACATGCGACCACTATTGGGTAGATTTCGTACAGCGCGGAGGACTGGTCCAGCCCGCGAACTGCCGCGGCCATGGGCCGGTGAACCACCGGGCTCCGAAAAGCCCCCCGAAGCCCACGGACGGGGCCGCGTCTGTAAAAAATTTCAGGTCGCCAGCCGACGAGACGATGTCCTCGTAGAAGAAGGAAACCCCGTTCCAGTCCAATAACAGGTGAGACCAGAACCGGAGGTCGGACCGGCAGCCCCCGTCGAGGGTGACTGAGGACGCCAAGTCGAGCAGCCTAGAAATGAATGAGCGGCCCTGGGGAATTATGCGCATGGCGAAATGTAAGTGGCCGAGAAGGGACAGGAGTTCCCGTTTGGTGACGTGGGTAGCGGACGTATGAGCCTGGCCGATTTCGCGGATTCGGGTGAGCTTCTCGAGGGGGAGAGAGACTTGCATGAGCTCGGAGTCGAGGTTGATGCCCAGGAATTCAAGTGATGACGCGGGGCCGGCGGTTTTCTCCTCTGCTAGAGGCACGCCTAGCTTTCGGAACACCCCCTTCAGTTTAATTAGGGAGACCGAGGGGACCGACGGGGGGTCCACCAGCAGAAAATCGTCCAGATTTAAAAGTTACCACAATACTAAGATACAATTGAACGGTAACTAAAATACTAAAAATACTAGTTGTCAAGATTGCACAATGCCCATATCTACCGTCGTCAAATCTAGTCAAAATTGCCCAATGCCCATATCTAGACCACAGCAGCATCTGAGTGACGCTCCGACCCCCATACAATACTAAGACACAGTTGAACGGTAACTAAAATACTAAAAATACTAGTTGTCCAAAATTGCTGCACCGTGCCCATATCTAGTCAGATCAAATTGCACAATGCCCATACCTAGACCACAGCAGCGTCTGAGTAGCACTCAGACCCCCCTACTGTCACTACTGGTCTGGCGGGCCCCAGCCCGCATGTCCCCATCGCCCATGAGGCACGCAGTCTCACCTTATAGTCCTGCTGCGTGCCGACGATCTCCTGCCATCAACAGACTTATTAAACAGCCTGATGGCCGTAGGGACGAAGGACTTCCTGTGTCGCTCCGTCCGTGAGCGCAGGGAGATAAGCCGCCCGCTGCGGCCGCTGCTCTGAACCTCCAGGATGTGGTGAAGAGGGTGTGTGTCGTTGTCCATGATAGCCAACAGCCTGCTCATCGTGCACCTCTCCACCACAGTCCCCAGAGGGTCCAGGCTCCTCCCCAGCACCGAGCGAGCCTTCCTGACCAGCTTGTCTAATCGCCTGGCGTCTCTGTCCGTGATGCTGCCACCCCAGCAGACAGCAGCATAGAAAAGGGCGCTAGCCACCACTGACTGGTAAAACATGTGCAGCATCTCCACACAGACGTCGAAGGACCTGAGCCTCCGCAAGAAAAACAGCCGGCTCTGGCCCTTCTTGTAGATCGCATCCACATTAGCGGACCAGTCTAACTTGTTGTCCAGGTGCACACCCAAGTACTTATAGGTCTGCACCACCTCAATGTTGCTGCCCCGTATGCAGATCGGTTCCACAGGAGGCTTTGTCCTGCGAAAGTCCACGATTAGCTCCTTGGTCTTAGTGGTGTTCAGGAGGAGGCCGTTCCGCTCACTCCAGTCGCAAAAGGCGCCCACCAGGTCCCTGTACTCCGCCTCCTGCCCCCCCCCGCACACACGCCACGATGGCTGTGTCATCAGAGTATTTCTGGACGTGGCAGAACTCGTCTGCCGTGTACAGGGAGAACAGGTAGGGAGCAAAGACAGTCCCCTGAGGAGCCCCTGTGCTGCTCACCACCGTCTCCGAAACGCAGTTCCCCAGCCGGACGAACTGCGGACGTCCCGTCAGGTAGTCTATGATCCACACGATGAAGAGGGGAGCCACCCCCATCTTCATCATCTTCTCTCTCAGCAAGAGTGGTTGGATGGTATTAAATGCACTTGAGAAGTCAAAGAACATGATCCTCACATGACTCCCCGGCTCTTCCAGGTAGGGGTGGGTTCGATGTAACATGTAGAGGACAGCGTCGTCCACTCCCATACACTCCTGGTACCCGAACTGCAGGGGGTCATGGGCATGTTGGGTCTGCGGTCTCAGTCGGCGGAGAAGCAGTCTCTCCAGCGTCTTCATGATGTGAGACGTGAGGGCCACCGGTCTGTAGTCATTGAGCTCGGCCGGCCGCCCCGCCTTGGGAACCGGCACGAGACAAGATGTTTTCCACAAGACCGGGACCCTCCCCGTCTGCAGGCTGTCATTGTACAGGCTCTGAAGCGGCTCCGCCAGTTGGTCAGCGCAGGTCTTCAGCAGACCAGGGCACACCCCGTCTGGACCAGCTGCTTTCCCCAGACACAGTCTCTTCAGCTCCGCCCGCACTTCCTCCACTGTGAAGGTGGAGGGGGCAGCCGGCAAAAGAGGGGGGTCAGCCGCTGTGTCGGGGCTGCAGGGGACGAGGGTGGGTGGGGCAATAGGGGCAGAAGCAGGACAGTCTCTGGTGGGTTCCGAGTCAAACCTGTTGTAGAACACGTTGAAGTCATTGGCCCTGTCGAGATCTCCCGCCGTCGCCGGGCTGTTGTTCTGCTTATAGCCCGTGATGGTCTTCATTCCCCTCCACACCTCTCTGGTGTTGTTGTGCTGCAGCTTCCTCTCCACCTTCTCCTTATAATCCTTTTTGGCCTGCTTCAGGCTCCTCTTCAGCTCCTTCTGCACCTGCTTACGCTTTTCCTGGTCACCATCCCTGTAGGCTACCTTTTTCTGGTTAAGGAGCCTCTTGATGTCACTGGTGATCCAGGGTTTATTGTTAGCGAAGCAGCGGACGGTCCTTGATGGTGCCATAGCGTCCCTGCAGAAGGTGATATAGCTGGAGAGGCAGTCCGCCCTCCTGTCAATGTCAGTGACCCCACTGTTCCCCTCTGTGTCCTGCAGTACCTCCCAATCAGTACATTCAAAACATGCCTGGAGAATCTCCTTGGCCTCAGGTGTCCATCTCCTGAATGTACGAGTGGCCACAGGCTGCCTCTGGACGCAGGGCTTGTAGGTGGATTGAAGAAAAACCAGATTGTGATCCGATTTTCCCAGTGGTGGGAGAGCTGTGGCAGAGTACGCATCCTTGATGTTAGCATACAATAAATCCAAAGTCCTATTTTCCCTCGTCGGGCAATCGACATACTGCTTGAAGCCAGTGAGTGTCGCAACGAGGCTAATGTTGTTAAAATCTCCTGATCTCCTGATAAAGATGGCGGGGCTGCTCCTGCAGCCGAACGTGAGTCTGACCGCGAAGTAGAACCTCGACTCCCATTTGATTCCGAATAGCGGCCATTGGGAGGGGTGGATCGGCATGACTTTGAAAGCGTCCGAGATGTCCGAGATGCCTTAGAAAGCTGGGCACCTCTCCCCGCAAACTTAATAAGGAGGATGGCGTGGTCTACTGTGGCGTAGTGGAGGGAGAAGGGTTCGGGGGGAATTAGACTATTTATGCTGGGGGTGGGGCCGTGCCGGGGTGACGAGAGGTCAATTATCATTCTTTTCTTGCCTGAATATTTGCGCGTGGCGATGCCCATTGGGCTTGTCCGGAACACCGGGAAGGGGGGGGACTTGAAGGGGCCGATTAGGAATCCCTTAGATAATTCTTTGGCGAGAAGTTGGGAGACTTCGGGTTCCTTGAGGGCGGATTGCAAATTTTTTGATATGTGGGGGGCCAGGGGGGGGGGGGAGACTACGCCTATCCTGAACCCCTGGGAGAGGCCGGACAATAAGTAGTCGACGAATGGGCGGTTGGGGTGATGGGACAGCTCCTGTGTTAGAGCTGGGATGTCGATGGGGGTGGAGGGGTGGAGTTTTAGTATCCCCGGAAGCCCGATCTCTCCTTCTTGGGGGGCAGCTTTGGGGGGCGGTTCCTTCGCGGACAGGCGGAGCGGGGGTGGGCGTCCCCGCAGAAGCTACATGTGTGCAGGAAGGAACAGTTAGGGACCGTGCACACGTTCTCATTGAAATATTTGCAGACCGTGTTGAGGCCATAGCTACGCACCTGGTTGCCTGCCTGGGAGGACCCGCTGGTGCCGGGCGCCCGGGAGGGGGCGGCGCCGGACTGAAAGGCCACCTTTGGGCAGAATTGTGCAGAGTGCCCCGGTTCGCCGCACGAGTAGCAGGTGTTTGCCGGCCGCCCGCTAACCAACGACGTGAAGATCTGCATGTCCATAATGGACCAGTTAAGCCGCGTATTAGCCTGAGTGATCATCATCGGGGCGGCTTTAGCGGGAAATGCTTTATGATATTGGTAGAATAGTTTACCGTGGTTGGAGTAGAGGTCCCCTATTAGCGCTAGACATTTGTCTAGCTCATGGCGGCGCTCGGGGTACACGTCGCAAATCACGTCGCGGTAGATGCCAAACGTGTTCAGGAAGTCACATAAGGAAAGGTCTTTGGGCAGGCGGGGGTCGGACGACTTTAAGTAGACAGGGGCATCTGGGTCACCCGTAAACTTCCTTTTACACTCGGGGGATGGCAGGAGAATGCTAACTAAATTAATGTCTCTGCCCTGCAAAATCTGGGACCTCAGCCTGGGAGAAACATTGGCACAGGGAGAAACAAAAGGCATACCAAATGGGATGGCGGGCGTGGCGGGCGCCAGGGTGTTCATCTGGGCGGGTTGGTGGTGGGGAGCACGTCGGCTTGCTGCGTGGGCGGGCCCAATTCTTTTTTTGTTTTTCTAAAATGTTGGCCATTTGAAGCCAGATTTAGGGGAATATCACATTTTAAATTAACATTAGGATTAGATTGTTGTGATGTCATTATTCAGTTTTAACCATCAAATTTGCTCCTTTTCTCATTCGGGTAAATACTGTATATTTATATTTAGAGATTTTTGTGAATGTTTGTGCTGTTATGGTTATTAGTTTAGTGACTTACTTCTACACTGCTGCCACTTATACCCCTTTTCCACCTACAGGAACCTGGAGCCTGGGCTGGAGCTTTGCTCAAAACTGGCGCTCATCGGAGCCTGGAGCCCCAGATTATGAACCGCTTTCTTGTTCCACCGCGAGAGCTTTGGCCGAGAGCCATGTCATTACGTCATTGGATACGTCGGTAAAAAAAAAAAAAAGTCTCTGCTTTCCCAGCAGCACTAGCGGCAGGTTCAGGGTTCATTCAACATGGTGGACGTGATGAACGAAGTGTTGTTACCATTGCTCCTGGTTTTTTTAGCCTTCATTGAAGCCCAAACAACGCTGGCACAACGCTTCTGTGCTGCTCGTCGTGGCTGCTTTGAACGGCGATTACGTTCGAGAAGATGGGTAATTAACGTTGCCTAATACGTTTTGATTCTGTGGAACACTGAATGGATGCTAATGCTAATGTTAGCTTGTTGTTAGATAACAGTGCAGTCTGAGCTGAGTTCATGCTCACAGCGCAATTGTGTCTTAATAGACTAAACAGACAAATGTTCCGGTTGCAGAAACTGCACTACTTAGTTTTATTTTCGGTCAGACTTCCATGATTTGCTCCTTGTATTGAGGTTTGACAGACATCATTGTATTATCATCCAGTGAGTGTTTACACGTGAGTAAACAGGATACTGGAGGCTAACGTCGCAGAGAAATTGGTGTTCTCCATTATCCTGTTACTCACGTGGATGTAAACAATGATTCCTGTAAAACCTCTCATTTCTCAAAGAATCAGGATAAATGATCGTTTTTATATTTATCGCTCTCCACACAGCATAACTTTGCTGATGCTTTCATCCAAAGCGACTTACAACATGCATCTTTACAATCACTACAATAATTTGATCTAATTTATTTTATTTTATTTTAATCATTCAATTTCTTTCATCTTTAGGCAGTCTTGTGGCTGATGGCAAGGCGATCGAGGTCACCCGTTGTCTGGACACACCCACGATCTCAGCACTGGTGGGACACAATTGTTCCGGATTTCACCCCTCAGCAATTTGTGCAGAATTTCCGTGTCGTTTCAGTACATCTGCGGTCGGGTCAGGCATGTCATGGGGAGACGGGATACAAATTACCGTTTGTGTGTCCCGATCCGAAAGCGGGTGGCAATTGCCATCTGGAAGCTGGCCACTGGTGGTGAATACAGGACCATCAGCCATCTTTTTGGGGTAGGCCTGAGCACTGTGTTTAATTGTCTTCAGGATTTCTGCAACGCAGTCATCAGGGTGCTGCTTCCTGCCCACATTACATTTCCCGATGCAGACAAGCTGGTAGAAATGGCCAATTTCTTCCAAAATCATTGGAGAGTACCACAGTGTGTTGGTGCAATAGATGGAAGCCACATTCCGATAATAGCACCAGAGGAGTTTCCTCGGGACTATTACAACCGCAAGGGGTGGTATTCAATTGTTCTGGCAGCAGTTGTGGATGACAAAGGTCGTTTCTGGGATGTATGTGTTGGCTATCCAGGGAGTGTGCATGATGCTAGAGTATTGCGACAGTCACATTTGTGGGATGCCCTAAGTGACGGGGAATTACTCAGTCAAAACAAAGTGACTATTTCTGGCTGCAATGTGGGACATTATCTGATTGGTGACCCGGCCTACCCCCTGCAGAATTGGCTTATGAAGCCATTATCGGACACTGGCAGACTGACGCCTGACCAACGCAACTACAATTTCAGGCTGAGCAGTGCACGATCGGTTGTGGAGACGTGTTTTGGGAGGTTAAAAGGCCGATGGAGGTGCCTCCTAAAGAGAAATGACACCAGGCTGGAGCTGAGCAAGAAAATGACGCTGGCCTGCTGTGTGTTGCATAACATCTGCGATGAACATGGCGACCATTTTGCTGCTGAGCCTGTAGACAGGCAGGTGAACATTCAGCCTCCTGTCCAGGCATTACCTGAGCATGGTCATCCAGAAGGGACTGATGTTAGAGCTGCACTAATGGCGTACTTCACAACAAATGAGTGATCATGAAAAGGGAAAACACCCTCTAATGAACCTTGAAAACATTTTGTGCAGCTGGTATACATTTCTGCACGTTTGTTCTGAGTCAGAGTTGTACATTTTAAAGTTTTTTGAATTTGTTTCATCCAATTTTCATCTTTTCTGTCAATAGATGAATAGAAATAACTATGGTAGTGGTGTTATTTTGTTTTAGCAAACATGAGATCATAATGTGATGCAAAAAACAATCAAAATATTGATATAGGGACTAATGATAAAGTGGATACTTCCTACATGAACCAAAAATAAACTAATTTCAAATGAAGAAAACCAACTAAACATGTTCTTTACATGTAACTCTGAAAACCACATCAAATCACAGGCAACACACGTTTCGACCTCGCTGGCCTAGCCTTGTTGGCCGTGTTTATTGGATTGAAGATGTACACTGCTGGTCAACTTTTTCAGCACAAATGTACATTAGTTCTGCATTTAATTGTGCTCCAGCAGTGTACATCTTCAATCTAATAAACACGATTTAGGGGAATATCACATTTTAAATTAACATTAGGATTAGATTGTTGTGATGTCATTATTCAGTTTTAACCATCAAATTTGCTCCTTTTCTCATTCGGGTAAATACTGTATATTTATATTTAGAGATTTTTGTGAATGTTTGTGCTGTTATGGTTATTAGTTTAGTGACTTACTTCTACACTGCTGCCACTTATACCCCTTTTCCACCTACAGGAACCTGGAGCCTGGGCTGGAGCTTTGCTCAAAACTGGCGCTCATCGGAGCCTGGAGCCCCAGATTATGAACCGCTTTCTTGTTCCACCGCGAGAGCTTTGGCCGAGAGCCACGTCATTACGTCATTGGATACGTCGGTAAAAAAAAAAAAAGTCTCTGCTTTCCCAGCAGCACTAGCGGCAGGTTCAGGGTTCATTCAACATGGTGGACGTGATGAACGAAGTGTTGTTACCATTGCTCCTGGTTTTTTTAGCCTTCATTGAAGCCCAAACAACGCTGGCACAACGCTTCTGTGCTGCTCGTCGTGGCTGCTTTGAACGGCGATTATGTTCGAGAAGACGGGTAATTAACGTTGCCTAATACGTTTTGATTCTGTGGAACACTGAATGGATGCTAATGCTAATGTTAGCTTGTTGTTAGATAACAGTGCAGTCTGAGCTGAGTTCATGCTCACAGCGCAATTGTGTCTTAATAGACTAAACAGACAAATGTTCCGGTTGCAGAAACTGCACTACTTAGTTTTATTTTCGGTCAGACTTCCATGATTTGCTCCTTGTATTGAGGTTTGACAGACATCATTGTATTATCATCCAGTGAGTGTTTACACGTGAGTAAACAGGATACTGGAGGCTAACGTCGCAGAGAAATTGGTGTTCTCCATTATCCTGTTACTCACGTGGATGTAAACAATGATTCCTGTAAAACCTCTCATTTCTCAAAGAATCAGGATAAATGATCGTTTTTATATTTATCGCTCTCCACACAGCATAACTTTGCTGATGCTTTCATCCAAAGCGACTTACAACATGCATCTTTACAATCACTACAATAATTTGATCTAATTTATTTTATTTTATTTTAATCATTCAATTTCTTTCATCTTTAGGCAGTCTTGTGGCTGATGGCAAGGCGATCGAGGTCACCCGTTGTCTGGACACACCCACGATCTCAGCACTGGTGGGACACAATTGTTCCGGATTTCACCCCTCAGCAATTTGTGCAGAATTTCCGTGTCGTTTCAGTACATCTGCGGTCGGGTCAGGCATGTCATGGGGAGACGGGATACAAATTACCGTTTGTGTGTCCCGATCCGAAAGCGGGTGGCAATTGCCATCTGGAAGCTGGCCACTGGTGGTGAATACAGGACCATCAGCCATCTTTTTGGGGTAGGCCTGAGCACTGTGTTTAATTGTCTTCAGGATTTCTGCAACGCAGTCATCAGGGTGCTGCTTCCTGCCCACATTACATTTCCCGATGCAGACAAGCTGGTAGAAATGGCCAATTTCTTCCAAAATCATTGGAGAGTACCACAGTGTGTTGGTGCAATAGATGGAAGCCACATTCCGATAATAGCACCAGAGGAGTTTCCTCGGGACTATTACAACCGCAAGGGGTGGTATTCAATTGTTCTGCAAGCAGTTGTGGATGACAAAGGTCGTTTCTGGGATGTATGTGTTGGCTATCCAGGGAGTGTGCATGATGCTAGAGTATTGCGACAGTCACATTTGTGGGATGCCCTAAGTGACGGGGAATTACTCAGTCAAAACAAAGTGACTATTTCTGGCTGCAATGTGGGACATTATCTGATTGGTGACCCGGCCTACCCCCTGCAGAATTGGCTTATGAAGCCATTATCGGACACTGGCAGACTGACGCCTGACCAACGCAACTACAATTTCAGGCTGAGCAGTGCACGATCGGTTGTGGAGACGTGTTTTGGGAGGTTAAAAGGCCGATGGAGGTGCCTCCTAAAGAGAAATGACACCAGGCTGGAGCTGAGCAAGAAAATGACGCTGGCCTGCTGTGTGTTGCATAACATCTGCGATGAACATGGCGACCATTTTGCTGCTGAGCCTGTAGACAGGCAGGTGAACATTCAGCCTCCTGTCCAGGCATTACCTGAGCATGGTCATCCAGAAGGGACTGATGTTAGAGCTGCACTAATGGCGTACTTCACAACAAATGAGTGATCATGAAAAGGGAAAACACCCTCTAATGAACCTTGAAAACATTTTGTGCAGCTGGTATACATTTCTGCACGTTTGTTCTGAGTCAGAGTTGTACATTTTAAAGTTTTTTGAATTTGTTTCATCCAATTTTCATCTTTTCTGTCAATAGATGAATAGAAATAACTATGGTAGTGGTGTTATTTTGTTTTAGCAAACATGAGATCATAATGTGATGCAAAAAACAATCAAAATATTGATATAGGGACTAATGATAAAGTGGATACTTCCTACATGAACCAAAAATAAACTAATTTCAAATGAAGAAAACCAACTAAACATGTTCTTTACATGTAACTCTGAAAACCACATCAAATCACAGGCAACACACGTTTCGACCTCGCTGGCCTAGCCTTGTTGGCCGTGTTTATTGGATTGAAGATGTACACTGCTGGTCAACTTTTTCAGCACAAATGTACATTAGTTCTGCATTTAATTGTGCTCCAGCAGTGTACATCTTCAATCTAATAAACACGATTTAGGGGAATATCACATTTTAAATTAACATTAGGATTAGATTGTTGTGATGTCATTATTCAGTTTTAACCATCAAATTTGCTCCTTTTCTCATTCGGGTAAATACTGTATATTTATATTTAGAGATTTTTGTGAATGTTTGTGCTGTTATGGTTATTAGTTTAGTGACTTACTTCTACACTGCTGCCACTTATACCCCTTTTCCACCTACAGGAACCTGGAGCCTGGGCTGGAGCTTTGCTCAAAACTGGCGCTCATCGGAGCCTGGAGCCCCAGATTATGAACCGCTTTCTTGTTCCACCGCGAGAGCTTTGGCCGAGAGCCACGTCATTACGTCATTGGATACGTCGGTAAAAAAAAAAAAAGTCTCTGCTTTCCCAGCAGCACTAGCGGCAGGTTCAGGGTTCATTCAACATGGTGGACGTGATGAACGAAGTGTTGTTACCATTGCTCCTGGTTTTTTTAGCCTTCATTGAAGCCCAAACAACGCTGGCACAACGCTTCTGTGCTGCTCGTCGTGGCTGCTTTGAACGGCGATTATGTTCGAGAAGACGGGTAATTAACGTTGCCTAATACGTTTTGATTCTGTGGAACACTGAATGGATGCTAATGCTAATGTTAGCTTGTTGTTAGATAACAGTGCAGTCTGAGCTGAGTTCATGCTCACAGCGCAATTGTGTCTTAATAGACTAAACAGACAAATGTTCCGGTTGCAGAAACTGCACTACTTAGTTTTATTTTCGGTCAGACTTCCATGATTTGCTCCTTGTATTGAGGTTTGACAGACATCATTGTATTATCATCCAGTGAGTGTTTACACGTGAGTAAACAGGATACTGGAGGCTAACGTCGCAGAGAAATTGGTGTTCTCCATTATCCTGTTACTCACGTGGATGTAAACAATGATTCCTGTAAAACCTCTCATTTCTCAAAGAATCAGGATAAATGATCGTTTTTATATTTATCGCTCTCCACACAGCATAACTTTGCTGATGCTTTCATCCAAAGCGACTTACAACATGCATCTTTACAATCACTACAATAATTTGATCTAATTTATTTTATTTTATTTTAATCATTCAATTTCTTTCATCTTTAGGCAGTCTTGTGGCTGATGGCAAGGCGATCGAGGTCACCCGTTGTCTGGACACACGCACGATCTCAGCACTGGTGGGACACAATTGTTCCGGATTTCACCCCTCAGCAATTTGTGCAGAATTTCCGTGTCGTTTCAGTACATCTGCGGTCGGGTCAGGCATGTCATGGGGAGACGGGATACAAATTACCGTTTGTGTGTCCCGATCCGAAAGCGGGTGGCAATTGCCATCTGGAAGCTGGCCACTGGTGGTGAATACAGGACCATCAGCCATCTTTTTGGGGTAGGCCTGAGCACTGTGTTTAATTGTCTTCAGGATTTCTGCAACGCAGTCATCAGGGTGCTGCTTCCTGCCCACATTACATTTCCCGATGCAGACAAGCTGGTAGAAATGGCCAATTTCTTCCAAAATCATTGGAGAGTACCACAGTGTGTTGGTGCAATAGATGGAAGCCACATTCCGATAATAGCACCAGAGGAGTTTCCTCGGGACTATTACAACCGCAAGGGGTGGTATTCAATTGTTCTGCAAGCAGTTGTGGATGACAAAGGTCGTTTCTGGGATGTATGTGTTGGCTATCCAGGGAGTGTGCATGATGCTAGAGTATTGCGACAGTCACATTTGTGGGATGCCCTAAGTGACGGGGAATTACTCAGTCAAAACAAAGTGACTATTTCTGGCTGCAATGTGGGACATTATCTGATTGGTGACCCGGCCTACCCCCTGCAGAATTGGCTTATGAAGCCATTATCGGACACTGGCAGACTGACGCCTGACCAACGCAACTACAATTTCAGGCTGAGCAGTGCACGATCGGTTGTGGAGACGTGTTTTGGGAGGTTAAAAGGCCGATGGAGGTGCCTCCTAAAGAGAAATGACACCAGGCTGGAGCTGAGCAAGAAAATGACGCTGGCCTGCTGTGTGTTGCATAACATCTGCGATGAACATGGCGACCATTTTGCTGCTGAGCCTGTAGACAGGCAGGTGAACATTCAGCCTCCTGTCCAGGCATTACCTGAGCATGGTCATCCAGAAGGGACTGATGTTAGAGCTGCACTAATGGCGTACTTCACAACAAATGAGTGATCATGAAAAGGGAAAACACCCTCTAATGAACCTTGAAAACATTTTGTGCAGCTGGTATACATTTCTGCACGTTTGTTCTGAGTCAGAGTTGTACATTTTAAAGTTTTTTGAATTTGTTTCATCCAATTTTCATCTTTTCTGTCAATAGATGAATAGAAATAACTATGGTAGTGGTGTTATTTTGTTTTAGCAAACATGAGATCATAATGTGATGCAAAAAACAATCAAAATATTGATATAGGGACTAATGATAAAGTGGATACTTCCTACATGAACCAAAAATAAACTAATTTCAAATGAAGAAAACCGACTAAACATGTTCTTTACATGTAACTCTGAAAAACACATCAAATCACAGGCAACACACGTTTCGACCTCGCTGGCCTAGCCTTGTTGGCCGTGTTTATTGGATTGAAGATGTACACTGCTGGTCAACTTTTTCAGCACAAATGTACATTAGTTCTGCATTTAATTGTGCTCCAGCAGTGTACATCTTCAATCTAATAAACACGATTTAGGGGAATATCACATTTTAAATTAACATTAGGATTAGATTGTTGTGATGTCATTATTCAGTTTTAACCATCAAATTTGCTCCTTTTCTCATTCGGGTAAATACTGTATATTTATATTTAGAGATTTTTGTGAATGTTTGTGCTGTTATGGTTATTAGTTTAGTGACTTACTTCTACACTGCTGCCACTTATACCCCTTTTCCACCTACAGGAACCTGGAGCCTGGGCTGGAGCTTTGCTCAAAACTGGCGCTCATCGGAGCCTGGAGCCCCAGATTATGAACCGCTTTCTTGTTCCACCGCGAGAGCTTTGGCCGAGAGCCACGTCATTACGTCATTGGATACGTCGGTAAAAAAAAAAAAAGTCTCTGCTTTCCCAGCAGCACTAGCGGCAGGTTCAGGGTTCATTCAACATGGTGGACGTGATGAACGAAGTGTTGTTACCATTGCTCCTGGTTTTTTTAGCCTTCATTGAAGCCCAAACAACGCTGGCACAACGCTTCTGTGCTGCTCGCCGTGGCTGCTTTGAACGGCGATTATGTTCGAGAAGACGGGTAATTAACGTTGCCTAATACGTTTTGATTCTGTGGAACACTGAATGGATGCTAATGCTAATGTTAGCTTGTTGTTAGATAACAGTGCAGTCTGAGCTGAGTTCATGCTCACAGCGCAATTGTGTCTTAATAGACTAAACAGACAAATGTTCCGGTTGCAGAAACTGCACTACTTAGTTTTATTTTCGGTCAGACTTCCATGATTTGCTCCTTGTATTGAGGTTTGACAGACATCATTGTATTATCATCCAGTGAGTGTTTACACGTGAGTAAACAGGATACTGGAGGCTAACGTCGCAGAGAAATTGGTGTTCTCCATTATCCTGTTACTCACGTGGATGTAAACAATGATTCCTGTAAAACCTCTCATTTCTCAAAGAATCAGGATAAATGATCGTTTTTATATTTATCGCTCTCCACACAGCATAACTTTGCTGATGCTTTCATCCAAAGCGACTTACAACATGCATCTTTACAATCACTACAATAATTTGATCTAATTTATTTTATTTTATTTTAATCATTCAATTTCTTTCATCTTTAGGCAGTCTTGTGGCTGATGGCAAGGCGATCGAGGTCACCCGTTGTCTGGACACACCCACGATCTCAGCACTGGTGGGACACAATTGTTCCGGATTTCACCCCTCAGCAATTTGTGCAGAATTTCCGTGTCGTTTCAGTACATCTGCGGTCGGGTCAGGCATGTCATGGGGAGACGGGATACAAATTACCGTTTGTGTGTCCCGATCCGAAAGCGGGTGGCAATTGCCATCTGGAAGCTGGCCACTGGTGGTGAATACAGGACCATCAGCCATCTTTTTGGGGTAGGCCTGAGCACTGTGTTTAATTGTCTTCAGGATTTCTGCAACGCAGTCATCAGGGTGCTGCTTCCTGCCCACATTACATTTCCCGATGCAGACAAGCTGGTAGAAATGGCCAATTTCTTCCAAAATCATTGGAGAGTACCACAGTGTGTTGGTGCAATAGATGGAAGCCACATTCCGATAATAGCACCAGAGGAGTTTCCTCGGGACTATTACAACCGCAAGGGGTGGTATTCAATTGTTCTGCAAGCAGTTGTGGATGACAAAGGTCGTTTCTGGGATGTATGTGTTGGCTATCCAGGGAGTGTGCATGATGCTAGAGTATTGCGACAGTCACATTTGTGGGATGCCCTAAGTGACGGGGAATTACTCAGTCAAAACAAAGTGACTATTTCTGGCTGCAATGTGGGACATTATCTGATTGGTGACCCGGCCTACCCCCTGCAGAATTGGCTTATGAAGCCATTATCGGACACTGGCAGACTGACGCCTGACCAACGCAACTACAATTTCAGGCTGAGCAGTGCACGATCGGTTGTGGAGACGTGTTTTGGGAGGTTAAAAGGCCGATGGAGGTGCCTCCTAAAGAGAAATGACACCAGGCTGGAGCTGAGCAAGAAAATGACGCTGGCCTGCTGTGTGTTGCATAACATCTGCGATGAACATGGCGACCATTTTGCTGCTGAGCCTGTAGACAGGCAGGTGAACATTCAGCCTCCTGTCCAGGCATTACCTGAGCATGGTCATCCAGAAGGGACTGATGTTAGAGCTGCACTAATGGCGTACTTCACAACAAATGAGTGATCATGAAAAGGGAAAACACCCTCTAATGAACCTTGAAAACATTTTGTGCAGCTGGTATACATTTCTGCACGTTTGTTCTGAGTCAGAGTTGTACATTTTAAAGTTTTTTGAATTTGTTTCATCCAATTTTCATCTTTTCTGTCAATAGATGAATAGAAATAACTATGGTAGTGGTGTTATTTTGTTTTAGCAAACATGAGATCATAATGTGATGCAAAAAACAATCAAAATATTGATATAGGGACTAATGATAAAGTGGATACTTCCTACATGAACCAAAAATAAACTAATTTCAAATGAAGAAAACCGACTAAACATGTTCTTTACATGTAACTCTGAAAAACACATCAAATCACAGGCAACACACGTTTCGACCTCGCTGGCCTAGCCTTGTTGGCCGTGTTTATTGGATTGAAGATGTACACTGCTGGTCAACTTTTTCAGCACAAATGTACATTAGTTCTGCATTTAATTGTGCTCCAGCAGTGTACATCTTCAATCTAATAAACACGATTTAGGGGAATATCACATTTTAAATTAACATTAGGATTAGATTGTTGTGATGTCATTATTCAGTTTTAACCATCAAATTTGCTCCTTTTCTCATTCGGGTAAATACTGTATATTTATATTTAGAGATTTTTGTGAATGTTTGTGCTGTTATGGTTATTAGTTTAGTGACTTACTTCTACACTGCTGCCACTTATACCCCTTTTCCACCTACAGGAACCTGGAGCCTGGGCTGGAGCTTTGCTCAAAACTGGCGCTCATCGGAGCCTGGAGCCCCAGATTATGAACCGCTTTCTTGTTCCACCGCGAGAGCTTTGGCCGAGAGCCACGTCATTACGTCATTGGATACGTCGGTAAAAAAAAAAAAAGTCTCTGCTTTCCCAGCAGCACTAGCGGCAGGTTCAGGGTTCATTCAACATGGTGGACGTGATGAACGAAGTGTTGTTACCATTGCTCCTGGTTTTTTTAGCCTTCATTGAAGCCCAAACAACGCTGGCACAACGCTTCTGTGCTGCTCGTCGTGGCTGCTTTGAACGGCGATTATGTTCGAGAAGACGGGTAATTAACGTTGCCTAATACGTTTTGATTCTGTGGAACACTGAATGGATGCTAATGCTAATGTTAGCTTGTTGTTAGATAACAGTGCAGTCTGAGCTGAGTTCATGCTCACAGCGCAATTGTGTCTTAATAGACTAAACAGACAAATGTTCCGGTTGCAGAAACTGCACTACTTAGTTTTATTTTCGGTCAGACTTCCATGATTTGCTCCTTGTATTGAGGTTTGACAGACATCATTGTATTATCATCCAGTGAGTGTTTACACGTGAGTAAACAGGATACTGGAGGCTAACGTCGCAGAGAAATTGGTGTTCTCCATTATCCTGTTACTCACGTGGATGTAAACAATGATTCCTGTAAAACCTCTCATTTCTCAAAGAATCAGGATAAATGATCGTTTTTATATTTATCGCTCTCCACACAGCATAACTTTGCTGATGCTTTCATCCAAAGCGACTTACAACATGCATCTTTACAATCACTACAATAATTTGATCTAATTTATTTTATTTTATTTTAATCATTCAATTTCTTTCATCTTTAGGCAGTCTTGTGGCTGATGGCAAGGCGATCGAGGTCACCCGTTGTCTGGACACACCCACGATCTCAGCACTGGTGGGACACAATTGTTCCGGATTTCACCCCTCAGCAATTTGTGCAGAATTTCCGTGTCGTTTCAGTACATCTGCGGTCGGGTCAGGCATGTCATGGGGAGACGGGATACAAATTACCGTTTGTGTGTCCCGATCCGAAAGCGGGTGGCAATTGCCATCTGGAAGCTGGCCACTGGTGGTGAATACAGGACCATCAGCCATCTTTTTGGGGTAGGCCTGAGCACTGTGTTTAATTGTCTTCAGGATTTCTGCAACGCAGTCATCAGGGTGCTGCTTCCTGCCCACATTACATTTCCCGATGCAGACAAGCTGGTAGAAATGGCCAATTTCTTCCAAAATCATTGGAGAGTACCACAGTGTGTTGGTGCAATAGATGGAAGCCACATTCCGATAATAGCACCAGAGGAGTTTCCTCGGGACTATTACAACCGCAAGGGGTGGTATTCAATTGTTCTGCAAGCAGTTGTGGATGACAAAGGTCGTTTCTGGGATGTATGTGTTGGCTATCCAGGGAGTGTGCATGATGCTAGAGTATTGCGACAGTCACATTTGTGGGATGCCCTAAGTGACGGGGAATTACTCAGTCAAAACAAAGTGACTATTTCTGGCTGCAATGTGGGACATTATCTGATTGGTGACCCGGCCTACCCCCTGCAGAATTGGCTTATGAAGCCATTATCGGACACTGGCAGACTGACGCCTGACCAACGCAACTACAATTTCAGGCTGAGCAGTGCACGATCGGTTGTGGAGACGTGTTTTGGGAGGTTAAAAGGCCGATGGAGGTGCCTCCTAAAGAGAAATGACACCAGGCTGGAGCTGAGCAAGAAAATGACGCTGGCCTGCTGTGTGTTGCATAACATCTGCGATGAACATGGCGACCATTTTGCTGCTGAGCCTGTAGACAGGCAGGTGAACATTCAGCCTCCTGTCCAGGCATTACCTGAGCATGGTCATCCAGAAGGGACTGATGTTAGAGCTGCACTAATGGCGTACTTCACAACAAATGAGTGATCATGAAAAGGGAAAACACCCTCTAATGAACCTTGAAAACATTTTGTGCAGCTGGTATACATTTCTGCACGTTTGTTCTGAGTCAGAGTTGTACATTTTAAAGTTTTTTGAATTTGTTTCATCCAATTTTCATCTTTTCTGTCAATAGATGAATAGAAATAACTATGGTAGTGGTGTTATTTTGTTTTAGCAAACATGAGATCATAATGTGATGCAAAAAACAATCAAAATATTGATATAGGGACTAATGATAAAGTGGATACTTCCTACATGAACCAAAAATAAACTAATTTCAAATGAAGAAAACCGACTAAACATGTTCTTTACATGTAACTCTGAAAAACACATCAAATCACAGGCAACACACGTTTCGACCTCGCTGGCCTAGCCTTGTTGGCCGTGTTTATTGGATTGAAGATGTACACTGCTGGTCAACTTTTTCAGCACAAATGTACATTAGTTCTGCATTTAATTGTGCTCCAGCAGTGTACATCTTCAATCTAATAAACACGATTTAGGGGAATATCACATTTTAAATTAACATTAGGATTAGATTGTTGTGATGTCATTATTCAGTTTTAACCATCAAATTTGCTCCTTTTCTCATTCGGGTAAATACTGTATATTTATATTTAGAGATTTTTGTGAATGTTTGTGCTGTTATGGTTATTAGTTTAGTGACTTACTTCTACACTGCTGCCACTTATACCCCTTTTCCACCTACAGGAACCTGGAGCCTGGGCTGGAGCTTTGCTCAAAACTGGCGCTCATCGGAGCCTGGAGCCCCAGATTATGAACCGCTTTCTTGTTCCACCGCGAGAGCTTTGGCCGAGAGCCACGTCATTACGTCATTGGATACGTCGGTAAAAAAAAAAAAAGTCTCTGCTTTCCCAGCAGCACTAGCGGCAGGTTCAGGGTTCATTCAACATGGTGGACGTGATGAACGAAGTGTTGTTACCATTGCTCCTGGTTTTTTTAGCCTTCATTGAAGCCCAAACAACGCTGGCACAACGCTTCTGTGCTGCTCGCCGTGGCTGCTTTGAACGGCGATTATGTTCGAGAAGACGGGTAATTAACGTTGCCTAATACGTTTTGATTCTGTGGAACACTGAATGGATGCTAATGCTAATGTTAGCTTGTTGTTAGATAACAGTGCAGTCTGAGCTGAGTTCATGCTCACAGCGCAATTGTGTCTTAATAGACTAAACAGACAAATGTTCCGGTTGCAGAAACTGCACTACTTAGTTTTATTTTCGGTCAGACTTCCATGATTTGCTCCTTGTATTGAGGTTTGACAGACATCATTGTATTATCATCCAGTGAGTGTTTACACGTGAGTAAACAGGATACTGGAGGCTAACGTCGCAGAGAAATTGGTGTTCTCCATTATCCTGTTACTCACGTGGATGTAAACAATGATTCCTGTAAAACCTCTCATTTCTCAAAGAATCAGGATAAATGATCGTTTTTATATTTATCGCTCTCCACACAGCATAACTTTGCTGATGCTTTCATCCAAAGCGACTTACAACATGCATCTTTACAATCACTACAATAATTTGATCTAATTTATTTTATTTTATTTTAATCATTCAATTTCTTTCATCTTTAGGCAGTCTTGTGGCTGATGGCAAGGCGATCGAGGTCACCCGTTGTCTGGACACACCCACGATCTCAGCACTGGTGGGACACAATTGTTCCGGATTTCACCCCTCAGCAATTTGTGCAGAATTTCCGTGTCGTTTCAGTACATCTGCGGTCGGGTCAGGCATGTCATGGGGAGACGGGATACAAATTACCGTTTGTGTGTCCCGATCCGAAAGCGGGTGGCAATTGCCATCTGGAAGCTGGCCACTGGTGGTGAATACAGGACCATCAGCCATCTTTTTGGGGTAGGCCTGAGCACTGTGTTTAATTGTCTTCAGGATTTCTGCAACGCAGTCATCAGGGTGCTGCTTCCTGCCCACATTACATTTCCCGATGCAGACAAGCTGGTAGAAATGGCCAATTTCTTCCAAAATCATTGGAGAGTACCACAGTGTGTTGGTGCAATAGATGGAAGCCACATTCCGATAATAGCACCAGAGGAGTTTCCTCGGGACTATTACAACCGCAAGGGGTGGTATTCAATTGTTCTGCAAGCAGTTGTGGATGACAAAGGTCGTTTCTGGGATGTATGTGTTGGCTATCCAGGGAGTGTGCATGATGCTAGAGTATTGCGACAGTCACATTTGTGGGATGCCCTAAGTGACGGGGAATTACTCAGTCAAAACAAAGTGACTATTTCTGGCTGCAATGTGGGACATTATCTGATTGGTGACCCGGCCTACCCCCTGCAGAATTGGCTTATGAAGCCATTATCGGACACTGGCAGACTGACGCCTGACCAACGCAACTACAATTTCAGGCTGAGCAGTGCACGATCGGTTGTGGAGACGTGTTTTGGGAGGTTAAAAGGCCGATGGAGGTGCCTCCTAAAGAGAAATGACACCAGGCTGGAGCTGAGCAAGAAAATGACGCTGGCCTGCTGTGTGTTGCATAACATCTGCGATGAACATGGCGACCATTTTGCTGCTGAGCCTGTAGACAGGCAGGTGAACATTCAGCCTCCTGTCCAGGCATTACCTGAGCATGGTCATCCAGAAGGGACTGATGTTAGAGCTGCACTAATGGCGTACTTCACAACAAATGAGTGATCATGAAAAGGGAAAACACCCTCTAATGAACCTTGAAAACATTTTGTGCAGCTGGTATACATTTCTGCACGTTTGTTCTGAGTCAGAGTTGTACATTTTAAAGTTTTTTGAATTTGTTTCATCCAATTTTCATCTTTTCTGTCAATAGATGAATAGAAATAACTATGGTAGTGGTGTTATTTTGTTTTAGCAAACATGAGATCATAATGTGATGCAAAAAACAATCAAAATATTGATATAGGGACTAATGATAAAGTGGATACTTCCTACATGAACCAAAAATAAACTAATTTCAAATGAAGAAAACCGACTAAACATGTTCTTTACATGTAACTCTGAAAAACACATCAAATCACAGGCAACACACGTTTCGACCTCGCTGGCCTAGCCTTGTTGGCCGTGTTTATTGGATTGAAGATGTACACTGCTGGTCAACTTTTTCAGCACAAATGTACATTAGTTCTGCATTTAATTGTGCTCCAGCAGTGTACATCTTCAATCTAATAAACACGGGCAACACAACACAACGCGTTTCAACCTCGCTGGCCTAGCCAGACCAGCGAGGTTGAAACACGTTGTGTTTTGTTGCCATGTTTATTAGATTTTATTATAACTTTTTGTTTTCTCCTGACTAGCAATACTGAATGCAACAAATACACATGTCTATTTAGACAAATTTAAAGTTTATTAAAAACGACAAGATTTCCTGTCCAATGCAGAAAATGTATTTTACACCACAAGTGTGTGCTGTCTGTGCAAACTGCAGCAAAAAAAAAAAAAAAAGGATTAAGTCACACGTTTGTTATAAAAAAGTCTCCACCATCACCATCACCCATGCAGTGCAATGTCAAACAAATTTGACATAAATTTACGGAGGGAAAAGTCTAGTCCAGTGCACTCATTGCTTTTCCGCCTGAGCCTCCATCACTGCCACCATGCGCCCCATCAGTCCAAGGTACTGTAGCGTTCCAGGTAATCCAGGTATTACCTGTAATGTGATGTGCAATAGAAGTGTCTCAACTGCAGCTAGGAACTAATGTGTGTGGGTGTGTTCCTAGGGGAAAGGGGGTATATATGACCAGCGGCCGCGGGCCGGATGTCAGTCTAGCTATGGAGCGAGCCGAGACGGTTGCTATGTGTAGAGCTAGCTGTGTGAAGCTAGCTGCTAGGAGCTAAAGGAGCCTGTGAATAAAGAACCTGTACCAACTACAACTCTCCGTTCCTTGGCGTATCACCGATACGTTACATTGGTGTCAGAAGTGGGATAATGTAACGTATCGCTGATACGCCAAGGAACGGAGAGTTGTAGTTGGTACAGGTTCTTTATTCACAGGCTCCTTTAGCTCCTAGCAGCTAGCTTCACACAGCTAGCTCTACACATAGCAACCGTCTCGGCTCGCTCCATAGCTAGACTGACATCCGGCCCGCGGCCGCTGGTCATATATACCCCCTTTCCCCTAGGAACACACCCACACACATTAGTTCCTAGCTGCAGTTGAGACACTTCTATTGCACATCACATTACAGGTAATACCTGGATTACCTGGAACGCTACATACTCCTCACCCAACATTAGTCAATGCCCACATTGACACCCACAACCCACACATATCCCCCTGTACCAAAACACACCAACACTACATTTTTCGCATTTCCCCAAATAGGCTCTTATCTTTTTAGCACACTTCTCAATTTCCGTTCCACCACCACCATTTGCATTTCTTTTCATTTCTTCCCTCTTTTCCCATTCCTTTAAATTCAACCCACATTTCCGTTCACATTCCCATTCCAATAGCCCTTCTCTTTAACACCACTTAATTTTGCATTCACTCCCACCATCATTTAGTTACTTCCCATTAGCACCCTTTTTCCCCAACATTTTCACTTAACACAAGCCCCAACATTTACATTCCCTCTTTTCTCTTTACACACATTTCAATTTAACTCAATAACTCCCACATTTACCTTATTTCGTTTTTTTCTTCCCATTCATTTAAACCACCATCATTTCCATCCCCCCTTTCAAAGCTTCTGTCCCACCCGAAGCACATTACAGTCAACACAGCGAAGGCAGTAGTCCCGCACATCCTCCTTCTGTTTGCCCCAGTAGTACATGCCACCGATGTTGCTGAGTGTCTCTTCGGGCCCATAATGACTGGATCCAAGGCCCTTATGTGCCCACCGTAGCGCCAATCCTCGCAGGCAACTAGGCACAAGCCACTGGAACCCCGTGCGTCCGTGCCCCTTTCTCTTCACAATCCCCTGATCCAGATACAGGTCCGGAAACATGCTCCACAGTCCCCTCGTGGCACCGGAACACAAGCAAATCTCCTCCACAGGGGGCCGGCGTCCGGCCGTTACCCCCTCGAGCACCGGACCGATATCCGCGTCCTCCGCCTGCCTGCGTCTCCACTCGCGCAAGTCGACCTTCCAGATGGCCATGTCGTCGTCCAGCTCTTGCCCTCGCTCGTCCTCCCGTCCCGCTCCCCCAGGGGGCGGCGTGTTGAGGGCAGCAGGGCAAACACCACCGGCGTCGATCTCCACCTCGGCTCTTTGCAGTGCAACCGTGGGGGGTGTGTAGCGGTTAGGCTGGGCCGGTTCCCCCGGCGGTAACCCCCCAGGCTCACCCGCAGGCTCGAGTGTCGCTTCCCCGACTGCCACAGCATTGCAGGTGATGTCTCCCGCTTCCCTCGGGCTGTTCACTGCTCCGCTACTCCGCTGCTCCTCTGCCTGTTGCTCCGGCTGCTCCCCCGGCTGTGTGTCTCTTCCAGCGTTCACACTCTTAGTGCAGTCTCTAGCTGAATGTTCAGGCGACTGGCAAGTCCAACAAAGCCTCACCTGTCCGCCGCCTGCACGTCTCTCCTCTCTCGCTGTCTTCCAGTCCCCGACAGCTTCTCGACACTCTCTAGCTAGATGTCCGATCGCGCCGCATGCCCAGCAGGCTCCCTGCTGTCCATGTCGTTGTCCCGCATACCCGGTCCATCTCCCGGGTCCGCCTCGGCACCACCTCGCCACATGGCCCGGTTCTCCACAGCTCCAACACAGTCTATTTTGTGGCTCCTCCGGCCGTTCTTCACACTGCGCTCCCTCTGCGCTCATCAAATCCAACCGCTGCATGACTTCCCGCAGCGTCCGCATCACCTCTACTGCCCAGGCAGGAGTCTCTTCCACCAGCCGTCTGACTTCTTTCAACACACGGGCTTCCATGCCCGCCAGCACCGAGCTGATCTCTGTCGTCAGCTCTTCTTTTCTCCCGTTCGCCGACAGGCATTCTTCTAAGCGCACCATCACACGTGGCGCTCGTAGCAGCTAGCTCACACAGCTAGCTCGCTACCGCTAGGTCGCTCGAGCCTTTGATCTCCAACTTTTCTCCGCTGTTCCTCCTCACTCTCTCCCCTCTCGACCGAAATCAGGCGTTACCGCTTCACTTCTGACACCAATGTAACGTATCGCTGATACGCCAAGGAACGGAGAGTTGTAGTTGGTACAGGTTCTTTATTCACAGGCTCCTTTAGCTCCTAGCAGCTAGCTTCACACAGCTAGCTCTACACATAGCAACCGTCTCGGCTCGCTCCATAGCTAGACTGACATCCGGCCCGCGGCCGCTGGTCATATATACCCCCTTTCCCCTAGGAACACACCCACACACATTAGTTCCTAGCTGCAGTTGAGACACTTCTATTGCACATCACATTACAGGTAATACCTGGATTACCTGGAACGCTACAGTACGATTTGGCGTTGGCTTTCAATTCACCCAGCAAGGAGTTGTTCAGGTCAGTGCTGTGCTGCATGAACTTGTCATCGGCCCTCTCCAGATACTCCAGCATCTCCCCGCTGCTGTCTCGCTTCCTTTTTCCTGTGTCCAACAACAATAACAACACATATTCATTCTGTGCTCATGATGCCACTGCAGAACCTTGTTTTGCCAGATGCTGAAAATGTGTCTGTGGCAGGTAAAGTTAGCTTCAACTTCTATTATTAGGCCTATGTAATTTCTACCATTTTCAGCATCTAATATGAAGTATATGTAATTTCTACTATCAAGTTCATTTAGGTATTTCTAAGGCTGTGGATTCAGATGTATCAAACAAAAGATAGTTGCGTGTACAGCTAGCTACCAGTGGTAGTCAAAGAAAAATCAAAACATTAGGCTAAGTCAGAGCCTGATAAATCTTGAGTATGGTGTGACAGACTACAGTATACACAGCCCAACACATCTTACCAAGCCTGGACTGTTGGGATGATGGTGTGGAGGTTCCACTGGTTCCTCCTGTGCTGGACGGTGTGGGGGAACTGCATCGCAGTGGAGCTGGTAGCTGCATGCTGGCATCACCGATGGACGACAAATTAGATTCAAAAAACACAGGACAAGATGTAACTATCCTTTGTGCAAGCACTTACTAGAGAGTCTTCTCACTGATGGTGTCTACAACACTAAAGGCTGAGGATGGAAGACACAGAGGAGTTTTCAAGTGGGCACCCTCCTTCCTTGACGTTTCGTTGATGATCAGCCCACGACGTCTCGGGAGGGCTCAACGGTGACTTCTGGCGTCCCAGAAACACCCCCCTCTGTGTCGTCCAGTCCTCGCCAGCTACTTCGGGACCCAGCTGGGGTCTTGTCTCTTCATCCACAGCCACTGGCTGCTTCTCTCTGCTGTCTCTGATGCTGCCTTGATGGCTAAGCGCAGGTTCGGGCCTCTGATTCCCAGGTCTCTGAGCAATCTGGTGGTAGATGTTGCCACAAAACCTCTGCACCCAACCTCCACAGGGCGAACTTCGGTGTTCCAGCCACGGTGTTGTGCTTCAGCAGCTAGCTCGGCATAGCGGAGACGTTTTCGCTCATATGCCTCGTCCACTGAGTCCTCCCAGGGTACAGTGAGCTCTATGATGAAGACTTTTCTGAGAGAAGGGGACCAGAGCACCAAATCAGGCCTGAGGGTGGTGATGGCAATCTCTGGTGGAAATGTGAGTTGCCGGCCGATGTCAACCAGCATCTTCCAATCGCGGGCCAAGCGTAGCTGGTCTCGCTCCAGCGGTATGGAGCTGCTCTTGGTTACCTTAGCCCCCTCCCGGACAAAGGCAGTTGTTCGTAGGCAGTTGGATGATGCTGGTGGTAGGGAGTTGGTGGTGGCTCGCTTGTTTTCCAGGGTGGAGGCAAGACATTTTAGGACTTGATTGTGACGCCATGTGTAACGTCCTTGGGTGAGGCTAGTTTTGCACCCTGTGAGGATGTGCTTGAGGGTTGCTGGCATGGAACACAGGGCACATCCTGGATTTTCACCCAGCCACTGATGAAGATTGACAGGGGTTGGAAGGACGTCGTATGTAGCTCTGATAATAAAGCTCAGTTGTTTCGCCTCCATAGCCCACACGTCCTTCCAGCTGAATTTCCTCCTCTCCACACTGTCCCATCGTGTCCACTGTCCCTGCTTGCTAAGGCAGACAGCCTTGGCCCATCTTGTAGCCTCCTCCTGACGGCGCACTTCCTCCACCACCATCTTTCTCCGCTCTGGTGCTGTAGCCTGAGTCCAGGCTGGGCGGCTAGTTGCTAGCCCAAGGCCTCCTCTTCCTTGCTGAACATGTCCCACAATGTCCGCATGTCTGAGGGCTGTTGTTGCCTCTTCCACTGCAGTGGTCGGCTTCCATTTGCGCCCAGCTGCCAGGGTAGGTGCATTGATGCTCACCACTAGATCTGGGGATTCATTCAGTGTCATCTGGAGTCTTGTTTTTGCACACTTGAACTCCTCCGTAAGACTGGTAAGGGGCAGCTTGAGGACCCCATCTCCGTAGAGGCCTATGGTGGTAAGGCACCGTGGAACTCCAAGCTACTTCTTGATGTAGCCTGTGACTCCTCTTTCCAGTTTCTCCACTGTTGAGATAGGAACCTCATAGACTGTGAGGGGCCAGAGCACCCGGGGTAGAAGCCCAAACTGCCAGCACCAGGTCTTTAATCTGCCAGGCAGCTGAGTGTTGTCAATGGTCTGTAGGCAACTGCTGATCTCATTCCGCAGTTGTTGCACCTGGTCTTTATCCTTCAGGCTTGCATCATACCACCTTCCAAGGCTTTTGACGGGCTTCTCAGATACCGTTGGGATTGGGTCATCTCCGATGAAGAATTTAAGGTCAGCAAGCTTCCCCTTGACAATTGAGATGCTGCGTGACTTAGATGGTTTGATCTTCATGCGGGCCCAGCTGATGTTTTCCTCCAGTTTCCTGAGCAGTCTCCTGGTGCATGGAGCGGTGGTGGTCAGAGTTGTAATGTCATCCATGTAAGCTCTGAGAGGAGGGAGACGCAAGCCGGAATCAACCTGCTGTCCACCCACAACCCATTTTGAGGCTTGGATGATGAGCTCCATTGCCATCGTGAACGCCAGGGGTGAGATAGTACATCCCGCCATGATGCCCACTTCCAGGCACTGCCAAGAGGTGGTGAAGCCAGATGTGGTAAAGCAGAACTGCAGGTCTTGGAAGTAGGATTTAACCAGTGCTGTGATGGTGTCCGGTATATGGAAGAAGCTGAAGGCAGACCACAGGAGTTCGTGGGGCACCGATCCAAAGGCATTGGCGAGGTCCAGAAAGACTACATGGAGGTCCCTTTTCTCCACCTTTGCCGACTGGATCTGGTGCCAGATCATGCTAGAATGTTCTAAGCACCCAGAGAACCCTGATATACCTGCCTTCTGTACAGATGTATCAATGTAATTATTTCTTTGCAGATACTCAGACATCCTCTGTGCAATGATACTGAAGAAGATTTTACCTTCAACGTTTAGCAGGGAGATGGGTCGGAATTGGTTGATGTTCACAGCATCCTTCTCCTTTGGGATCAGGACCCCACCTGCCCTACGCCACGCGTTGGGTACCAGCCTCTTCTGCCATGCCATTCTCATGAGCCTCCAGAGAAATCTCAGGAGATCTGGTGCATTCTTATACACTTTATATGGGACTCCGTTTGGCCCAGGGGCTGATGCTGTTCTTGCCCGATGGACTGTGGTTTCCACCTCTTTCCATGTTGGAGGACCGATCTCAATGTGATGTTCTGGAGGATGGATTGGAGGGATGTCTGGTGGAATGGCCAGATGTTCATGCCGTCTTGGGTCAGAGTGTGTTGACTTCAAGTGATCCTCCAGGTCTTTCTTTGTTGTTTTCAGAGCTCCACTCTTTTCCTTTGTGAATATACTTTTGAGGAACTTGAGGGGATCTTTATAGAACCGTGTTCTAGTTTGTTCTTTCTTCCTTCTACGTTTCCGTAAGCTCTCTGCTCTGCGGAGGGATGCCAATCGCCTTTTGATATCAGCTTGAAGCCCGTTTATGCCTTCTTTTTCCACCTCTGAGGCTTTCTTCCACAGTTTCCTGAGTTGTCTCCTTTCTTGGATGAGGCGTTTGATTTCCTGTTGCCTCCTGGAAGTCTATTTACAAAAACAAGATAACAGTGCTTTAAAAAAACTTGTCCACCACACTTTTTTATTATTTCATTTCATAAATTTCATTACTTAATTTATTTAATTTTAACATAAGGCAACTGATAAGTGACGTTGATAATGTTAGGCGAGACAGGCAACCAGAGCTACGTTGGCTAGCCTGAGTGCAGCATGGGTTACTGAAAATCAATCTATGAGGAGTTGTTTACCAATCAATCTTATCAATCAGCACATAAAAGCATAAATCGGATTTCTCCGATCTCGTATTTAGACTGGAAGTATGCTGACTGGTCGCTGGCAGAACCATCAGTGCATCAGTGAATGCTAGCATCAAAATCGCATGCTAACGTCGGCCATTGTTCCCAACGCTTGTTGTTGGTGGGCTAATATAACAATACCCAGGCAAGCAGGCGTAGTTATACTAATATATCTAACATTGATGTTACAAACGCATCGTTGTTAACATCAATGTTCTATATATTAACATCAGTAATGTTTGGTTATGATTGCATAATGTAATGTTATCAACCTGACCAACAGCTAGCCTCGGTTACATTAGCTAGCATGCTCATTGATACTAACGTTACTGCTGCTGTTTGTAACGCGCTAAACAGTTGGCGAAACATTCGAAAAACAATGTATGAGGAGTTGTTTATCAATCAATCAGCACATAAAAGCATAAATCGGATTTCTCCAATCTCTTATTTAGACTGGAAGTCTGCTGACTGATCGCTGGCGTTCAGTGCATCAGTTTAGGCTAGCATCAAATAGCATGCTAACGTTGACCATTGTTGCCTAACGTTTCTGCTGGTAGTTGTACCGTTAATGCGCTAAACAGCTGGTGAAACATTGGAAAAAATAAAAAATAACTTACCAGGATCTGGGCAGGTTTGTATAACCGTATCGTTTCCCATTGCCTCGAGCAGACTTGTAGCGGTGGCGGAGTTCAACGCCCCAGTAACTTGGCAAGATGGTCGGTCGCCAAGCACCGAGTCGAGCAGATGAAAATGGGGATTATCCCGTGGTCGGCCATTGCTGCTCTTGCCGAGGTCCTTCTTCTGGTCCCTGTAGTCCTTTTTCAGTTTTTTAAGTTTGTTTATGATCTGCAGAACCGTTTTCTCATATCCTGCTGAAGCCATCTCTCGCTGGATCTGCTCAAACACTGGTCTGTTTCTTGATGCACCCTCCAGTTTTCGTTGGACCTCTGCAGACGACCACAGGGCAAGCAAACATGTGGTCTCCTCCACGGACCACTGCTGCTTGGTTTTTCCAGCTTCCATTGTCTACAAATCGTTCTGTTGTGTGTGATGATGAGATATCTGCACTCTGCACAAAATGTTGTTTAAAAATTGCGCTTTTCTCGTGTTGTTGTCGTTGGTCATGGTCATGGTAACCACGCCCCCAGCCCCTGACACAGCCTATGACATAGCGGTGCTTTCATCTGATCCAGGAGAGAAGTGGAGCTACTCAAGCACCAGTTTCCAGGGCCGAGAGCCAGTGTTTAGGCTGTCGAAACACAAAGAACTGGTTCAAAATTAGGCTCTGGCCCAGAACCGGCCCTGAAACTAGGTCGGTGGAAAAGGGGTATTAGTAAGAGATGTGATTGGACCCAGCCCAGACACAGAGCAGGAGAGCTGGGTCTTTTAAGAGATGTGATTGGGCTGCACCAGTGTCTCTCAGTACTTCTAGGGCCGGTCGCTTTAAGATGGGGCAGCCGCATGGTCCCAGTGCGTGCCGTTTCTCTGTTTTTTAACATAACTTTAGTTTTTGGACTTCAAAAAGTGCAGGGGTCCAATACTGCCTTCTTAAAAAGTGGGGGGACATGTCCCCTGTGTATCCCCCCCCCCCCCCCTTCCTACGTCCCCCTTGTCACATTTATTTGCGAATAGAGAAAGCATATTTGAGGGCTGTCAAATGGTGTAGCATCGTAACATAGCAACTAAGTTGGCATAAAGTGAAAGGTGTAAAACGTTAGGGTTGTGCTACAACCCGGGTTTTATGAGTGAGAACAAGAGCTCTCAATCTAGTGCCAACTCCGCTGCGCACGCAGCCACTGGAAGAATGTTATTTTTGCTCCAAAAATGATCTTTATATAAAACCAAACCACCCACCAACAGGTGGCGTGGTACCCCCTGGGGCTGAGGCGGCCACCCTCATTCCTCACCCACGTGACTACGTCACGTCCGCCCAGACCCAGGAGGCCACTCCTTCTTCCAGCTCACTGAGAACGACGCATAACGACGCATCGACGCAGAAAGGCTGGGTAGTGAGAGCTCTCGTTCTCACTCGTAAAACCCGGGTTGTAGCACAACCCTAACGTTTTACTTCGTTTCGAACTCAAGCTCTCACTCTAGTGCCAAATTCAACCGCCCTTGCTGCCGGGAGCACTCCTCAGAGCGACCCGAGAGGCATCGGTGAACCACGGCCGCATGGCGAAACACCCATGCCCAACCGTGTGGCATTTGGAGCGGCAACGTAACCCGGCGCCCATCATCCCCGAAAACCATACAGGACTGCTGCACCGAGAGGGCAATCAGGTCACCAACCCTCTTTCCTGACGACAAGGCCAGCAGCAGCGTGGTCTTCAAAGACAGAAACTTCAGATCGGCGGAGTCCAAGGGCTCGAACAGATGACCCGCGAGCCCGTCCAGCACCGTAACCAAGTCCCATTTGGGAAAGATGCACCGCGATGGCGGGCGCAACCTACACGCTCCCTTCATGAAGCGCGAGACCAGAGGGAACGCCTCCACGGGGCTCCCCTCAATTCCCATGTGGCAAGCAGAAATCACGGCTATGTACACCTTAAGCGACTGCGGGACTGGCCCTCGTAAAGCAGGCTCTGAAGGAAACAGAGAACTGGTCGCACACCACAGTTCACTGGATCCATGCCCTTGTCCGTGCACCAACGTGAAAAGACCCGCCACTTGTACATGTACTGAGAGCGGGTCGAAGCAGCCCTAGCACTCTGAATAGTGCACACCACATTATCGGGCAAGCCCTGGGCTAGCAAATGGTCCCGTTCAGGAGCCAGGCTGCTAGCTTCCACCTGCTGGGGGAGGGGTGGAGTACCTCCCCTTCTACCTGGGATAGAAGATCCGCCCGCACTGGCAACGCCCAGGGCCGACCTTGCGCCAAGGAGATCAGGTCCGCAAACCATATCTGCTTGGGCCAAAAGGGGGCCACTAAAATAAGCCGAAGGCGGTGTTCCCTCACCCTGTCCAACACCTGTCGGATCAGGAGGATCGGGGGAAATGCATAGAGCCCGTCCCGTGGCCACGTGTGCGCCAGCACGTCGTGACCCAATGGGGGGGGGGGTGTCCTCTTGGATCGAGAACCACAGTGGGCAGTGCGTCGCGCGCCGCGATGCGAAGAGATCGACGCGGGCGCGGCCGAACCTGGCCCAAATCTGTTCCACCACCTGAGGGTGGAGGCATCACTCTGTCTGACGGGGGTTGCCCTGAGACAGCAGGTCAGCCCCGAAATTCAGCCGGCCTAGCAGATGAACCGCTGACAATGAAAGGAAACGGGGATACACCCACAGGTGAATCTCCGTCGCTTCAGCACCTCCGACCGCACACCGCCCTGCTTGTTCAGATCGGCGATCTGCGCTGTATTGTCCGAGCGGATCAGAACATGGCGTCCATGTATGAGCCGATGTAAGTGAACCAGAGCCAGGCGAATCGCCTCCAGCTCTAGCATTTATGTGGCGAAGCTCCTGAGCCTCCCACCGGCCGTTCGCCGAAAAGCGCCCGCAAACCGCATCCCCATCCCCAGAGGGAGGCGTCGGTGCGAATGACCAACCTGAGCAGGACAGGGCCCAACCGAGTGCCTCTCGAGAGGGGGGTCCGCCCATATGGCCAGCGCCCGCCGGGCCAGACACATCAGAGGAACCCTGCGATGACGGTCCCTGGCCGGGTCCAGGCGATGCCTGAGAAACCAGATCTGGAACGGGCGCATGTGCAGTCTCCCCAGTGGGAGCACATGCACTGCTGAGGCCATCAGCCCCAGCATGACTGTGCACTGATGCACTGACACGGAGGGACACAGACTTAGCGTCTTTGCCGTCCGTACTGTGCGAGCCTGTCGCTCTGGCGAAAGGCGGGTCAGCATGGCCCGGGAGTCCAGCTCGAGCCCCAGGAAGGTCGCCACCTGCGCTGGGACGAGGCAACTCTTCTGCCAGTTCACCAAAAACGCTAAGGTCTGCAGGTGATCGGTCACCACCTTGGTATGTTCCGTGGCACGGACCCTCGAGTCCGCCACTATGAGAGCGTCGTCAAGATAGAGGAAGACGCGAATCCCACTTGCGCGGAGGGGAGCCAGGGCTGTCTCCACGCACACCATGAAGGTTCGTGGGCTCAAAGACATGCCGAACGGCAGGACACAGAACTCGTAAGCCTTTCCCAGGAAAGAGAACCTTGGGTATTTTCTGTGGCTCTGAACCACGGGGACATGGAAGAACGCGTCTTTCAGATCCACGGAAGTAAAGAAATCCCCCGGCCTCAATGCGTTGAACAGGCGGGGGAAAGAGAGCATTCGGAACGGGAACTTCCTCAGCGTCTTGTGGAGACGCCGAAGGTCCAGAATTGGACGCATGGAGCCGTCCTTCTTGGGCACGACAAAGTACCTGTGATAGAAACCCGAGCGCACCTCTGCCTTGGGAACCGAGCGAATCGCCCCCTTGGTGAGGAGCGAAGAAGCCTCCTTGCGGAGTATGTCCATGGACCCCCCCTCCACGGCCGAATCGGGGACCCCGTCGAACGTGGGTGGAGGTCTGGCAAACTGGAGAGTGTAGCCCTTCTGAAGGGTGCGCCGTAACCATGGGGTCGGAGAACATAGGAGCTCCCAGGCGGACAAAGACAAAGTCGGACAAAGATGGTCTCTCGTGGCCAAAAGGAGCGGAAACCGCCCCTCTGGTCATGTGTATATTGTTGGGCACCGGGATCCGGTGCCCCGATGGGGGGAGAAAATGGGGGGAGCAGGACGTGAGAGGCTACGCCCCCCTGCCGCATGGTCAGCTCCGTAGAAGCTATGCATGCCGGGGGAAAATCCCTTACGCAAACCCCGACTACTGATGCGCCCCGTGGGTGTGCCGTATCGGAGTAACCCTACCGCCGGCACAGCTATCGTGCCGATCGTAATCGGCCAGCGTAGCTCTACACACCTCACAGCCCCTCGCTGTCCCTCCCTTCTCCATGGCAGCCGCCTGGCTCAGGGCACGAGTTAACGAAGCTAACTCGTAGCAAGCTCTCGCAGGCTGTACCCGGTTAGCGGGAGTTTACCGTATGAAAGAATCTATGCAGTAAGCCGCCCTAAGGCTAGCGAACCTGCACGTGCAACGGTAGAAGGTGGTAGCAGAAGTGCTAACGCACAATATGGCCAGATGCTAGCCGCACAGATGCTAGCTATCTAGCTAATAACTGAGAGCACAGCTCTTGAGTTACTACTCTCTTTAACGTTACTCCAGCCGGAGTGAATGTAAGCGCACTACACGGCGGTAGCTAGCACACAAAGCAAGATGCTATTTGCACGGATGCAAGCTAGCTAGCTATCTATTCACAACTGAGAGCGGCAACCCTCGACTTACACTCTCAGACCAACGTCACCCCAGCCGGGGAGAACGCAGCCAGCTACACGGCGGTAGCCTAAGTGCAATGTGCTAACACACAAGATAAGATGCTATCCGCACGGATGCAAGCTAGCTATCTATTAAAATAACTGAGAGCGGCAACCACTCGAGTTAACTCTCAGAATGCCCTTTCTTTATCGTTACCCCAGCCGGGGTGAACGAAGCAAGCTACACGGCGGTAGCAACAAGTGTTAACCACACAATAAGGCAAGATGCTCTTAGCTTATGATGAGCTCGTCCATCGCCGCTGGTCAAGAGATGCAGGATAGGGTCCCCGAAGCCTGAAGAATCTCGTCCACGCAAGCCTTCTTAAGGTGGGCAATAAGACGGAATTGGCTTAGCTTAAGAGCGCTAACTATGAGTTAACACACGGAGCTTCAAAAACACGTCCACTAGCGAGGTGGAAGAACGAAGGAGTGGCCTCCTGGGTCTGGGCGGACGTGACGTAGTCACGTGGGTGAGGAATGAGGGTGGCCGCCTCAGCCCCAGGGGGTACCACGCCACCTGTTGGTGGGTGGTTTGGTTTTATATAAAGATCATTTTTGGAGCAAAAATAACATTCTTCCAGTGGCTGCGTGCGCAGCGGACATGGCACTAGAGTGAGAGCTTGAGTTCGAAACGAAGTAAAACCAATGCTTCATTAAGTTTGTTCACATTGATACTCTGCAGGTAATGGTCTTCACTGGTCTTTACACCACAGTATTTTCAACTGAACGGTTTCATTAGCACATACAGTTTGTACGTACAAAATGACACTGGTCTACTACTTTTAAATGAGTTTAATAATATGTGTTCCTCCATTTTAGATGTGATCGCTCCTTAACAGCAGATAATCGAGTCGTTTCTCGATGCCCTGGATAAATGAAAACATTCGGGTGCTGAAACAGAAATGCCGCAAGGTTTGAGCAGGGCCGTAAGGGCGCCACCGAAAAAAGATTTGAGGTTTTTTTCCCCCTTTTTTAGCCATATTTAGAGTAATATATCATTTTAAATCAACATTAGGATTATACTGTTGTGATGTCATTATTCAGTATATTCTCTTTCATGTCACCACCTGCTCAGCTCTCCTGTCAACATAATTGTAACTAACAAACACAAACTGTTTTAGCCAAATTCATATCAAAATGACACCTACAAACACAGGTACACAACCCAAGCCGTACACAACACACAAAGTCATCATCGATAATAAAAAAAACATACAGAGGGACATTTATTTATTCCTGATAGGAACGATTGAAAAATAAAATAAAATAGATTATGTTGTTTTTAACTTTACACCACCTCTTTTTGTTACTTATTGGGTCATGAAACTGAAACCATGCATATAGCCACCTGCATACCTGACTTCGGGAGCTTGGCAATTGGCATCATGCATGATTAGCCAGTAGCATCCCACAGTCACACAGGTAACATTACTTAACACATTCACTGCCAGCCGTTTTTCAATACTGTAGTTAGCTTCTGCCAAGGTTTTTTTTTGAGGATTCTGGCTCATCTTTCAAGAGCCGAGGATTCGTTTCTGTTAGGATTTTGTGAACACACAATATCTCAAAAGAACTAATAGAATGTGTGCTTTCTCTGTCTAAAAGAGTTAGTTTGTAGAGTTAGTAGTTATGTAAGCATTAGCAGTTGAATACAGCATGGTTTCAGCGTCTGAAAATTTATTCTGAGATAAACGGCTTTTTGTGAAATTCGATAGAACAGTCACTTTAACCATTCATTTTTGGCATCAGTAAGACGTCAGACATCTAAACAATAGTTTTGAACAGTAATTTCCTCCATAACAGCAGGAAACACCCCTCTCCTTCAAACTCCTCCCTCCGTGTGTGTTCTTCTTGGCTGCAGCGGGCGTGTCACAAGCTCGTTTCTGTTGCTGCTGTAACCTCGCGTCACCAGGCTCACTGCTTTGCTGCTGCTGTGCCTGTCTGCTGGCGGCCGCTGGGCAAGTCTGGATATGGGCTCGCTCGTTTCTTGGGGTTTGTGTTGAGAGTTTTGATGAAGCTTTTGCGATTCTGGTCTTATTTATGCTGCGTGTTTCAAAGTGTGTTCCACCCGTAATCTATTATGCAAATTTGCAAAACCCCACCGCCAGCTCCCAAGCGCGAAAGTGAAAGCGTTTTCGCCAATCCATTTTCATGAGAATGGCTTCCTCACACTGCTTTTTGCTTGCCTTCCTCTAGTCTGGAGAACACTGTCGCCACTTAGTGGGTCGGTGGAATGGGTTGTACACGTTCGGTCGCTCCAATATTTTTATAGGAGACGTGGGGAGCGTTGATCCACGTCCCACCGTCAAAATTTTTTTTTTTTTTTTAAGCCGAGATATCTCGTCATTGGCAGTCAACCGTTGGATTCTGTAAGCCGAGATATCTCGTCAATGGCAGTGAACGTGTTAAGAGACAGACTAGACACTTACTTTCTTGGTTGTTGCTAAAAAATCTGTCAGTGTCACTCACTGTCTGTCGTTCACTCGCTCACTGTCTCGCAGCTCGCTCACCTTCAATTATCTCGCCAGGCAGACAGACAGTCATCACTCACCACCATGCTGCTGCTCTCTCGGAATCAAGTTACCGCGGACGCGGCGTCAGATGACTTCCTGCCTGACCTGCCTTTCGTTTCAAAATAAAAGCGATCCCGTGTTTTTCATGCTTTTCCATGCAGATTGTTTTATTTTTTTACAATCTTCGTTCTCAGGACACTCTACAATTTTCTGTTCCCAAAGTCCGAACTGAATTGGGGAAGAAAGCTTTTAGGTTCTCTGCACCCACCGCATGGAACAGTCTGCAGTCTGATCTTAAACTTAATAGCTTAGTAACCTTAAATGGTTTTAAGGCTATGGTAAAATCTCTTGAGAACAGGCTGTCTGTATGCATTACATTACATTACCTTACATTACGTCATTTGGCAGACGCTTTTATCCAAAGCGACTTACAATAACACATTTTTTGTCAGCAATAGAGCAATCAACTATGGAGCACAGTCTATGACAACTACAACTTCTGAAGGAACAGTGGTACAAGTTTAGGTTAGTGGTACAAGGTTAGTGTTTTTTTTTTTTTTTTTTTTTTTTTAAGAAAGAGAGAGAACGAAGTTAGATCAAGAAGGGCCCAGATGGAGCCTGAAAAGGTGTGTCTTTAGTCTTTTCCGAAAGATCGGCAGTGATTCAGCTGTCCTGACCGAAGGTGGAAGCTCGTTCCACCATTGAGGTGCCAGGGACGAGAAGAGTCGAGATCGGGATGAGTGACTTTTGAGCCCCCGTAGCGAAGGAGGGGCGAGGCGACCTGCACTGGTGGAGGAGCGAAGGGAGCGCTGAGAGGTTTGGAACCTGACCATGGATTGCAGGTACAGGGGAGCTGACTGGTGTACTGCCCTGTAGGCCAGTACCAGTGTCTTGAATTTGATGCGGGCCGAGATGGGAAGCCAGAGGAGCTCCTGGAAGAGGGGAGTGACGTGAGAGAATTTGGGTTGGTTGAATACCAGACGGGCTGCAGCGTTCTGAATGAGCTGAAGCGGTCGGATGTCGGTGGCAGGTAGGCCGGCCAGGAGCACGTTGCAGTAGTCCAGGCGGGAGGAGACAAGAGACTGGACCAGGAGTTGAGTCGCTTCTCTTGTGAGAAAGGGACGGATTTTGCGGATGTTGTAGAGAGAGAACCTACAGGAGCGTGCTGTAGCAGCTATGTTGGCAGAGCAAGACAGCTGGTTGTCAAGGATCACCCCAAGGTTCTTAGCTGTTTGGGAGGGAAGTACAGTGGTGTTGTCAATGGAGATGGAGAGATCTGCGAGAGGGCAGTCTTTTCCTGGGAGGAAGAGTAGTTCTGTCTTACCAAGGTTGAGCTTGAGGTGGTGGGCAGACATCCAGTCGCCAATGTCTTTGAGGCATGCAGAGATGCGAGCCTCGATTTGAGTGTCAGAGGGGGGGAAGGAAAGGAAAAGCTGGGTGTCATCAGCATAGCAGTGGTAAGAAAAGCCATGAGAAGAGATCACATAGGCAAGAGATCTGATATAGAGAAGGAAAAGTAAGGGGCCCAGGACTGAGCCCTGGGGGACACCGGTGGTAAGAGGACAGGATCTGGAGAGGGACCCTCTCCATGAGACCTGGTATGAGCGGTTCGAGAGATAGGAAGCAAACCAGGAGAGTGCAGAACCTGAAATGCCGAGGTCAGACAGAGTGGAAAGAAGGATTTGGTGGTTGACTGTATCGAAGGCAGCAGACAGGTCAAGGAGGACAAGAATAGAAGAGAGGGATGAGGCCTTAGCAGTGTGAAGGGCCTCTGTGACAGCAAGAAGAGCTGTCTCAGTGGAGTGAGAGGCCTTGAAACCGGACTGCAGAGGGTCCAGGAGGTCATTTTGGGAGAGATAGAGAGAAAGTTGTTCGGACGCTGCTCGTTCGAGGGTTTTGGAAAGGAATGAGAGAAGAGAGACAGGTCTGTAGTTGTGAATAGCAGTATGGTCGAGGGAGGGTTTCTTAAGCAGAGGCTTGACTCTTGCAGTCTTTAGAGCAGGCGGGACAAGACCAGAGGACAGAGAGGAGTTAATGAAGGTAGTGAGGAAGGGAGATATGTTAGGTGAGATGGTTTGGAGGAGAGAGGAAGGGATAGGATCGAGGGGGCAGTAAGTGGCTCCGTTCGAGCTGATGAGTTTAAGCACTTCATCAGGAGAGAGGGGAGAGAAGGAAGGAAATCCAGGGACCAGGGGCCGAGGAGCAGGATTGGAGTCGGGAGTGTTAGTGAGGGTGTCTGGAGGATGGAAGGAGGAGCTGATGTCATCCACCTTTTTAGTAAAGAAGGTTACAAAATCATCAGCAGAGAGGGAGGAGGGAGTGGGAGGGGAGGGAGGGTTGAGGAGCGTGGAGAAGGTGGAGAACAGTTTACTGGGATTGGATGCAGAGGACTGGATTTCAGAGATGAAGAAGGAAGTTTTTGCTTTAGAGACAGCATCAGTGAAGTTTGAGTGGATAAGGTGGTAGGAAGAGAGATCTTCCGGGAGATGTGATTTTCTCCATTTTCTCTCAGCTGCCCGAAGCTCAGTTCGATAAGTTCGCAGAGATTCAGTCAGCCAAGGAGAAGGGGGAGAAGATCGGGCAGGCTTAGTGGTGAGTGGGCAAAGATAATCAAGAGCGGAGGAGAAAGAGGAGAGAAGAGTGGTGGAAGCCTCGTCAGAGGACAGGAGAGCAAATTGCTCGGCAGGGGGAAGCAGGGAGAGGACGGTAGAAGAGAGGGAGTCGGGTGAGAGAGTTTTTAGGTTGCGTCGGGTGGTGGTAGAGTGAGGGGGAGATGGGTGGGAGGAGGGGAGGGGGATGGGAAGGGAGAAGGTGATAAAGTGGTGGGTGTGGAAGTCTCCCAGAAGGATGAGTGGAGTACCATCCTCAGGAAAGACGGAGAGGAGGGTGTCCAGCTCGTCCAGAAAGTCACCAAGCGGACCAGGCGGGCGGTAGATTACCACAATGTTGAGCTTGATGGGTAGGGATACGGCAACTGCATGGGACTCAAAAGATGAGATAGACAGATGAGAGAGAGAGGTGACAGTGTAGGCCCATTTGGGAGAGATGAGGATACCAGTGCCTCCTCCACGACCAGAGGCTCTGGGGGTGTGCGAGAAGGAATAGGCAGCAGAGAGAGCAGTGTTTTCAGGAATGATCCAGGTCTCAGTGAGAGCTAGAAAGTGGAGGGTTTGAGATAGAGCATGAGCCGAGATGGTCTCAGTTTTCTTAACAGCCGACTGACAGTTCCAGAGACCTCCGGCAATAGTAAAAGGACTGTATGCAAATGTTTTATTTGATCATTTTAATGTTTTTCAATTGTATGTGTTTATGTGTTTGTTTGTTGTAACTTTGTGTTGCTGCTGTTTCTTGGCCAGGTCTCTCTTGTAAAAGAGATTTTTGATCTCAATGGGACAAACATGGTTAAATAAAGGCTAAAAAAAAAAGAAAAGAAAAAAAATCTCTGAAATATTAGGGGAGGTCCGGCTTCCCCGTCCTCATAGCTAGTTACGGCCATGGGTTTGAGTGCTTATGGAAAAAAACAAAGCTCACAGTTCACCTGGAGCATCTTAGGTCTCTTCTTAAGTCTTTTAATGCAGAGGTTAACATTCCAGATCCTTGTACTTTGCTTCATTAATTGAAACAAATCGGTCAATCCAAGAATTTTATTCAACATTGTGAGCAGTGTCATTGATCCATCCCAGGGCCAGATAGTAGATGCCTCCACTGAAAAATGTGAAGCATTTTTTTCCTTCTTTGCCCAGAAAGTGCCCTGTGCAGTTTCGTTCCACTCTTTTATCCCAATTACGCCATCGTCTGATTTTATAATGAAAATGAATCCCTCAACCTGCCCCTTAGATATCCTCCCAGTAAAATTTTTAAAGGAGGATTTCTCCACAGTATCCCCCTCCATTCTTCCAATTTTAAACTGCTCTCTGTCTTCTGGTTGTGTTCTGAATCCTTTAAAACGGCTCTGGTTCAACCTCTTTAAAAAAAAACCTTCTCTTGATTCTTCTGATTTTAATAATTTTAGGCCTATTTCTAAACTCCCATTTTTAGCTAAAGTTTTAGAAAACGCAGTAGCAGATCAACTAATTGCTTTTATCCATAACAATGATTTGTTGGAGAAATTTCAGTCTGGTTTTAGAAAAAACCATAGCACTGAAACTGCTCTTCTCAGGGTCATGAATGACTTATTGCTATCCGCTGACTCTGGCCACAAATCAATTCTTGTTCTCCTGGACCTAAGTGCAGCATTTGATACTGTCGACCATGACATCCTCTTGGACCGTCTTGAGAACTGGGTCGGTATTAGTGGCACTGCTCTAAATTGGTGCAGATCTTACATGAAAGACAGATGTTTTAGTGTGGGTATTGCTGATTTTAGATCCACTTCAAAGCTTGTTCACTGCGGGGTGCCCCAAGGTTCGGTACTTGGACCAATCTTTTTTGCGGTTTATATGCTCCCGCTGGGTCTCCTTATTCGCAGACAGAATATTAGTTTCCATTTCTATGCTGATGATACTCAGATCTATCGTAATGTTGACCCTGTAAACAAAAAATTTAATAACAACCTTCTAAACTGTCTACATGACTTCCACAAGTGGATGTCACAAAATGTCCTGCAGTTAAACGCAGACAAGACAGAGGTTTTAATCATTGGGCAAGACAGCACAAACAGCCTAATCTCTGATAGTCTTGGCTCACTTTCAAATTCAATTACCTCCCACTGTAGAAATCTTGGTGTAATTTTTTACCAGAACCTCAGCCTAGACAAAGATGTAAATTCAATGGTAAAATCCTGTTTTTATCACCTCAGAAACATCTAAAAAATCTGTTAATTTCTGTCTCCCAAAAACCTGGAAACGGTTATTCATGCTTTCATTACCAGTCGATTGGACTACTGTAATTCCCTGCTCTCTGGCATCATCATAAAATCCCTCTCCCGCCTCCAGCTCATCCAAAACTCTGCTGCTAGGATTTGAACTAGGTATTATAATTGATGATGGATGGCCTTTATTTTAAATGTCATATTGACAATCTACTTAAGAAATTAAAACTAAAATTGGGGTTCTTTTATAGGAACAAACATTGTTTTTCGTTAAACGTTAGGAAACGGCTGGTTTCTGCCACCTGTTTGCCTCTCTTGGATTATGGTGATGTCCTGTACATGACTGCGTCTGCAAATTGTCTCCATCTGCTGGACGCTGTTTATCATGGTGCACTAAGATTTATAACTGGTTGTAAACCCATCACACATCATTGTACTCTGTATGCCTTGGTCAGTTGGTCATCTCTCTCCATGCGTAGAACCATACACTGGTACATATTCATTTACAAATCCATTATAGGTCTGCTGCCCCCTTACTTAACATCCTACCTATCTCGAAATCAGTCCAGTTATAGCCTATGGTCCCAGGACTTCATCACTTTCTCCATCCCCTCAGTCCGTACTGAGCACGGAAAAAAGGCCTTCTCCACTCTGCCCCCTCAACCTGGAACACGCTTCAGCATAGTCTGAAGCTGTCCAGCTTGATTCCCCTTGCGAGTTTTAAATTATTGTTAAGAGATTTAGAGAGAGCTTCTATGGTGTGCTCATGCTGAATCTCTTCCACCTTTAACATGTATTTGTTAAATGTTTTGTTTCGTTTTGTTTTTGTACTGACTGTATTGATTGTTTTTATGTCTTTGTAATTTGTACTTGTCTGAACAGGTCACACTTGAAAATGAGACCTCGGTCTCAACGTGTTTTTACCTGTTTAAATAAAGGCTAAATAAAAAATAAAATAACTCCGACTGGGAAACAAGACCACATTTCCACAGTCCTGGCCACTTTACATTGGCTACCTGTTGCTTTTAGAATTGATGTTAAGATTTTATTGATTGCCTATAAAGCCCAGAGAGGACTTGCCCCAAGCTACTTATCTGAGCTTTTAGTGCCCTATGCCCCCTCCCACCCCCTGAGATCATCAGATGCGCCAGCACTTGTTGTTCCGAGGTCCAGACTAATTCACAAAGGAGACAGAGCTTTTGCAGTCAGGGCTCCCAGACTCTGGAACAACTTGCCTGAGGAGATCAGGGCCGCAAACTCTGTCTCATCTTTTAAATCACTGTTAAAACCCACCGGTTTAAAACCGCTTTTCAGTGATTTTAGGGCATTTTAGATCATTTTATTTTCTGTTCTTAATGTGATTCATTTTTGGCTTTTAATGGTCATTTATGTGGTTTCTATCCTGCTTTATTCATTGTGCATTTTAAATTGTCTTGCCTGTTTTTATTGTAAAGCACTTTGTATTTTTGAAAAGTGCTATATAAATAAAGTTTATTATTATTATTATTATTATTACTAAACTGAAGGTTTAACAACTAAAATCAAACCCCCGCCACTCAGACTCGTATGATCCCCAACAAAGCACACAAGGGTAATCTAAATGGTTACTTTGACCGTCTAATTCTTTTTCTAAACTTATAAAGTGACATACACACATTAACCCTTAATGGCTGTAGAGCAGAACGGCTCTGCTGTAAAACCCCATAGACGGTTTTCACAGAATGGTCACTCAGTCCCTCCACCTTATGTCTTTTTTCGTCTTCTGTAAAACACTGCAACAGGAAGTGAGCTGGGGTTCAATTTAGAATGTTTTTGTTGTCACGTTAAAGCCGTCTATACACCATGTGTCACTCAAGCATCGAGATCGACTCTCGCCCATGTTAATAGATGGGCAATTTGTACATGAGGTACGGATAGATTACGCACCTGTTCTATTTTTGTCGGATCCCACATACGTCTGACAGATTACATGAGTGTGGGTCTGGTCGCAGCCGTACCATCTGGAGCAGTACCGCATCTGTTCCGGAGGTGGTGTACATTAACCCTAAGAGTTTGTGCTAAGAACCACTACAATCAATCAAACACAGCAGGCAGTACATGAAAGATTAAGGGGTTAATCAGCCCAGGAGAATAAACAGCCAACAACCACATAAGATAGGACCAGTCCAATATGAATATATTATATATACCGTATTTCCCCAAATAGTAGCCCAGGCGTTTATTTCACAAAATCGACTTGGACCCCAGGCGTTTAAAAGAACCAGGCGGCTATTTGCTGCAGGCGTTTATTTATTTTTGCACCGACCTGCACTAGGCCATTATTTGGTGACAGTTCATGTCCAGCATGTTTTTTAGTGCAAAGGTACCGTATAAGGCATAAGGTAAACATACCCGTACTTACAAACATAGTGCAAACCAACAAGATACGTATGTAAACAAGAGGTAGGCAAAGGCATCAACATGTAGTGCAACAATTGTCTAATACCGTAATAAAAAATAAAATACCATATACTAAAAATAAATCAAAGCTACGGTACTCTACCTTTTAAATAAAACAGTGCATAAAATAAAATTATGGTACCAAGTACTGTATAAAACAACAACCCCACCACCATCAAAACAACACAGCAACAATAATAGTAATCTCAACGCCACTCATCATCATCCTCCTCCACCTCCTCCTCTTCCTCCTCCTCCCCTCATCATCATCGTCCTCAATCACAAGTTCGTTGAGGAACTGCTGTTACGTTGTTAAGGCATCCGTGAGTTGCTCCAAACACCTCCCCATCTCTCTTGTCACTCGCTGTGGCGTACAACTCCTTGGCCTTCACGCTAATCATCTTGCGGGAGACTCGGAGGTTCCGTCCTCGAGTGTGGTGTATCCACTGGCACAAGTTATTCTCAAGCTCAAGCAAGGTAAGTTCACCTTTCTTTTTTTTTCATTCACGGACGCGCTTCGGGTCCACGTTGAACTCTCTGGCAGCTGCTTCTCCAGAGTTCTGCTCCGTGTATTTCACAACTGCTAGCTTGAACTTCAAGTCAAACTTTCTATTTTTCTTCCCTCTTACATTATCATTTTCATCCCTCTCCTGTCTATTCTCCTCATTCTCCTCCATGTTCTCTTCTAAATTCACCTGTCCACCAGTATTCACTTCTCTCGCGTGCGCCATGTTCTGTCCTACTTTCGTTCTTATTCGTCTGTTTCCGTCTTCATTCGAACTCCACGTTGCCTTCAAGTGCTGTCAGCAACGTAGTAATTTTGGCGTTACCTTAAGAAAATGCAAATAATCGCATCGGCGTTTACTCGGACCGGCGTTTAATACGCAAAATGGGGTCAAACCCCCGGCGGCTATTAGGTTCCCTATATATATATATATATATATATATATATATATATATATATAATTATATCATAAATGCTGATAAAATGTAATAAGCTTAATTGCCAAACTTATTAAAAGGAAATCACAATTATAATAGATCAACGATGTAATACGATGTGTAGTCCAGCACAGAGTCCTGCGCGGGTCTGATTTTCAAGACCCGGTTCCGCCCGGCCCCGCGACGTGCAGTACCGACCCCGCTCCGCGAACCCGCTCATATGATCAATCAGTACCGCAACCCACCCCGCCCCGCAGACATGAGACCCGCGCCCCGCTCCACTTCCGCATATATCAATTTTTGAAGTGAACATAACCAAAGCAACTGCGATCGTTTCACAATTCACACAGGAAGCGAATAGCGGTCTTTTCTGGCCGAGTCACTGACGAGAGCCAACAACGGTGGTTGGTGCAGTCACACTCGGCAGGCATTGCATAACGTTATTTACAATTAAGCACATTGACGGTGTTTTGTCACTGGTGCCAGTGCCAGCAGGCCAGCCAGGGCCAGGCAGCAGCTAAAGGAAACATGCTAGCCTTGCTGGCGCTAGCTGTCATGCAATGCAACAAGCTAGCTAGCATAGGTCTAGGTCATTTCTGTTTATACCTGACCGGAGCGAGGGAGAGCTGACCCGGAAGGAAAGGACCAGCGGAAATGATTGAGGTCAAAGACGTCAGGTCAGACTCAGACAAAACATGAAGTTACACACTGACTGAATTATTATCGTTATATAAAAAGTAAATAAAAATACATATATTATACAACACCCGCGACCTGGGCCGCATGTTGTTTATTCTACCCAGATCCGAACCCGCAAATAAAATGAAGACAAAATAACACCCGCCCCCCGCATTTTTTTGCGGGTACCCGGCGGGGCCCCGCGGAACCCCGACCCGGTGCAGGACTCTGGTCCAGCCCTATAATAGCGCTTTGCCCCCCTTCCTCACAGGTTTGAACTTTTTTCCTTTTTCCTGTGACCATTTCACATAGATTAAATTAACATTTTGATGCAATTAGCCTGCATTAAAATTACTTAACATGTTGATTTCCCATCAAACAGATTATTTTGATTGAATCGGGCACAAAATAAATACTAGAATAGTCAAGAAATCCTAGGCAAAAATAAGGACTGCAGCAGTCCTTATCTTCTTTAACACACACACACACACACACACACACACACGCACACGCACGCACACACACACACACACACACACACACACCTGTCTGCTGTAGAGGGGCGGGTTGTCGGGGCTATCTGAAGAGGAACATGTCTACAGGGATGCAAACTCATGATGTCACATTTTCCTCGATTTTCCTATTTAACATGCCCAATAGTTCCAGAATCATTGAAAAACCCTTTCTATCAATTTGTTCAGGGTTAGGTTTTCATATAATGACTGGTATGTTGTTTAATCTGCCAATGAACTTGGGTGGCAGCCGGCTGGCCAGGCATCTGTCGAGGTAATGGGCTTCCAGCACACAGTGGAAGGGAGAAAGACACCCTGGTGGACATACTGAAAGGATGAATTTCAGGCACCAATCAATGAGAACACACACTCAGGACACACACACACACACACACACACACACACAAGCACACAGACACACACACACACAGATACTGAAACACACGGGAGCATCATATCTCTGGTGTTCACCTTGACTTAGCAGAGGGCTGCCTTCATAAATCCGTTCTTATCTCAAGTCTCAAATGCACCCAGATATATGACCGTGGAATCTGACTGAAATATGTAACACTATCAACATAGCGATGGGCACGCGCACACACGTACACACACGCACACACATGCACACACAATACAAGCATAGAAAGACAGGTGCTCATGCATGCATGTGTGTGTGTGTGTGCGCACACACACACACACACATGGACACATGGATGGAAACAGGCTAGTGTGAGAAGACAATGTGACAAGACACATCTCGGGGGAATTATGAGCCAAAGTGTCAATATCTCAGAATAAATGGTGCCATGTGGTTATGTTAGCATCTCCGTGGTGCAGCTTGTTGTCGTGGAAACACGGTTGCTGTGCTAGTTTTCCTAGATTCCTGATTGATCATCTTAATGGAGTGATTGTGATTCTACAGAAAGTGACCTCAAAAACACTTTGGATTAAGGATTAAGGTTTGGAAAATGCTGCATTTACAGTATAGAGCTGAACAGTCACGTGACGTCTCTTGCCCCGGAAGTGAGTTTCCCATTCATTTTGTGCATAGACATTTAGAAAAATCCTTATACAGTATAAAGAGTCTTAAGGCTTGAACCAAGCCAACCCGTGACTACTGAATCGTGAGTGACATAAAACATTTCACTAGGAGAAAAAACAAATATAAAAACAGGGGGGGGGGGTCTATTTTTCTCCTTCCCGTTATTATTTTCAGTTTTTGCTCCAAGTGAAATGTTTTATGGTTACTCACAGTAGCGGAGCATACGCCGGGGCAGGGGGTGCAGTCGCCACGGGCCCACCCATCACAAAGGGCCCAATGTGGGCCCACCTTTGGGGAAATTTGCCTGACTGAACATGCATTTTTGTTGCTTACTAGTTGAATAGTTTGAAATCAGTGCCGGTCCACCCTATATGCTTACTATGCAGCTTGCAAAGGCCCTGCAAAATAATAATATTAATAATTGAGCAAAGGAACTTGCATTGATCAGAAGTGACAACTAATCGATCCACTGCAACTACCAGTGCACAGCAATCCTGCCATTTTGGCCTGGAGGAGACACCTCCGATTAGCTGCCACGGTTCTGTGCTGTTGTCCCATTGGCCAAAAGCGGCGCTGTCAAAAGTAAATGTGTGAACTCTTACCTCTTACCTTCAACACTCTTTCGGCGGCCCTAGCCTCCCTCCCCCTCCCCCAAAGTGTTTAGCGTGCGTCAATGCGTAAACAGTCAAGTCTGCTGACTGACTGCATGAAAGATGAAGCGGATTTATCGCTCTCTGGCAATAAAATAATAATAAAAAACGTGAAAGTGAACTGCAAACAGTACCAGTGCTCAGGTAGGCGAAACGTGTTCACTTCACTCACATAGTCACCACTGTTGCACTGTCAATGGTTTGTTGTTGTGACTTCTACAACATATCATTATTTTGACGCGCTAACGCAGCTTGTAGGCTAATGCATATCTCTCTAGTCTGTCTGTCAGTGTTTGCTTTTGATCACCTAGCTAGGTACTGTAGCTGTGCATGTTTAGACTGCTATAAATAACCATGTCAAAATGACACTAGCATTTAGCAACTTGTGGAGACCAGGCACAAAAAAATAAGACTAGATCATTGCACGCCTGATGGATGGATGGAGGATAGACATAAAGACAGACAGGCAACAGATAGACAGATAATAGATAGACAGACAGATAGATAGGTAAATAGATAGATAGATAGATAGATAGATAGATAGATAGATAGAGAGATAGATAGATAGATTCAAGATTCAAGATTTTTATTGTCAATTCTTGTGCTGTGGACTCCGTTTACAACATAGTACAAATATAACAGGGCATATGAGTGCAAAAACAACAAGAGACACAACAAGCAATAAGGCAGTAGAGTGATAAGACAAGTCAGAGACAGTGGCATATTCACTGCACACATAGGTGCACATGTCATGTGCATACTTTAGACGTGCTTAAACATTTTAAATTCTACGTATTTGACGTACAGGTGCAAATAGCATATACCTAATTAAACATACAATTAAACATTAGACATACATAATGGTAGCAGCTACAGTACGGTACAGTACAGCTACTACACTATTTGTGTATGTTAACTCATTGAGTGCCAGCCACTTTTGGAGAACGGACGCTCCCAGTGCCAGAGTTTCAGAGCGTTTTCAGTGATTTCTCGAGGCCCACAGAATATTGTGTGATATTACTATGTAAACACCGAACACGCCCAAAGAACGATGAGACTCTCTTCTATCATCAGCAAAAAAAAGTTTATTGATATCGTTTTCCGTTCTTTAGTTATCAGCCGGAGAAGATAGGTTGATTTCAGCAAAAACAGACGTTTCCATCTAGAAGCTGAGATAATCAGCCTTTTGTGAAATGAAGCATTTCAATCACTGACTCTGAAGCTAATATTTTCTGACCTGAAACATCTGAACAGTAATTTCCTTCAATAAACAGCACCCCCACCCCCCTCAACTCCAAACTCCTCCTCCGTGGGAGTGTCTCTGGTGGCTCTGCTGGCTCTGCTGCGTGTGTCAGGCGAGTCTCTGCTGCCTGCTATGGCAGGCTCTGCTGCCTGCGGATCCACGTTCGGATGGCGGCCGCTCGTCGGGGGAGTCTGGATCGGGCTCGCTTAGTTCGTCTGCATTTCTGGGGTTTCGGTTGTGAGCTGGGATGAAGCTGCGTCCGATTCTAGGCTTTCTGCTGCGCGTTTCAAAGTGCGCTGCACCCAGTCTATTTTCGGAGCGCTCCGCCTTGTGCGCCGGCTCCCAGCGCGACACTGAAAAGCCAAACCATTCTCATGAGAATGGTTTGGCTTTGGTTTTATTTTCTGGCGGCTAATCGTGTGGAGAAACTATGCAGCAGAGACAGAGGGGCTCAGTTGTGGGAGCGGATTGGCTGCTGTTCGCAGCTAACGTTGGCTCCAGCCAGAGCAATCTGTGCCGCTCTGGCTCATGCATCGGTTTCTCTTTCATCACGGCTTTTTCTGCTGTTTTTCCTCAACTTTCTCTAATCTGGAGAGCACTGTCGCCACCTAATGGGTCCGTAAAATAGGTTATACACCTTCAATAGCTACAATATTTTTACAGGAGATGCATGAGGCTTTGATCCACGTCCCACCGTCAAAAAACGCATTTGACACTGATCGACGTCATTGGCACTCTACGTTACTATTCGATTTGACGCCGATCGACGTCATTGGCACTCAATGAGTTAAGGAGTCTCGTGGCCTGCGGGAAGAAACTGTCCCTCAAGCGATTTGTGCGTGCTTTTGGGACCCTGTATCTCCTCCCTGAGGGTAACAGGGAGAACAGGCTGTTGGTTTGTGTCTTTGATGATCTTCAGGGACCTCCTGAGGCACCGCTGGTTATACAGTTCCTGCAGTTCTGGCAGCTCACATCCTGTTACGTGCTGGGCCGCGCGTCTCACTCTTCGTAGCGCCCTGCGGTCCATGGTGGTACAGTTCCCGTACCAGGTGGTGAAGCAGCCAGTCAGCAGGCTTTCAATGGTGCCTCTGTAGAAGTCCCTAAGGATTTCTGGCCTTAGCCCAAATTTCTTCAGGCGCCTGAGTCCGTGTAGTCGCTGTTGGGCCTTTTTGACAACAGTGGCGGTGTGACCGGCCCATGTCAGGTCCTGGTGGATGTTGACTCCCAGGTACTTGAAGCTGTCCACCCTTTCCACCACTGTGCCGTTGATGGTGATTGGGGGGTGTGCGCCCCCCCCCCCCTGTAGTCTACAATGATCTCCTTGGTCTTGGAGAGAGAGGTGGTTGTCCTGGCACCATTGTTCCAGGGCCCCCACCTCCTCTCTGTAGGCCGTCTCGTCGCTCCTGGAGATCAGCCCCACGACTGCTGTGTCGTCTGCAAACTTCACGATGGTGTTCGAAGATTGAGTCGCCACGCAGTCGTGGGTGTAGAGGTCGTACCAGAAGGGGCTGGAGACGCACCCCTATGCTGATGGTCAGTGGGGAGGAGGTGAGGTTGCCCACTCTCACCACCTGGCGGCGATCTGTCAGGAAATCCAGGATCCAGTCACACATTGCTGTGTTTAGTCCCAGATCCTTGAGCTTGCGTACCAGCCTGGAGGGTACTAGGGTGTTGAATGCTGAGCTGTAGTCCACGAACAGCATTCTCACATAGGTGTCCTTCCCCTCCAGGTGGGAGAGGGTGGTGTGGAGCACGTGTGCTACTGCATCCGCTGTGCTCCTGTTGGGGCAGTATGCAAATTGTAGCGGGTCGTGGTCCGGGGGGAGTGTGGGGCGGATCTGTGATATAACCAGCTTTTCAAAGCACTTGCTGGCTATGGGCATGAGGGCTATTGGGCGCCAGTCGTTGAGGCTGGTCACTTTCTGCTGCTTGGGAATGGATAGTTAGAATAGACAGACAGACAGACAGACAGATAGATAGATAGATAGATAGATAGATAGTTAGTAGGGATGGGCGGGAGTACTCGGGTACTCGAATACTCGTTCATAACGTCAGTACTCGAGTAGTTTTCGTTGTTCGGGTACTCGTACCACCCCTTTAAAAATGGTACGCAGGCATCGTCATGTGGATCTGGCTATACAGGCAGCATGGCTGTGTTTCAGACAGGCATAACTGCACGGGCGTCAAGTTAGCCAGAATGTAAAAGTATGTCATCTGCTTTAGGGCTTTCAAAATAAAACCCTGGTAATGCTTTATATTAAGGTTCTATTAATAAGCGTTAATTAATAGGTAATAAGGCTCTTATAAGGTGAATATAAACATATTTATTGGTAGCTTATAAGACATTTATAAGCACTTTATAACCACCTTTACTAGCTGGTTTTGTTACTTCATTAAACTTAATAATTAGTTTGTTATTACCTTACTAGCAGTTAACTATGCACTTATTAACAGTTAACTATGCTTTTTGCAGGTACCGGATCTAAAGCGAGAACAGTGCTTTATTAAGGTTAATAAATCATTTATTATGCACTTATTATGCTGCCTCAATGGAGGCAGATGTCTGAATGCCCAAACGGCCAGGGGAATGATTCTGAGAGATGTGTGTTTCACTCAGGGTTTTGTGTCTCTAAAGCCGTTTTCACACATGCGTACAGGAAAATTACCTGTAAATCAATATCGGCCATTTCCCGGAATTTCCCTTCACACCTAAGCGCTGCATGTGTGAATATAGCAGCGAAATTGCCTGTATGTTGGGGGGCGGGGCGGCACTGCAGAGCGGGTGGGGAGTGACGTGTCGGCAAAACTCTGATGGTGAAATAAGTTTGCTTGTCACACAATAAATCACACTCGTTTGACTTAAGAGGGCATGCATGTTGTATCATTCACATTCGCTAACCAGTCTTTGAACTGAAATATTTGAAGAAGTTGGGATCCGTGTCTGAGAGAAATAGCCTGGCTGGTTCGATGTTTATCCGCTCACCTGCGTCGCGTTGAAGCACTTTTTACAGACTGGCTTCGTTTGATGTGTCCGGGCTTGCCTTCGCTGTCGGCAACGTAAGCAAAATACTTCCACATTTCGCTTCGTGCATCGAGATAGAGGAAGACGCCAATCCCACTTGCGCGGACACAGAATTCGTAGGAGAACCTCAGGTATTTCCTGTACCTCTGAACCACGGGGACATGGAAGAACGCAGCTTTCAGATCCACGGAAGTAAAGAAATCCCCCGGCCTCAACGCATTGAAAAGGCGGGGGAAAGAGAGCATTCGGAAAGGGAACTTCCTCAGCGTCTTGTTGAGACGTCGAAGGTCCAGAATCGAACAGATGGAACCATCCTTCTTGGGCACGGCAAAGTACCTGTGATAGAACCCCGAGTGCTCCTCTGCCTTGGGGACCAAGCGAATCGCCCCCTTGGCGAGCAGCGAAGTAACCTCCTTGCGGAGTATGTCCAGGGACCTACCCTCCACGGCTGAATCGGGGACACCGTCGAACGTGGGTGGAGGTCTGGCAAACTGGAGAGCGTAGCCCTTCCGCAGGGTGCACCGCAACCATGGGGTCGGAGAACATAGGAGCTCGCAGGTGCTGAGCCTGTCCGACAACGATGGTCTCTCGTAGCCAGAAGGAGCGGAAACCGCACCTTTGGCGATGTGTATATTGGGCACCGGGTCCTGATCCGATGCCCCGATGGGGGGAGAAAATGGGGGGAGCAGGGCGTGAGAGGCTGTGCCCACCCGCCGCATGGCCAGCTCCGTAGATGCTAGGCATGCCGGGGCGAAATCCCTTACGCAAACCCTGACTACTGACGCACCCCGGGGGTGCGCCGGATCGGAGTAACCCTCCAGGCCACGGCCTGGCCGTGGCCATGGACCAAGGCGAGCCTTGATGACAGGCACGAGACCCAAGGAGAGCTCCCGACCGAACTCGGGCCGTGGGCACTGAGGACGGTGGGCTTGCCCTAAAGCTACAAACCAAAGGCTGGCCCTGAGCCCAGACCTTGGCGAGCTGCCGTCCCTGCTGGGCGCGTAGCTCCTAGTTCTAGGAAGGTTCCTAGTAGAGGATGGGTCAAATGCAGAGGATGAATTTCCCCAAGGGGATAAATAAAGGATAACTAACTAACTAACTAACTAACTAACTGAGCAGGTCCCTGCTGAGCTCCGGGCCGAAGTTGGGTGCTGAGCTCCAACGACGGCGGGCTCATAGTCCCCCCCTCCCCCAAAGAAGGTGACTAAGAGCGGGCCGGATTACGAGCCGCACCGGCACCCCCAGGTCGACGCTGCTGGGGACGAGGGCCGCGCATCGTTCAACGAACGCTCTGCCCCCGGAAACTGGCGGCCGTCCCCTCGTTGCCGTCATGGCATGAGGGACCTGACCGCACCGGAATCCCGTTGCTGCCTCTCCAGCTGCTGGGCCATGTTCTCCACTGATGGCCCGAAAAGGCCCTCAGGAGAAATCTTGGCCCCGAGCAGCCTCCTCTTCTCCGGCTCAGACAACTGCGTGAGGTTGAGCAAGAGGTGGCGGTACGTGAGAACAGAGAAGGCCATCACCTTACTACTGTTCTGAGCCAAGCAGTCCACCATACGGAGGGTGTAGTCCGTGGCCATCCGGAGCTCGGTATACATCTCCGGGGATGGGTTACCCTGCAACTCCCTCAGAAGGATGGCCTGGTAACCCTGTAGGATGGCCAGGTTATTCGTCATGGCGGCGGATTGACCCGCCGCCAAGTAAGATTTTTCGGCCAGCTTGGCCGTTAACTGGCATGCCTTCGAAGGAAGTGGAGGCCTGCCGGAGGTGGAGGCCAGATGAGATGCCACCACTTCCTCCAGGGGGGGCATTCTGGAGAATGCCAGCCGTCCCTCCCGTCGAGCGCAGACCACGGAGCCATGCCCGCGCAATGCGGCTTGGCCTCCTGTGGTCTCTCCCACCCTGTCTGCGCGGCGCGGACCACGTCCTCACAGACAGGCAAGCGGCGCTGCGGGCGGGATGCTTGGCGTGTCTGAAAATAACACCCCTGTAGCACAGAGGCAGGGGTGGGTCAGCCCAAGCGATGCCCAGCTTAGCTGTGGCCCTGGACATCACCCCGCTAAACTGCTTCTGGTAGGGCTCGTTCGCTTCCGAACAAGCTTCCTCCTCTGCATTAGTAGTGATGGTGTTAGCACCGTCCCAGCCCTCTTCCCCATCGGAAACCTCCTCCTGGGGGGCATCGACTAGCAGATCGTACCTGGGGAATTCACCCCGCTCTAAGAATTGAGGCATGGGCTCATCGCCCCACCTAAACTCAGACTCCTCCGACTGGCCCTGTTTACGGCCCTGAGCAGCGGGGGCTTCACCCACGACAGGGCGGAGAGATTCAATGGACACGCTCCTCTCGAGAGGTGTACCGCTGGGAGGAATGTCCTCCTCAACAAAGAGCTTAGCTCTATGACGCAGCGCGGCTAACTTGAAGATAGCTTTTAAAGCCCCCGTGCAGCGTGCTCATGCCCAAGGCAGAACACGCACCTATCGTGCCGGTCAAAGTCGGCCAACGTAGCTTTGCACACCGCGCAAGCAAGAGAGACAAGCACAAGCCAAGCTTACTAGTCACTCTAGGAATAAACTCCTCGGCCGAGGAGAAACTAGTTGATGCTATTCGCATGGATGCAAGCTAGCTATCTAGTTAAGAACTGAGAGCACTAAACACTAAACACTATGTAAAATGAAAAATGGATGTCCAAAAAGCGTAGTTCAAAGTTCAAAGAGTTGGTCTAATCGGCATTGTCCAAGATGTAGCCTACAGAAAATGAAAAATGTATGCCTAGCTAATTCTAAGAGTTCAAATAGTTCTATGTCATGGATTGTTTGCTGGAAGCCACGGTATTGTCCATCAGGTGAAGGGTACATGGATCGCCTGCACAACACACGCTGGCAAAACAATACGACGATGCCTCCCTCTCTCGCCCTGTAGAACCCAGTCGAGGAAAGTTCGATGGGCTATCAGGCAACACTGTCAGCAAAAAAACAAAAACAAAGAAAGAAAAAACAATATTAGAACGGCAAGACTATTTTCAGTGTAATGTTTTACAAATGTTCTGCTAAATAGTATTATGCAAAAAACGATTGGTTATCATGATAATCTACTGCTAGCTATCAGGACTAACCTTACACAGACACCAAAACAGTATAGTAACGTATTGTTACACATATCGTTGTATCGCTATGAAAAACATAATCATCTAATTATTAAATTGATTCCCAGATGCCACTCTTCTAACACCAAAACAGTATAGTTACGTATTGTTCCACGTATGGTATCGCTATGAAAAACATCATCACATAATTATTTAATTTATTCACCGACGCCACTCTTCTAAGACCAAAACAGTATAGTAATGTATTGTTTTCATTTCATTTATTTTAAGTGTCCTGTAAAGGACAGGAACGGTAGGTAGCAAGCTCTCTAATGTGAACTGGTACTGTGTTCCATTCCTGTGATGCCTTGACAGAAAAAGCAGAGTGGCTGAAAGCACTTTTCCTACTAGGAACAACACAGTCTCCATGAGTTGCACCTCTGTTTGCCCGGTTAGTGACTGATCTCTGTGTGATGAAGGTTTGGAGCAGAGGGGAAGAAGAAGATTATGAAAAAAAAATTGTAAAATTTTACAATTTCGGCTCAGAAATTTTAAAATGGTAACGTATGTGTCTACAGCGGTGGGCGTGGTTTGGGCGTGGTTTACGGAGATTTTCTGTTTCTAACCCCTCCCCCTACCCTAACCCTAACCCTAAGATCTCAGAACGTTACCATTTTACAATTTTCGAGACGAAACTGTAACATAGCAACGTTGCTCCAAAACGTTGCTATTATACAATTTTCTGTGAGACTGTGTTGGGATGGGCAATCCATAGGCGGCGTTGATAAACATAAAGACAACACCCACGAAGCAATCATTTTCTGAGATCCACAATAGCATCCTCCTACACACACCCACATACATGTAGCCTATGCCATGTATCGGCCCAACATGTGTATGCACAAAGACGTGGTGCTGCATGGATGTGCTGTTTGCATAAAGTCAGCCACTCACCCACCCACACTCTCACATGACGTGTGGGCACCGCACTCTCTCACTAGCAATAACACACAGATGCAACCACTCCACACGCACAATCAGTGTAACCTTGAAAATGTTTCTGTGTGAGATGACAGTTAATGTCATCTGTCAGTGTTTAACAGCCTATGTAAATGTCACCACTCAGAAATTCCAAATGTAACTAAACATCGACAATCAGTATTGTGTAAAGAACCTATTAATTTTCAGAGTCACTTAACCATATTAAAAATGAATAAATAAATTGACATTAAAAGACTGCATGAACCGGGTCTCGAGAGGGTCGGTGAAACTGAACAGTCGGTGTCAGACTGAAAGCAGATATTGCCTGAGATGAAAGAGGGTTGAGAGGCGGGCCATAGCGTGTCGATGATTGGATTTGACAGTTCTGTGGACTGGAGTTGGCGTTGGCCAATCCTGGTGTGTTCCGCCCCAAATCGAGCCTGCGTGTTCTGGCGCTACGCTAGTGGGCTCCGCAGAGAACCAAGGAACAGGCTGGCTCCGTGCGTACTGCTGTTTGAAAGCAGAGGCAAATATCGATACTAATGTTACTTGCTACTTCTCAGACTAGTTAAGAATGTTTCAGGTTTTTTGTTCCATCCGTGACTACTTTTTACAAAGTGCTATTCTAGTCCATTATGTTGTCTGGCTGTCATTGATTGTGTTGCATATTTTTTCTGTGCTCGTGACAAAATGATAAAGGCGTCTGCTAAATTACATAATGTAATGTAATACTTATTGGCCAAGTATAACAGTTATGGGCAGGGGCGGACTGGGATCATAATTCATGCCGGGCATTAGATACCAAGCAGGCCAGGCCGATACGGGCCGACGCGCATGCTGGAGTCCGAAGGGCGGCGGCGAAGAATTTGGGACGTTTGAAGCTCAATTTGGGCCGTTTGAAGCCCAATTTGGGCCGTTTGAAGCCAGATTTGGGCCGTTTGAAGCCCAATTTAGGTCGTTTAAAGCCAGATTTGGGCCGTTTGAAGCCCGATTTGGGCCGTTTAAAGCCCAATTTGGGCCGTTTGAAGCCCAATTTGGGCTAAGTCCAATTTAACAATGAGATGCACCCACTTTAACCCTGAATAAAGTAATAAAACCACTAGTAAACCAGTAGGCGGCGCCTGGCCTGCTGTTCAGTGAGTGGCCTGGCCTGGCCTGCAAAAAAACTTTTTTTTTTTTTTTTTTTTTTTTGCAGGCCAGGCCAGGCCAGGCCAGGCCACCGGGCATTTGCCCGACGTGCCCGATTATGCAGTCCGCCCCTGGTTATGGGCTTAGAAAAGTCTACCCATGTAGGCACTAGGCGGCCATCTTGCCTGCAGAATTTTCTTCTTGAAATGAAGATTGATTGACAGCTGCCATGTCATGATATGATTGGTTGAAATAGGGTAGAAATTTGATAGTTCTTCGTTACGGAAGAGAATAAAGCTCGCACACTGCAAGGCTCCAGTTGAGCGTTTTTATTTAACACCGATAGGTAACGTTTCGGGCACCCTGACCTTCCTCAGACGAGGGTGAAAACACTCAACTGGAGCCTTGCAGTGTGCAAGCTTTATTCTCTTCCCTACTATTCCTGCCTCGAGCTCTGCACCTGCCCTATACAGGCTTGGATTGTGCGTGTCTCGCCTTCTTTCATAGTTCTTTGTTACGTCACCATACTGTAGATGAACTTTTGATGTGAAAAAGTGTGAAAAACTAAATACATTTTATTTGTGTTTTTTGTAGAAATTTGATTTTTGTTATTTGTTTTGCATACATTATTAAATAGGTGCACTGAATACCCAGGTATGTGAACTAAAGTCATTTTGGGTTCAGTTTGTCTTTAAAGAGGCAATTAGTCAAATTGACATAATAACAAAATGACAAAATTACCATAATATATATCTGTGGGGGGTTGTCCAATAACTCAACAATTACAGTAGTTTGACAGCTTTCTGGCTGTCAAGATTGACTTTATGGCCCGTTCTCTGTTTTGGAACAAAAACGCTCATCCCAACCTACTGGCACTTTCCGCTCAATGAGGACGGTGCCACGAGTGAGAGACCGCTGCCATTTGTGTCGCTGTCACATATTGCAGGTGCAGGCTAATAAGTCTTATTCACTAGTCAAAAAAAGCAAATGAGAAAGCAGTATTATTATTCCTACAGTGTTTTGACATGTCATGTTACCTCTTCTTCTATCCTCCCTCTTCTTAGTGCTCTTCATAAGTTGCATTTCTATTTTCTCCTTTTTGTTTTATATTGAATTTCGTCTCATGTCTCACGTCTGATGTGTTGGGTTTTTGTTTCTGAAGTGCAAGTCAAATTTCTATTGAAGTGGTGTCGTGGACATTGAAGATTTATCCATCCATCTACAGTATCGGACATTTCTGTTGGATCTCTCTTCTAATTAGCTTACTCACTGTTTGGACAATTTGGGGTCTGCTGTTTATAGTATAACTTGCAGCATCCCTTTGCACTGTATGTGAAATCCAGTTGTTGTACATCAGTATATACTGTCTAAATCTGTAAGTTGCCACCAGTGCCCAGTGCCCCCAAACTATATTCTTATACGTTTACTGTGTTAAATGTTAGTGTTGTTGTTGTTTTTTATTCTGATTCTGAGTTACAAACATGTTTGGGCTGCATATTGAACATTGGAGTATGGTAGTCTTTATGATTGTATGTACAGTATCTACTTTATCCCTGTATAGTTCATAGACAGTGTTGGGGTTTTGAAACATAGCCTATTCCACTACAGATAACTGAATACATTTAATTTGTAATGTATTCCATTAGATTACTCAAGTTAAGTAACATATTCTAAATACTAATCATTTTTTTCTATTACTTTTGGAATACTTCAAAATGGTCTTACTGAGCCCATTTGTCTATCACACCACATCAGCCCTGCTGCCCTCTCACATTTTCCATCGCGGAGTCCATGGGCCCTATCTTCCCACTGGCCTTAGGCGCAAAATCATTAAATGCAAAAAAAACACGCTTTGCGCCTGCCTCGGGAAGATAGCATCATGTTTTTAGGCCCTGAAATGCGCTTTACGCCGAATAGGCGTGGCGCAGTGCCAGAATAGGCTAGAATGGGCGTTTCGGCCTTAAATACCGGCCTAACGCTATCTTCGCCCCTGGCGTTAATTTAGCGCTTAGCGCTTTTCAAAACCAGGCCTTATTCAGTGCGCCGGGGATATTACTGTGCGTAATTACGCGCAGCTCTCCTCTGCCATCTCACTCTCTCTCCCCCACTCTCTCTCTCTCTCTTTCACTCCCTCTCTCTTGCACGTCAGACAGGCTGCTGCATCATCCTACCTGTGCAGTGGGGGAGAAGAAAAGGTAGCGAGAGAAAACGATATAATTCTGCCCAAACTTTCACCAATCTAATCTCATCATGAGATTAGATTTTACCCCACACAATGCCTCTCATATCCCCTCTACTGTTTATTTCACTGTCTTTATCCAACACAATGCCTCTCAGATCCCCTCTACTCTTTCTTTCACTGTCTTTATCCAACACAATGTCTCTCAGATCCCCTCTACTCTTTATTTCACTGTCTTTATCCAACACAATGCCTCTCAGATCCCCTCTACTCTTTATTTCACTGTCTTTATCCAACACAATGCCTCTCAGATCCCCTCTACTCTTTCTTTCACTGTCTTTATCCAACACAATGCCTCTCAGATCCCCTCTACTCTTTCTTTCACTGTCTTTATCCAACACAATGTCTCTCAGATCCCCTCTACTCTTTCTTTCACTGTCTTTATCCAACACAATGCCTCTCAGATCCCCTCTACTCTTTCTTTCACTGTCTTTATCCAACACAATGTCTCTCAGACCCCCTCTACTCTTTATTTCACTGTCTTTATCCAACACAATGCCTCTCAGATCCCCTCTACTCTTTATTTCACTGTATTTATCCAACACAATGCCTCTCATATCCCCTCTACTCTTTATTTCACTGTCCAACACAATGTCTCTCATATCCCCTCTACTCTTTCTTTCACTGTCTTTATCCAACACAATGCCTCTCAGATCCCCTCTACTCTTTCTTTCACTGTCTTTATCCAACACAATGCATCTCATATCCCCTCTACTGTTTATTTCACTGTCTTTATCCAACACAATGTCTCTCAGATCCCCTCTACTGTTTATTTCACTGTCTTTATCCAACACAATGCCTCTCAGATCCCCTCTACTCTTTATTTCACTGTCTTTATCCAACACAATGTCTCTCAGATCCCCTCTACTCTTTATTTCACTGTATTTATCCAACACAATGCCTCTCAGATCCCCTCTACTCTTTATTTCACTGTCTTTATCCAACACAATGCCTCTCAGATCCACTCTACTGTTTATTTCACTGTCTTTATCCAACACAATGCCTCTCAGATCCCCTCTACTCTTTCTTTCACTGTCTTTATCCAACACAATGCCTCTCAGATCCCCTCTACTCTTTCTTTCACTGTCTTTATCCAACACAATGTCTCTCATATCCCCTCTACTCTTTCTTTCACTGTCTTTATCCAACACAATGCCTCTCATATCCCCTCTACTCTTTATTTCACTGTCTTTATCCAACACAATGCCTCTCAGATCCCCTCTACTGTTTATTTCCCTGTCTTTATCCAACACAATGCCTCTCAGATCCCCTCTACTCTTTCTTTCACTGTATTTATCCAACACAATGGCTCTCAGATGCCCTGTACTGTTTATTTCACTGTCTTTATCCAACACAATGCCTCTCAGATCCCCTCTACTCTTTCTTTCACTGTCTTTATCCAACACAATGCCTCTCATATCCACTCTACTCTGTATTTCACTGTCTTTATCCAACACAATGCCTCTCATATCCCCTCTACTCTTTCTTTCACTGTCTTTATCCAACACAATGCCTCTCATATCCCCTCTACTCTTTCTTTCACTGTCTTTATCCAACACAATGCCTCTCATATCCCCTCTACTCTTTCTTTCACTGTCTTTAACCAACACAATGCCTCTCAGATCCCTTCTACTCTTCCTTTCACTGTCTTTATCCAACACAATGCCTCTCAGATCCCCTCTACTCTTTCTTTCACTGTCTTTAACCAACACAATGCCTCTCAGATCCCCTCTACTCTTCCTTTCACTGTCTTTATCCAACACAATGCCTCTCAGATCCCCTCTACTCTTTCTTTCACTGTCTTTATCCAACACAATGCCTCTCATATCCCCTCTACTCTTTATTTCACTGTCCAACACAATGTCTCTCATATCCCCTCTACTCTTTCTTTCACTGTCTTTATCCAACACAATGCCTCTCATATCCCCTCTACTCTTTATTTCACTGTCTTTATCCAACACAATGCCTCTCATATCCCCTCTACTCTTTCTTTCACTGTCTTTATCCAACACAATGCCTCTCATATCCCCTCTACTCTTTCTTTCACTGTCTTTATCCAACACAATGCCTCTCAGATCCCCTCTACTCTTTATTTCACTGTCTTTATCCAACACAATGCCTCTCAGATCCCCTCTACTCTTTCTTTCACTGTCTTTATCCAACACAATGTCTCTCATATCCACTCTACTCTTTCTTTCACTGTCTTTATCCAACACAATGCCTCTCAGATCCCCTCTACACTTTCTTTCACTGTCTTTATCCAACACAATGCCTCTCAGATCCCCTCTACTCTTTCTTTCACTGTCTTTATCCAACAAAATGCCTCTCAGATCCCCTCTACTCTTTCTTTCACTGTCTTTATCAAACAAAATTGCTCGAGCTAGACAATCCATCACAATAAACATGGAACGTCAATTTGGAGGTTTTGTCAAACTTTCTGTTTTAGTTAAAGGCCCATTCCGTCAATTGTCACTGTTACCGACGCCGGTGGCCGTTAGAGTAACTGCAGGCAGCGTGTGAACGAGCTGACTCGCGGGCACCATACTCGCACGCGCACAAGCAGTTGCCTGGCAACAGCAGAGGTATTGGTTGCTTTGTAACGTTAACTCATAAAAGTCACTTGAAAACGGCAAACTGGACAATTTATCGGTCAGATCAGCCTCGAGATGCCCAGGAAGGATTCTGGATGAATTATCGGACGTTATTGTGGCATGTTTGGCCGTGTTTTGGCTTACATTGGCTGCGGGGATATGGATAGGATAGGACTGTGAGCCAGTAACTACCCTGCTTCCCCTGTATGTACGGTACCGTGTAATGCCTGGAGTTGACCAAACTGAACAATCAAACAATGTTTCATAAGCATAACACTAACGTTAGGCATATTTATGACTGTTACATTCATTATCCACACAAGATGATAACGTTATTAGTGGAGCTCGGTGGTGATTTCTATAAATATAGCTAAATCTATTAGTTAGCTGCATTAGCATCAAGCTAACGTTATGGTTATAATAGGCAGACTCCCCACCGCAGCTAACTGCAGTCAAACAATAATGTTCCATGACCATAAGCATAATGGTAGTAACGTTAGGGTTGCATTATGTTAGGGTTGCATTACTTCACACAAGACGGTAATGTTAGCAGAGTTTCTGACCAGGTGGTCAGATACTTGTACTACGGAGTGACAATAAAAATCTTGAATCTTGAAAATCCATTAGCAAGCAGCTAACGTTATCTGGTCAAAACCACATTACAGTAGCTACAAGCAGCAAGTTCCCTTCATGAACCGAAAACACAGTCCTGACTCTAGTTTCCCCCCGATGTCCGTCACATTGCTGCCGTCTGGCCAGACGGGCTTCATTAGATAAATATTTATTTATTTATTTAGTGTGGACTTTTTCTGGAGTCTGTTGTTGTTTCCTTTTGCTAGCAGCTAGCGACGAACGTAACGTTAGCCATTTCCTGTTAGCCGTCTTCTTCGTTGGTATTGGTATTTACGCCGGAACCATGAGGACAAGAGGCAGGCTCGTGAACGCGCAGACGTCACATCCTCTAGCTGTGGCGGGAAATGCTCGCCCCTTCGAAAATGCGGTATTTCCATGTATCTTCTGAAAGGCTGGTCGGAGAGAAACGCCCCTGGTCGCGATTTTTAAGTTACGTCAAGGCACATTCACTCATTGCCAATAAAAAACACTTTGTGCACATTTATTTCTCGCCAGAACCGACGGAATGGGCCTTTAACACATAATGCATTCAACTTTCTGTTTCAGTGTGTGCACGAGAGACTGTTTGACTGTATGAGCAAGGCTGTCACAATGTAAACATAGGATGTCGAGAAATGTTTTCACATCCCCTTGTGATTGCTGTGCTTCCTGCTTTCAATCACTTGACACCCACAGTCAGGCAGAAACTGAAGATCAGGAAATAATCCCCTTACCAACTTTATTGTCACGCCCCTGTCTTTTTCTTCACAGTGTCTTTGTTAAAGGATAAGGTGGTGTTTTATAATGCATTGCTTACAATTACAACAAACAACAAATCCTATGAAAGTAACGAAATCAGCAATGATTTTGTTTTGTGAACCGTTTGTCCGATTGGCTTCAAAGTTGGTTTGTGCACTGCTGGGGATCCAACAAATTGCAGTGTAATTCCGTGCAATTCGACCAATCAGAACACAGCTTTCACGCATGCCAAGAACGGTTTGTCTAATTGACTTCAAACTTGCCGTGAGCTCTGCTGGTGACCCGAAAAAGCACAGTGTCGAATTTCATGCAATTCGACCAATTGGGAGGGAGCGGTGCAAGCAGGGGGGTGATGGGGCGTGAAATGTGGGAAAGCATGATGTGTGAAGGCTGTTTGTGTGTAGCTAATGCTTTAACCTCACCATGCTGGAAAATACTCAAACCATTGGTGAGTTCAATGACAAAATGGCATTTTCTTATTGGAGGATAAATACATTACCACCATCAGGCCCGTATCTAGCTATGAGGTCACCGAGGTCCGGACCTCGGTAAGAATTTCAGAGAAAAAAAAAATTTTTAAAATTTTTTTTTTTTTTTTTTTTTTTTTTTTTTTTACAAATGTAATTAAAATATTTTGCAGTGCACTATGTTCCTTTCTTGTTTAAGAATGTTTCGGGAAATGAAAATGTAGCCTATTTAAATAGAATTATCAACAATAACAATCAAGGAAGTTACATGCTTGTAGGCTAGAGAAGAAGAAGAAGAAGCGCGCATGCACGCACATGTTGTGTTGAACCAACCAACAACCAATACGAATTGTTTAATCTGACAATAAAGAAATGTGAACTTGACATGCTATTTTAATAGCCTACCCAAAAATGCAACTCCCACTATACAGCAAAGAGAGGAGTCAATGTTTCTTGATATATGCCATTGAGATCAGAATAATTAGTCTAGTCATTAAGTTTGCTGATAATATTTCTATCATGTTAAGTCTGTGTCATGTTAACTGGTGTATTCAGAGCAAATAGGGAGATATAGAGCATTATCATCATGCTATATATCTCCGTCTTTGCTCTGAATGAGTGAGAAAAGGAGAAAATACTGAATAATTACATCACAACAGTATCCTAATGTTAATTAAATTTGATATTCGTCTAAATATGGCTAAAAAAGGTAAAAAAATATATATATATATATATTTAAAATGATATATTACTCTAAATATGGCTAAAAATGGGGGGGGGGGAACCTAAATTTTTTTTTGCCGGCGCCCGCCCCAATTTCGAAACCCTGGATACGGGCCTGACCACCATGGGAGTAGAACACGGATATGGTGTGTGGCGTGTGAGTGCGCATGCGCACGCACACACACACATTATGTATGTGCTAGTGAGTAAAAGGTGCCCCTGTGCATTATATGTACCCTTTATTTCTGATTCCGGTGGCATTAATGACTAGCAATGTCCATGCATGTAGGTGATATGGCTATGACTAGTCTCTCCCAGGCCCAGACTCAAATGTTATGTTGAATCGCTGTGCTCCGCATACATAAATGAGTCTGTGCCACTTCACAGCCACTGCTGGATTTTGAAGGCGGGTTGAAATTGAATGAGTGACAGGTCGTAGCACCGATGAGAGAGCGGTTTGAAAAATGGGCTGCACCTCCCGTGTCGTCTGATCCCAAAGTCGTTACTGATTGGAGAAAGACTGAATCCACCACTGGCCAATCTTTGCTGCCAGAAACTGATTTAGATCCGCGGGACCACGCACAGCGCTGCCTCGGTGCCTCGGCAGTGCCTCTACCCACCCTGTTCACCGACTCCCCCGGCCTGCCTACCCGGCCCCCACTGCAGCAACATGCTCGCGCTAGCAAAACACAGAGAGCATACATTATCTGATGTAGTCTACATTGAAAGGCGTAATTAAAAGTCTGTCTACATAACGTAAACTGCCCTCTCCCTCCCCCCTTCACTGCAGCAGCATGCTCACGCTAGCAAAACACAGTCAGACAGCATGGCTGCCTGCGTTCGGTAAAGCAGCTTCTTTCAGTCTAATGCTAGAATAAAGCCTCTTCTAAACATGAAGTCTGGATCATGTCCGGCTAGCCAGAGCAGGATATTTTCCGGTTTTACCTTTCTAGACATGAGGAGTCTAGTTTAGAAACAGCTGGAAATGGTCTGTATTCTCTCTGCCGATAGCGAGTAGAGTGGGCGGGGGGAGGGGGTGCGGTAGGGTGTTTCATAAAAACAAATGTGATGTGGAAACCGCTTTAGCGAATCGTTAACCAAATTCGATTAAAAAACATGCAGTTTTAACGGAAGATGCATTCCGACGCATTCAGGCGATAACGTGGGGTGGCAATGTGCCAGAAAAAGTGAGCGCTTGCCTTTGTTACATCGCCCAAAAGCCGCCAGTCAAAATAGTGGTCGCACCGTCACACTAACACTACACTGTGGATGATTTTACAAGTGGCATTCAAGTCATATCTGACTAGTTTTCCATTTATTTCTCCCCTCAAAAATTAGGGTATATGTCTCGATATAGGCTGATGCAACTCTTGTATTTTTACATAGCCTACAAGACAGACAGGTCGGGAGGAAAAGAAACCATTCAAGCCGTTTGCAGCACGTGAGGAAACCGTGAGTTTGCTCGTTTAATTCGTTGATATAAGCGATTGCCCGAACGATGAATTAATTAATAGGCTACGTGAACGTTAGCGGGTACTTTAGCCTATGCAGTAGGCTAAAAGTAGTAGGCTATCATCTCTTTGTTGCATTTTTAAACTGGCAGATGGGGGAGAAAGAAACGATTCAACTTTTACTTGTTTACTCACCTAATTTGGCTCTCTTCCAAATAATCCAGCCACGTAACTAACGCTACGTCCATTCATGAAAATAATGATCACTGGGACATTAATGGTTTGTAAAGTGCCATTTAACCACCCGCCCACTCAGACATAGGCCTACATGATTGATCCGGAACATTAGCTGTCAGTGTTAAACAACAGTTTTTCCAATAATGCAGATCCTATACTAGGGTCTCAGATGGTCATGATCCGCACTCGCAGGAGTGCGCATAAGGCGGCTAATTGTTTCTAAACATGCAGCCTGACCGGCTAGCAGCTGGTTATAATCTGGATTTCACTGCATGTTTAGAAGGGGCTTAAGTCTTCTTCAGTCTGCATTAATACTGCCATACGATGAACAACAACCTTATCTTGCCCACAATTTACTAATAAGGCTCTGTTACACAATTCCACTTTCTTTTGTTTCTTCTGGGTGATGACGTCATTTGGTTTCACATATAAAGAGGGGCGGTGATATGATCAGAATGTATTGAGGATGTTACCTATCTGTTTTACCCTCTTCAGATGTGTTCAGGAGATGATGTCATTCCCTAGAGGATGGCGCATGCGCTGTGCGTCCAGAGACGATAAAAGATGGCGTCTGGCCGGAAGTAAGGGGGAGATTTGAACACTGCAAGCCAGACGCTAGACGTGTCCCACGCCATAGAGCGAGGGGAGTAATTCCTTCCATGCCAGTAACATATTACCAGGCAGATAGTGCTCCGATAGCTTCGAGTTGACGTTTGCTAGACACATGTTTTAGCCAGCTATTAGGAGGCTGACTGCTATCGATGAGGAAGCACACCCAGGGACTTCAAGGTGTGTTGCGCACCACGCCGAAGAAGGCCGAGAGAGGACCTTCCCGTCCACCACCACCGCTGGTATCTGAACAAACACACACGGCGCGAGCTCGCCGTGTCCAGCAGTGGCACACTCGCCAGGGCTTGCCAAGGACGCCATGAGGGGAGCTGCGCCACACCACCGCCACTGCATTCTAATCATATGTCCGGTAGGCCGCCAGTCTTTACACCTATATATGTGAAACCAAATGCTTCTTTCTTTCTTGTTCATGCTTTGCTAGTGAAGGAGAGCTAGCTGCATAGCTTGTAATAATAATATCATTTCTGACCGCACTAAGATACGTATCGGTTAAAGGCCCATTCCGTCGGTTCTGGCGAGAAATAAATGTGCACAAAGTGTTTATTATTGGCAATGAGTGAATGCGCCTTGACGTAACTTAAAAATGGCGACCAGGGGCGTTTCTCTCAGACCAGCCGTTCAGAACATACATGGAAAACCGCAGTTTCGAAGTGGATAGCATCTCCCACCACAGCTAGAGGATGTGACGTCTCGCGCGTTCACGAGCTTGTCTCTTGTCCTAGACGCTAACAGGAAATGGCTGGAAAAGTCCAGACTAAATAAATAAATATTTAGCTAATGAAGCCCGTCTGGCCAGACAGCAGCAATGTGACCGACATCGGGGGGAAACTAGAGTCAGGACTGTGTTTTCGATTCATGAAGGAAACTTGCTGCTTGTAGCTACTGTAATGTGGTTTTGACCAGATAACGTTAGCTGCTTGCTAATGGATTTTCAAGATTCAAGATTTTTACTGTCACTCCGTAGTAGAAGTATCTGACCACCTGGTCAGAAACTCTGCTAACATTACCGTCTTGTGTGAAGTAATGCAACCCTAACGTTACTACCGTTATGCTTATGGTCATGGAACATTATTGTTTGACTGCATTTAGCTGTGGTGGTGGTGAGTCTGCCTGAACATTAGCTTGATGCTATACGCGGCTAACTAATAGATTTAGCTATATTTATAGAAATTACCACCAGCCCCACTAATAACGTTACTGTCTTGTGTTGATAATGAATCTAACAGTCGGAAATATGCCTAACGTTAGCCTACTGTCTGTTATGCTTACGGTACATTGTTTGACTGTTCAGTTTGGACGGTACCGTACATACAGGGGGAGCAGGCTATTTCCTGGCTTGTGCTAACATGAGTATCCGCTTCCCGCAGCCAGCAGGCTCTGACTGCAGTTGGCTGCAGTGGGACTGCACATACTAGTAACGTTAGCTTGATGCTAATCGCGGCTAACTAATATTAATTTACATTTATAGAAATGACCACCAGCCCCACTAATAACGTTACCGTCTTGTGTGGATAATGAATTTAACAGTTGTAAATATGCCTAACGTTACTGTTATGCTTATGAAACATTGTTTGATTGTTCAGTTTGGTCAACTCCAGGCATTACACGGTACCGTACATACAGGGGGAGCAGGCTATTTCCTGGCTTGTGCTAACATGAGTATCGACTTGCCCGCAGCCAACGCAAGCCAAAACACGACCAAACATGCCACAATAACGTCCCCTAATTCATCCAGAATCCTTCCTGGGCATCTCGAGGCTGATCTGACCGATAAATTGTCCAGGTTGCCGTTTTCAAGTGACTTTTATGAGTTAACGTTACAAAGCAACGAACAGCTCCTCTGTTGCCAGGCAACTGCTTGTGCGCGTGCGAGTATGGTGCCCGCGCGTCAGCTCGTTCACACGCTGCCTGCAGTTACACTAACGGCCACCAGCGTCAGTAATAGTGAGTATTGACGGATTGGGCCTTTAAGAATTTGAGAGCCAATTGCTTGCTATCTCCTCATACCCTAGTAATCTCTGACCGGGCTATGTTACACTGTCTTAAAGTTAACTTCATTAAAATATAGGCGGAATTATCTCAGGTACACAACAATGACATTACCTTGACTTTGTGTTTGGAGCCTCCATGCAGAACGGTGATGTGCGTCCTTGCCTGGCCGGCAGAGGCTGCTCAGGCATCGTCCGCTATCGGAGCCAACATCCGCCGATAACAATACTTTGTAAAACATGCTATCGGCGCCGATTAATCGCCCAATCCGATTAATCGGTCGACCTCTATTAGTGATGTTGAGCCATTACGGACACCGTAGTTTCAGGAAGTTATCCTAAAATGGATCGGCTGGAGGGACAAATCAAACGTCACTCCTCATGCCTAAAACCTATCCAATCGTGACTCCTCCCCTCCCCCAGCCCATCCATTCTAGCCACACAAAGACATCTCACTCTGTTTACAGTCAGCTGTTGTGTTGCGCAATCGAGAAAATTAAAGCACGTGTGTACGTTTTCTCTATAATTCTGCAGATTCAAACCCAATCCTGCTGAAGAAATTACTTATGAACTTACTTATGTGATACTTAAAGGGGCAATTATCCCCCCCAGATTTCTGGCAAAACGGTATTCTCCTTGATTTGAAAATTCTGCAGATAGTCCCAAGAAGTTCCTATAGTCCCTTCTACCCTGGCAGAATGTCTAGCACATAAACTAACTAATAACTTGTCCAATAGTATGTAACATACAAAATAAAACAAACGGTAGCCTAATGTCTTAATTTGATGTAGAATGCAGAGGACATGTAACTGGTTCGTTAAACTCGCATTCCAGGAATATTGTATTTACCGCATTGCTCCACATTAGCGTAGGTGGCACGTGCCTCAGAGACCCTGGTTGTCCTGGAACCCACTCGCTTGGCACCAGAACACACTCGATTTGGGGGTGGAACACGCCAGGATTGGCCAACTCCAACCCCAGTGCCCAGAACTGTCAAATCAAATCATCGACAGAGACGCTAAGGCCCGCCTCCCAACCTCTCTTTTTTTTTTGCAGGACAGGCAGTATTTTCAGTGTATCGTTATAAACAACTAACCATGGAAACGGTGTTACTCGAAATAGTTAAAAGTTATATCAATTTGGTCATTCGGTGGCGTTTTCCTGCCGTGTAAAGTAACTAACGTTAGCCGCTAGCATTAGCCACTGTAGCCAACTACCCATAATGCATTACGTTATCCCATCACACGAACGGCTCGCGCTACATACATAAAATAAAGCTGATAATATACAATTGATTCTCATTGAAGTACACCATGCGCAAATAGGCTACCACCGTGACGATGTACCAAATCGTCCATTCATTTGAGCGGGAAAAAAAAGCAGGTTTGAACCCATAGAGGGCACTTATGCTGGTAGAATTAAAGCTTGTAGAATATTATCAGTTTGGTCTCAAATGTGGAAATGTTGACCAGAATTCTTCACACACCACCCCAAAAGCCATATTGGTTAAAAGCTGAAAAAATGTGTTTTGGGGGTTAGTTACGATTTAAGTAACCTCTTAACACATTCACTGCCAGCCGTTTTTTTTTTTACTGTAGGTAGGTTCTGCCAGAGGTTTTTTTTGAGGATTCTGGCTCATCTTTCAAGACCCGAGGATTCTTTTCTGCTAAGATTTTGTGAACACACAATATCTCAAAAGAACTAATAGAATGTGTGCTTTCTCTGTCTAAAAGAGTTAGTTTGTAGAGTTAGTAGTTATGTAAGCATTAGCAGTTGAATACAGCATGGTTTCAGCGTCTGAAAAATTATTCTGAGATAAACGGCTTTTTGTGAAATTCAATAGAACAGTCACTTTAACCATTCATTTTTGGCATCAGTAAGACGTCAGACATCTAAACAATAGTTTTGAACAGTAATTTCCTCCATAACAGCAGGAAACCCCCCTCTGCTTCCAACTCCTCCCTCCGTGGGCGTTCTCCTCCGCCCTCCTTGGCTCTGCAGCGGGTCTGTGACAAACGAGTTGCTGCTGCCTGGCTGCTGCCTGGCAGTCTGGATGGGGCTCGCTGGATGGGTTTCGCTCGTTTCTTGGCGGTCCGGTTGAGAGCTCTGATGAAGCTCTTGCGATTCTGGGCTTATTTATGGTGCGTGTTTCAAAGTGTGCATCCAGTCTATTCTTGGAACCCCCCACCGTTGCCACCGCTGTGCGTCAGCGCGAAAGTGAAAGCGTTTTCGCCATCCATTTTACAGTATGAAAACGGCTTCCTCGCGCTTTTCCCTCCAGTTTTGGCTCGCCTCTTTCTACTGTGGAGAGACATGTCGCCACTCAGTGGGTCGGTAAAATAGATTATACACATTCAATACCTCCAATATTGGTATAGGAGACGTAAAAGGGTTAGATCAACGTCCCACCGTCAAAAAAAAAAAATCGATCGGATTTTGTTTGACGTAAAAACACGTCATTGGCAGTGAACGTGTTAAGTGTTTGATTAGTAACTGCAATGTGATTACTGGATTTAGGAACTGTAATGTATACACTACTTGTTACTGACAAATGTAATGTGATTACAGTAACAGATTTGTAACGCGTTACCCCCAACACCACTTGTGAGTAACACTCATAACTCCATTCGCCCTCAAACTGTCCCTCAAACCTCGATGTTCCGCCTCTACAAGCGTACCTGCGTCTCAAGGCCCCCAGGCAGGAGTATATACCCAGAAAACAGACATGGGCAAACCAGAACCGAATGGCGCCGTGTATTTCTGACTTCGTCTGACATAAATAGATCAATAAAAAAAAATCAAATTATCCCTAGGCTGCAAACTCATTTAAACTACTGTATGGAGATTGAAGTGGTTTCTGATGAGACTAACGTTAGCGTTAGTGAGAGGCTGTGTTCCCCCGAGACGGTGCCTCTAACTCGGCGTGGGAGCGGACTCGAGGTCGCCTGGAGGTATCTGCACGCGTCTGTGTGCTCCAGAAGGGGTGCAGCTACACAAGGCTGCTTGTCCTGGCGAAAGTGCCTCAAAGTCGGAATGATAATCCTGTAACATCATTTGAGCTTATTCAGGTAAGATATTAATAATGTAATGACACATCCAGCGAGTAACTGACCATAATGAAGACGTGCCAAATTTGACGACGTGGTGTTCAGTATTTTAAGAACACTTCCTGAAAATTTGCCGTTTTGGAGATACAAGGTTTCCCCACAGCGACGATTAGCTTTACCCAGGATATGAATGAATCGCCAAACCCGATTCTGTGCAGTGACTCGAACATATGACGCCACTCAACCTGATTGAACGCCTTCTGTGCGTCGAGTGATAAAATCGCTGCACCACTGGTCTTACTGTGATCTGCGTATATGGTGTTGAGGAGGCGTCCTATTCGAGATGAACCATGTCTGGTCAGGATGAATGCTGGATGACAAATGTTTATTTAGCCATGTAGCCAGCATTTTAGTGATTACCTTTCTGTCAAAGTTCTGGAGCACTATGGGTCTGTAGCTGGCCGGGTCTACTTCCTCTTTCCCCTTTTTCAAAATGAGGGAGATGTTAGCTTCATACAGTGTTTTAGGCAAGACTTTGTCCTTCTTAGAGCTAGATGCCATTCTGAGGAGGAGTGGGGCGAGAATGTCACAGAATATCTTGTAAAATTCACCACCGAATCCGTCCGGCTCAGCTGCTTTGCCTAATGGGAATGATTTAATGGCAGAAGTTATTTCTTCCAATGTGAAATCAGACTCTATAAGGCCTCGCTGGAAGCATCACTAAGTTTGGGTGTTTTACTTTGTTTCAAACTCAAGCTCTCACTCTAGTGCCATATTCGCTGCGTACGCAGCCACTGGAAGACTGTTATTTTTTTGCTCAAAAAATGACCTTTATCTATAAAACCGACCACCCACCAGTAGGTGGCGTGGTGCCCCCTGGGGCTGAGGCGGCCACCCACCTCACCCACGTGACTACGTCACGCCCGCTCAGCCCAGGGCTAGCCACTCATTCGTTCTTCCAGCCGCGCTGAGGACGTGTTATTGAAAGCTCCGTGTTAGCTCAAGTTTGAGCTCTTAAGCTAGGCTAATTCCGTCTTATTGCACACCTTAAGAGGATTGTGTGGACGAGATTCTTCAGGCTTCGGGGACCCGATCCTGTTCTCTTCACCAGCAGCGTCGGAACAAGTTCATCTAAAGCTAAGAGTATCATTGCTTATTGCAGTTAACACCTGTATAGCTACCACTGTGTAGCGTGCTCCGTCTACCCCGGCTGGGGTGACGATAGAGATAAAGTAGGCTTGAGAGCTAACTAAGAAAGTCAGCTCTCAAAGTGTGAATAGATAGCTAACTTGCATACGTGCGAATAGCGTATCACTGTGTTAGCACAGAACAATAGGCTAACACCAAAGTAGCTGGCTGCGTTTCCCCGGACGGGGTAACCCACTCAGTTGTTGAATAGATAGCTAGCTTGCATACGTGCGAATAGCGTCTCACTGTTTTAGCACAGAACAACAGGCTAACACCAGAATAGCAGGCTGCGTTTTCCCCAGACGGGGTAACGCACCCAGTTGTTGAATAGATAGCTAGCTTGCATCTATGCAGATAGTATCTTGTGTGCGAGCACATTAGGCGCAGGCTACCTCCGTGTAGAGCGCGTACGTTCACTCCGGCTGGAGTAATTAACGTTAAGAGAGAGTAGTAGCTCAAGAGCCGTGCTCTCCAGCTTAGCTAGATAGCTAGCTCGCACCTGTGCGGCTAGCATCTGACGTTGCGTTAGCACTTCGGGCTACCCTTTTACTGTTGCAGGCTTACTGCTAGTTAGCTTACACGGTAAAACCCCCGCAAATTCCTGGTACAGCCTTCGGGTGCTTGCTGCGAGTTAGCTTGGCATAACTCGTGAACTCGTCTATGGTCAATGAGCCAGGCGGCTGCCACGAGAAAGGGGGGGACAGCCAGGTGCTGTGAAAGCTGTGATACTACGCTGGCCGGTTTCGATCGGCACGATGACTGTGTGTTCTGCCTGGGGCATGAGCACGCTGCTCGGGCGCTGCTGAAATCTAGCTTCTGCAGCATCTGTGACGGCTTCAACCTGGGCGAGTTGCGAGCAAGAGCTGCGCTCTTTGTCGAAGAGGACTTGCCGCCCAGCGGCGCGCCCCCCGAGGGGGTCCCCGTCCGGAGCTCAGCAGGGACCTGCCCAGCCCGCCACTCACCGGCGCTATGCGCCCGGCGGGGACGGCAGCTCACCAAGGCTTGGGCTCAGAGCCAGCCTTCGGCTTGTAGCTTTAGGGAGAAGCCCACCGTCCTCAGTGCCCAAGGCCCGAGTTCGGTCGGGAGCTCTCCCAGGGTCTCATACCCGTCATCAAGGCTCGCCTTGGTCCATGGCTACGGCCTGGCCTCGGCTAGAAGCCTCCAGGACAAGCCCACCAGCAATGGCGCCGTGGGCCCATTGTTGGTCGGGAGCTCTCCTGGGGACCGCACTGCCGGATGTTGGCCCGCCTTCCAGGGGGCCCAGATCCGCGTGCGGCCGGACTCGAAAGAGAACATTGCCTACGCAGTCCCCCCAGCCTGCGAAAGTCGCATGGCGGGGGGGTTACTTCAATACGATGCACCCACGGGGCGCGTGAGTAGGCGGAGCTTGCATAAGGGATTTTCCCCCGGCATGCACAGCTTCTACGGAACTGACCATGTGGCAGGGGGGCATAGCCTCTCACGTTCTGCCCCCCCCATTTTCTCCCCCCATCAGGGCACCGGATCAGGTCCCGGTGCCCAACAATATACTCATGACCAGAGGGGCGGTTTCCGCTCCTTTTGGCCACAAGAGACCATCTTTGTCCAACAGGCTCAACGCCTGGGAGCTTCTATGTTCCCCGACCCCATGGTTACGGCGCACCCTCCAGAGAGGATACGCTCTCCAGTTTGCCAGGCCCCCACCCACGTTCGACGGGATCCCCGATTCGGCCGTGGAGGGGGGGTTCATGGACATACTCCACAAGGAGGTTATTTCGCTCCTCGCCAAAGGGGCGATTCACTCGGTTCCCAAGGCAGAGGTCTCTACCACAGGTACTTTGTCGTGCCCAAGAAGGACGGCTCCATGCATCCAATTTTGGACCTTCGGCATCTCAACAAGACGCTGAGGAAATTCCCGTTCCGAATGCTCTCTTTTCCCCGCCTGTTCAACGCATTGAGACCAGGGGATTTCTTTACTTCCGTGGATCTGAAAGATGCGTTCTTCCATGTCCACGAGGTTCAGAGACACAGGAAATACCTGAGGTTCTCCTTCCTGGGGAAGGCTTACGAGTTCTGTGTCTTGCCATTCGGCATGCCTTCACGGTGTGCGTGGAGACAGCCTTGGCTCCCCTCCGCGCGAGTGGGATCCGCGTCTTCCTCTATCTCGACGAAGCTCTCATAGTGGCGGACTCGAGGGTCCATGCCATGGAACATACCAAGGTGGTGACCGATCACCTGCAGACCTTAGGGTTTTTGGTGAATTGACAGAAGAGTTGCCTCGTCCCAGCGCAGGTGGCGACCTTCCTGGGGCTCTTGGTAGACTCCCGGGCCATGCGGGCCCGCCTTTCGCCAGAGTGACAGGCTCGCAGGGTCTGTGTCCCTCCGTGTGAGTCCATCAGTGCACAGTCATGTTGGGCCTGATGGCCTCAGCAGTGCATGTGCTCCCACTGGGGAGACTACACATGCGCCCGTTCCAAATCTGGTTTCTCAGGCATCGCCTGGACCCGGCCAGGGACCGTCATCGCAGGGTTCCTCTGACGTGTCCGGCCCGGCAGGCGCTGGCCATATGGGCGGACCCCCGTTACCTCTCGAGAGGTACTCGGTTGGGCCCTGTCCCGCTCAGGTTGGTGATTCGCACCGACGCCTCCCTCTGGGGATGGGGTGCGGTTTGCAGGCGTTTTTCGGCGAACGGCCGGTGGGAGGCTCAGGAGCTTCGCCACATAAACGTGCTAGAGCTGGATGCGATTCGCCTGGCTCTACTTCACTTCCAGCGGCTCATACATGGACGCTATGTTCTGATTCGCTCGGACAATACGGCGGCGATTGCCCACCTGAACAAACAGGGCGGTGTGCGGTCGAAGGCGCTGAACCGGTTAGCGGCGGAGATTCACCTGTGGGCGTATCCCCGTCTCCTTTCATTGACAGCGGTTCATCTGCCGGGCGGGCAGAATTTCGGGGCCGACCTGCTGTCTCGGGGCAATCCCCGTCAGACAGAGTGGTGCCTCCACCCGCAGGTGGTGGAACAGATTTGGGCCAGGTTCGGCCGCGCCCGCGTCGATCTCTGGATGATGGGCGCAGGGTTACGTTGCGACCTAACCCGGCTTATCAACCTAAGAATATTAATGCCAGCTTTAGGTCTATGGTCATAGACTTGTCAGCATTCTGTCCCCCGCCATTCAGTTCGGGCGAGGAGAGGCGCTTGCACATGCTGTGCCCCGTAAGGGCGCTCTCAGCCTATGTGGCCAGGACGCGTTCATTATGCACTACAAACCAGTTGTTGGTCTGTTTTGGGCAGAAGGCCCAGGGCGGGCCCCTTTCCGAGGATCGCTTATCACACTGGATAGTGGAGGCGATTGCTTTGGCATACTCTGCCATGTGTAAGGTACCCCCGGAGGGTATCAAGGCGCATTCTACGCGAGGCGTTGCGACATCTTCCGCGTTGTTGCGTGGTGTATCGGTGGAGGACATGTGGTCTGCGGCCTCATGGTCCTCTCATCACACGTTTGTTAGATACTACAGCCTCAACGTGTCCGGTTCGCGTTTCGCGCATGCGGTACTGTCAATGGCAAGAAGGTAGTATCGTTGCCGCTCCAAATGGCATACGGTCGGGCATGAGCGTTCGCCATGTGGCCGTGGTTCACCGATGCCTCTCAGGTCGCTCTGAGGAGTGCTCCCGGCAGCAAGGGCAGTTGAATTTGGCACTAGAGTGAGAGCTTGAGTTCAAAACGAAGTAAAATGTTAGGGTTGTGCTACAACCCGGGTTTTACGAGTGAGAACGAGAGCTCTCACTACCCAGCCTTGCTGCGTCGATGCGTCGTTGGTTGCGTCGATTCTCAGCGGGCTGGAAGAAGGAGTGGCTATCCCTGGGCTGAGCGGGCGTGACCAGGGCCGTAACCAGGGTTCCGAAATAGGGGAGGTCCAGCAAGGGGAGTTTTTTTTCCCCCTTTTTTAGCCATATTTAGAGTAATATATCATTTTAAATCAACATTAGGATTATACTGTTGTGATGTCATTATTCAGTATATTCTCTTTCATGTCACCACCTGCTCAGCTCTCCTGTCAACATAATTGTAACTAACAAACACAAACTGTTTTAGCCAAATTCATATCAAAATGACACCTACAAACACAGGTACACAACCCAAGCCGTACACAACACACAAAGTCATCATCGATAATAAAAAAAACATACAGAGGGACATTTATTTATTCCTGATAGGAACGATTGAAAAATAAAATAAAATATATTATGTTGTTTTTAACTTTACACCACCTCTTTTTGTTACTTATTGGGTCATGAAACTGAAACCATGCATATAGCCACCTGCATACCTGACTTCGGAAGCTTGGCAATTGGCATCATGCATGATTAGCCAGTAGCATCCCAATGTGTCACACAGGTAACATTACTTAAGAGACAGACTAGACACTTACTTTCTTGGTTGTTGCTAAAAAATCTGTCAGTGTCACTCACTGTCTGTCGTTCACTCGCTCACTGTCTCGCAGCTCGCTCACCTTCAATTATCTCGCCAGGCAGACAAACAGTCATCACTCACCACCATGCTGCTGCTCTCTCGGAATCAAGTTACCGCGGACGCGGCGTCATGAATTCCTGCCTGACCTGCCTTTCGTTTCAAAATAAAAGCGATCCCGTGTTTTTCATGCTTTTCCATGCAGATTGTTTTATTTTTTTCTCTGAAATATTAGGGGAGGTCCGGACCTCCCCGTCCTCACGGCCATGGGCGTGACGTAGTCACGTGGGTGAGGTGGGTGGCCGCCTCAGCCCCAGGGGGCACCACGCCACCTACTGGTGGGTGGTTGGTTTTATAGATAAAGGTCATTTTTTGAGCAGTGGCTGCGTACGCAGCGAATATGGCACTAGAGTGAGAGCTCTCGTTCTCACTCGTGAAACCCGGGTTGTAGCACAACCCTAACGTTTCAAGAGGATCAAAAAAGTAGTTCAAATCAGATTGAGCGGCATCACACTTAGATGAATAGAGTTCACTGTAAAACTCATTTATCTCCTTGTTAGTCAGCAGGGCACCCCTCTTCGATTTGATGGAGAGGATTATAATGTAATGTTTTTGAGTTAAATATTTTAATTTTGGGTCTTTTCCAAGCAACTATTGATATGTGGTTGTTTGCGATTAAATCAGCAAATCTGGGCTATATTTCTGCCACCCCTTAAAATCTCCATTCCCCTCTTGCCACCCCATGGATATTTCTCTAGATCTGCCCCTGCTCTGTCTCAATCTCTCTTCTGTGCTTCTATCCAGTTAGCTACTGTTTGAATGATCACGTTCCCTGGCATGAGAGTGCTATGTAATTAACCTAAGAGTTTCCTGCGGTTGCAACGTGCCTCTTGCCTGCCACAGGCCTCCTCTGGTGGATTATTACTGCCATCTTCTGGCCAAACAAAAAACCCTGATGTCCCCGTGGTGAGAGAAAGATGGGACATATGGGCAAGGCAGGCCAGGCCACCCCCCAACACGGACTTGCTTTTGCAGCAGAGATTTTATACCTGCAAACATTCTTCAGATGATAAACGAGCTGCATGTTTGATTCTAACAAGTGGTCATGGATGCTGTCTGCACTCTCACTCTGTCGTGTCTCTGTATGCGTTTGTTTGAAGGTATGGGGATGCTGCCTTTTTCTGCTCAGTTCTGCTCCATCTATTCTTTCAACTGCCGCTTCTCACCATCTGTTGGCCCGGTAGAAATACAACCTATTCAGTTAAACAATGATCATCATATTTTGTGCTTTTATAGGTTCTAGCTTTTTCATTCAGCAGCAGACAGGTATATTACTGTTGCGCTGTGGCGCTGTACGAGAAAGCGACCACTGCTCCTGGCCTGCCCCCTGGAGGAAAGGACATGCCTGGATGGGTTAAATGCAGAGGACACTTTTCACCGGCCACCGTCAGCATGAGTGTGTTGTGGCCGCATGCATGTATTGTGGTGTTCGTGTGACAATAAAAGACGGGGCTTGTCCCGTTACGAGAGTATTAGAATACATTTTGCTCTAATTACAGTTTGTCTGCAATAAGTGCTTACTAAGGCTAATTATACATGGGGGCTGCATTGAAGGAGTTTTATCTAGCAAGTGTGATGTAAAAACACTAATTATAGATAATGTGGGTGTAATTAGGTATACTTCTTAATGAACATGAGTTTTAAATGAGATGTTGGGAAGATGAGAGAGAGATGAGAGAGAGAGTTGCTTCTATGGATTGTTTGCACAAATGTCTATATTTCTCCTACTCACATTTTTCACCTCAGCCATTGTGTCTAAAAGGCAGGAAATAACACAGTACACAGGTGCAACCAAAACATTAACGAGGGCGCTGGCACTGGGACACCTAAATGGATTGCAAGTTGGAAACCCTCATTAATGTTTTCTTGTATATGTGTTACTTCCTGTCTTTTAGACACAACATTTCTGCTAGTGAAAAAAGGCAACGAGCTTGCAACAATGATGTTTGTTGTGAAAATGGGTGGCATGCCTAGCTAGCTCCATCAATACAACTTCATCACCAACACATTTCCTGTCATTTCCTGTGGAACAAGACAAACTTTCAGATGCTGCCGGCAAGTTTTATCTTACTTCTGTACTTTTATATTGTATTGTATTTGGTTTGTATCTGTTGTGGTATCTCATTTTATTGGTACATGTCAGAGACATGTATTGGTTTTTTTGTTGTGTTATCTTGTTTTACTGTTGCATGTCAGGGACAACAGATGAAAATTTGCATTCTTGCTAACTCCGATATATTTACATTGCATCCTTAGCTTTACTGTAGCCTATGTTTTGTCTTTGTATGCTCTGTTCATTAATATATGCTTTCCCTCTCAAATAAACAAATAAAGTAAAGTAAGTAGCCTAAACATTATTTTGTGCTGGTCTCGCTCAAACATGTGAAAACACACTTGTGATAGCCTACCTCCTCCTGCACGGTTATTTCCAGACTGAGAAGCCACAGTGTGAATAAAACAGCTTACTGTAGCTACAGGCTCTATGAGCGGGGAGAGAACCTGAATCAAACACTCCTTCTTCTGGGAAAACAGCGGGTTCAAACACATGTTAGTGAGAGTGACAAGACTGCCTGCCATGTTTTACAGCAGTGACTACCACTTCTGCTCCCTGCCCCTCTCTCTCTCACGGAGGGATGTGATTTAGCCAATAGCCATCCACCCCGCTGCATTTCCTATTCACTCTCCTCCACGCCGCCGCCGAGCCATCCATCACGGATGCGCGGCACCCAGCTTTGATCCATACCCGATTGGCGGTGACACGTGTGACATTCATCGTCTCGGCCTATCACATTCACCCTTCTCCTATACGTCCACTCTTGCACAGTACAAAGTCTTCGGGCTTTCTCTCGTTCTCAGATGCTCTCTCTCTCTCCCTCTCTCACTCTCACTCTCACACACACACACAACACACACACACACACACACACACACACACACACACACACACACACATCTTTCTTCCTCTCGTTTTATCTCTCACTTTCTCATTTTGCTCCCCATCTGCTTTTCTGTCCTTCATCCCCGCATTTGTTGTGTCACGGCCTTCATTAGATCTCTCACAACTGAGGTTGTCAAGCAACACGAAAAGGAAATGTCACAGGTCAAAGTGTCAAATGGAGCCATTTGTTTGAACAGAAAAAGATAAGCTACACAGCCGTTACCTTTTTATGCCTCCGCTGGCGACGCATTATGTTTTCGGGTTGTTTCTGTGTGTCCGTACGTCAGTCTGTATGTATGTGCCATGCTTGTTAACGTGATATCTCAGTAACCCCTTGAGGGGATTTCTTCAAATTTGGCTCAAAAGTCCAACGTGAACTCATTAGATTTGGTGGTCAAAGTTCAAGGTCACTGTGTGACCTCGAGCGCCCATTCCATGCTCGTTAACACAATGTCTCAGGAACGCCTTGAGGGAATTTATTCAAATGCTAGGGAAAATTGGCCAGAGCTAGGGATAGGACGGTCGTAGTGAGTCGGGGTTCGACGGGTGGGTAGGGGGAGTGGCTAGGGGTATGTGGGTGGTGGGACAGTAGGGTTAGTGGCTGTTCACACACCATACACCGAAGCAACGCTCAACCTAAGCTCTACCTATGCTGAACCCACAAGTTTCATTTAGGCGTCCTTGTTAACAGGCGAGGCCGTTCACACCACCCACGCGCGTCATGCTGAAGCCACGCTGAAGCCACGCTCATGCCTTGCTCATTCAGGATTCAGTCCTATTTTCCAAGCGTGACGCGTGAAGCTGCCAGGCATGAAGTCAATGGGAGTTGTGGGTGGGTTCAAGGCGTGCCGAGTAGATGCTGAGAGGAAAAGAGAAGGCTTCTTGTCTGAGCGGTTAGGCGTCAGCTCAGCTTGAGCCTGCCTCAAGCTTCAGCTCTGTGTGAATCCTGTGTGAACAAAGGCTTAGGGGTAGGACAATTTTCCATGTTGAAAACATTAGCCATGTTGTAGAGTTACTCCTAAACATTGCCTATAAAGTGCCATAAGGCTGAATGGCCACACCACTGCGCCGTGGGCTTCAAGGTTTTGCGCTTGTATGAGTCTGGACAGAAATGCTGGTAGACTGCAACTTGACAACCGCAAAGTGGTTATTTCTACTCTTAACACTGCTCTAGATGCCACCTTTCATTGCAATGAATTGAACACCGTATCAGGAGGAGATGGGGGAAAAAACATCTGACTTCCACCTCTGTATTATTATTATTATTACTTTTTTCATTGTACTTCTGGGAACCGCACTAGGTTTAATGGACTGACTCTGTCAATAAAAATCTCCATTTCAGAATAATTGATGTTATTTAATGCTCTGAAAGAATATTGCGGCAGTAAACATTGCATTTCAGATTGACGGGCTTTAAGATTCCAGTCACATACAATCTTCCGCTCTGTTGCCTCTGCGCCTGTTGCTCCCTGGCTTTTCACTTGCAGGTTCACTGGAATTCACAGGGAGCGAACACTGAAGGACACAGAGTGAATTCACAGGGAGCGAACACTGAAGGACACAGAGTGAATTCACAGGGAGCGAATACTGAAGGACACAGAGTGACTGTATGTGCTATATTATGTTTTAAAGGATATGTTCAGCCTAAATTGTTGTTGTTTTTCCCCACAGACCCCAGAGAGAAGGACCCAGACGTGTGACCAATCTCCAGTCTACTACCACTACCCTTTCAAAGCCCTCCCCAGGCATGCATAGAAACGCTAGAAGTGGAAGCAGACATTATGCAGACTTTGGCGTCCCCTGTCTGGTAAATGGTATATGGCCGGCATTTATATAGCGCTTTTATCCAAAGCGCTTTACAGTCAGTAGGTACATTCACCCATTCACACACCGATGGCGGCAGGTTAACACGCAGGGTGCTGGCACACCAACGGGAGCAATTTGGGGTTCAGTGTCTTGCCCAAGGACACTTCGACATGCAGACTGGAGGAGCCGGGAATCGAACCACCGACCTCTTTTATCCAAAGCGATTAGTGGACGACCCGCTCTAACTCCTGAGCTACAGCCGCCCCAGTGATGTCTGCCGACGTCGGTATGGCCAGAGTTCATCCCTGCCCCGAGGCGCTCTCTTTGCCTGCTCAGCCTGGCTAAACCCACGTTCCCCAAGTCCCTCAAATATGTTTACAAATTCACGGAGCCAAGTGGACGTGACCGGGCCGCTGTGTTGAGAAAGATGATTTATATCCATCATCAGACACCCAACGCTGTCTTTTCACAAGCTGTCTTTTTTGTCACATGTTCCTTTCACCTGAGCAGCAGAAAGAAGCACCAGAAAATAAAATATAAAATGAATGAGAAAAAAAACTGGCTCTTGCCAAATAACTGTGCCGGCTAGTAAAAGGGTGAAATATCACTGCGCTCTTTCCATATTTTGTCTGCCAGCAGTTCTCAATTGCAGTGCCTTCAACCTTCACAGGGAATCGCCTCACTGTGTGCTTTTTCTTTACAGATGACAGGGGCCTGAATGTCATTTGAGGCAGCCATGGTGGTTTTCTGAAGGGAACAGGAGGGAGAGAGAGAGGGAGAGGGGGAGAGAGAGGGGGGGGAGAGAGAGGGTGAGAGAGAGGGGAGAGAGAGGGGGGAGGGTGGGACAGAGGGAGAGAGAGGGGGAGGGACAGAGAGAGGGCGAGGGGGAGAGAGAGAGAGGGGAGAGAGAGGGGGATGGGGGAGAGTCAGGAGAATTAGAATGTATTTCAGGTCTGAAGCAAGTGGTGCATTGCTGCATCTCGTACCTCTGGGAAGGTGGGAGTTTAAAGGCGGGGTGGGGGGTATAGAGAGCATATGGGAACTGTTGCTAGGAAACACTTGTGGTTTCTCTTCTCCCTCTCCTTGAAATGCCAGAACTAACTGACAGAGAAGCCAGAGTGAAATGTCAGTCCATATCCTCCCAGGATTTTCAAGAATGTGGCGTGTGCTTCTATTTAAGTACAAACTCACTGAATGCGAGCACACTCAAAGCTTGAGTTGCATCAAGGTGCAGGGCCACAAAAAGTCACAAGTGTTGAAGAAGAAGTGAGCCAGCACTCAAAAATGTCCTTTGAGTAATTTGAATAAGTCACCTGGGTACGGCACACAATGAACGTTTCGGCGTCAAGCCTTCATCAGCATTGTGTTGTGTAAGGCGGAAATGACGACTAAATAGATACAGACCAGAAGTACAATCAATAATTCAATAAAGGTCTATACAGGAAATACATACATAAGCCCACGGGTTAGAGAAGGACATGAAAATACTATTACAAAATACACGTCATGTATACATAATATGACTTGTACTTTTTCTACATGGCCCTTAGTGTGTATGATTTTGACCTGGTACGTCATACCTGTCACAGTTAGATTGTTTTCCTTGGCAGGCACTACAGTAGGTCACTGTTTTAACTTTCTATTTTTTTGTTGTTGCAATTCTAGGGTGTTCATGCTTTCAGGGAGCGATTTGAGAGCATGTCTGAGTGAGGTTCTATAATTATTTGTACTTCTATAGTAAGATTTTGTAGATTCTTTAAGTGTCATAGTATGTATGTATACATAGTATGTATGACGTGTATTTTGTAATAGTATTTTCATGTCCTTCTCTAACCCGTGGGCTTACACATGTATGTATTTCCTGTATAGACCTTTATTGAATTATTGATTGTACTTCCGGTCTGTATGTATTTAATCATAATTTCTGCCTTACACAACACATTCACTAGCAAGGACCACACAAACAACCAGGAACGTTTGACCATTTATTTGAATGGATAATGAGCTCCGTCTCGGCGGAGTATATGGGCTCCATCTCTGTGGAGCGTGGGATCCGTCTCGGCGGATCGTCAGTGGTTTGGGGAGGTTCGGCGGGGTCCGGCGTACTTCCGGTCTCCGGGGAGTCCAGCAGTCGAGCGGCTTCGACAGACCCCTTACTTCTAGTTACCTATACAGGAAGACAGAATGAGGAGGAGACGGAGAAATGGAGGAGAGAGAACACAAGAGGGTGGGGGGGAGGGGCGCAGAAGCGAGAGCCAAGAGGCGACAACGGGCCAGGTGGGGTTATATAGGAGGTTAGGTTCACCTGGGGAGGCGTGGATGTGAAGGCCTGATTGCGTGGTCCTGCTCCCGAAACTGGCTTAATAAGCTTCCAATGCTGAGGAAGGCTTGACGCCGAAACGTTCATTGTGTGCCGTACCCAGGTGACTTATTAAAATTACTCAAAGGACATTTTTGAGTGCTGGCTCACTTCTTCTTCAACACTTCTATTTAAGTAGCCATGTTTATCAAAGGGTTTCCCAAAGAGTCGACGTCGTCAGTGCGGAGGACTCAGCAGGCAGGCAGCAGGCTGGTTGCTGCAGAGGAGTTTCTATCGCTTCTTTCTCTCTTCATCACCTGCCTTTCTCACTCCTGCCCTTCTTCTGCTCGAGAGGAGTCCCCTTTTTTCTCTTTCTCTCTCTCTCCATCCTTTTTTCCTCTCACTCCGTTTCCCCAGATGTTTCTGCTTCTCATTCATTTGTTCACACTCTCTGTCTCTCTCTCTCTCTCTCTCTCTCTCTCTCTCTCATTATTTTCCCCTTTTCTCTCCGCCCCATTATCAGACTCCCTCACTCCTTCATTCCCTCTCTCCTTTTCAGATTTCAAGCCATATGGTGTATGGGTGTAATCCTCAGCCCAGATATTTGATTATCAAAGCCATATTTTACTGCAAAAGGCTCAACTCTCCGCCGGCCACTACTGAGCCCGTTCCCTATGCAGTCGGTGCCTTGTGATACAGAAAGCGTAACCGCCACAGAATTTAAATGAAACTATTCCAATTGTGTAGTAACTACATCTGCACCACTCCACAAGAGAATATAACAGCAGTAGCACTGCCTGCTGCAGATGCTTGGGCATACTAGATGAGCTGGCACCAGGGCTGGACTGCAATGTAATTCTACCGGTGCAATGGCCGGTGGGCCGCTCGCTGGTGGGCCGGTCAGGTTGGTGAAAAAGTATGTATTATGTATTTGATTAGGCCGGTAGCGGCCCATTCAGGCGTCAATAATGAATGATTCTGGTCTCTGGAGTGGCCCTAACCAATCAACGTTGGTCCACGTACAATTGGGCCAGCCCATAGCAACTGTCTGTCACTCACTTCAATCACAGTGTTTGAAAAGTAGCGCTGCATCATGGCACCACCGTCCACCTAAACGGATTAAAATCACTGACTTCACATCGGCGTCGTCGTCTGCGTCTCACTCGTTTGAGGTAAGTGTGGCAGCTATTTGAATTTGACCAAGCGATAGGATTCTGGGCTGGCTTGTAGCCTTGAGGCGGTACACGCCAAACTCTATTAGAAAATGTGGCAATTTAACACACTGCCTTCCTTGATATCGGCAATCGCACCTACCTGGTAGAAAACTACCTAAAGGCCTTCACAAATTCATAGAGCCTGCTGGTAAATTCGGCGTACATATGATCGACCAAGCACTACTTAATTTCAACAAAATGACAACTTTTAGGATTGGTGCACACTGCTAGGTAATCGATGAGTGAGCTAGCTAACGTAACGTTATTCATGGTGGTAGCCAGGTGGGTTAAACGGCAACAACGACGTTATGATTTTCACGTTTTTATAACGTTTAGATTAATATCTAAACTGTGCTTATTAGAGTAACTTATAAACAATATTTCATTTCCAATGACTTGCTTGCTTGCTCCATCAAACACAGGCATGGAATGAGTTGAGTTGTAACAGACTATGGGGAAAGATACATCAGACATATGGGAAATGTTTGTGTGGCTATATTATGTCCAAAGTAATCTACTCTATATTTTTTGGTTTTGAGTATCTAAGTTTTAGTTAAGTTTAGTTTTATAGTTTCACCTATATCAATACTGATTCCTAGTGGTAGGGAGGGACGCCAACATGACAACAATCAATACACTTGTATTTGCGTTAAAAAAAAATCAGTGTTGTTATGTTTAGTACTGTACTTATGTCTATTTAATAAGTAAACGTTGAGTTCTCACTGGGCACGTTTATTCAATGCTGCAACATCATTACACCTAAAACCCCTAGACCGGGTCATAACATGTGGCTTTATAAGTAAATCCCCAACCCATGTGAGTGCGAGCGAAGCGAGCGCGAGCTCGAAAAATTGGGCCGATTCGAAATTGTGGGCCTGTCTGACACATGGCAGGTAGCTTTTTTGGTCCCAGTCCAGCCCTGGCTGGCACTGAAACAACCATAAACAGCCAATCAAACCACAGACCAGGATGTGTCAGGAAAGGAAGGATGTACTGTAGTTTCAAAAACCCTATAGGAACTACACTTTTTTTAAATAATTCAGTAAGTAGGCCTATTCAAAAGTACAAATGTTTGAATTGTAGAGCTGTTAAAAGGTGTCCCAAATCCAATCAGAATAATCTCCTCATGCATATTTTCACAAGGTTTGAACTGGATTACCGCATTGCTCGTTGCAATGTAACCTTGAAGAAATCTGCCTTGGTGTCTTTGAATGTCAGCACATATACAGTACAGACTCAGGGCCTCCATCCACACGCCTCGGGTCATTCATCCACGTGCCTGAGTTTCATTCTATGGGGAGCGGAGGAAATTCATAGCATTGATTGACTCTCATTGCATTGTGTGAGGCTTAAAGCTAATTATCTTATAATGGATGCCAGGCAGACGCTGAGAGCACTGAGCTTGGAGAAGAATGGATTTTTTATCTTGTTAAGGGGGAGGAGCCAGGGTTTGACAGTGTGAGGGCATGCAGTGGTGAGAGACACTCGAGACACAACAGTCCCATCCATTCCTGCCGATGGCTCTGCACATAATGCTGATGGGAAGCAAGCAGCACCACAGAATACGCTATGTTGTGAGATACACTCGCTCCATACTAATGTAGAGTAACAGAAAGTCATTGATACCACATAAGGTTCTAAGCGCGTAGCATATTGACGCTTTGTCCCGTCGCTTGTTACTAACATGGTACCCTTGAGCGACACATGAAACGACTTGGGCTTTCCGACTAAACTCAATGCAAACCCATGGAAGTCATCTTTGACGCTTATGGCAACTGCTCCCCTATTAGCCTAACTGCTCCCCCATTAGTCAACTGCTCCCCCATTAGGGTCTGGAGGAGCTAACCTCTCCCAGACCCTAACCCTAAACCTAACCTCTCCCACCCCCCATGCCTAAACCTAACCTCCCCAGACCCTAACCCTAACCTCTCCCACCCCCCATGCCTAAGCCTAACCTCCCCCAGACCCTAACCCTAAACCTAACTTCTCCCACCCCCCACGCCTAAACCTAACCTCCCTCCAGACCCTAATGGGGGAGCAGTTGACTAATGGGGGAGCAGTTAGGCTAATGGGGGAGCAGTTGCCATAAGTGTCAAAGATGACTTCCATGGGTTTGCATTGAGTTTAGTCGGAAAGCCCAAGTCGTTTCATGGGTCGCTCAAGGGTACCATGTTAGTAACAAGTGACGCACAAGGGACGGGACAAAGCGTCAATATGCTACGTGCTCGGAGTGAGAACGTGTTGGTTATATACAGTACATGATACTGATAGAAGTGACCTCAGCAGGGAAGGATGGCATCAGTGATGACATCACAATTCCAGTCTATGACATCACTGATGATGTCACACTGTTTATGTCACAATGTCGTTACCTGAGCTGTCATTTCATCTGTGTTTATGACCTGATCAATGATGCCATAGCAACGTGAGTTGAGATTGTATTTATTTTTTTGTTCTTTTTTTAATGAACAACAATAGTAATACAATGACAAAGAATAACAGACAAACAAATATACAACGCCAGGGATTACAGAAAAAACATTGCAATTACAAAAAGAAAAAAAACTGCAGTATACAGTACATATAAATTACAGTTAAAGCAGTATGCCAAAATTGGAGCATAAATTCAAGGTTTTCACAGCTTTACTATTGCATGAGGTAGCTAATGTTCTGATGTAGGTCTCTGATTCTTTCTTAAACGTGCAAAAAGAGGGTTTCATTTTTAACACCTTACATTTATGGATATAAAACTTAAATTAAACCAGTAATATGATGAGATTACAAAGAAAAAAATAATTTTCTAAATCTCTTGTAATTTGTAAACCCAAACAACACATCCTTCAAGCTAAGCACAAATGTGTTACTGTATAGAGTCCAAAAACATATACCTTGCCACAGCTTCCGAGTGTGTTCACAGGTCCAAAACAAATGAAATACAGTCTCTGGGGGCAAGTTACAAAAAGTGCAGGTCACATCAATATCCTTCTTATATCTTACCATTAATGACTTGACAGGATAACAGCGATGAATGATCTTAAAATACATTTCTTTCACCTTGTATCTAGGAATCTATTAGGAAGAGACCATACTTTTTCCCAACATATGTCCTGATTCTGAACAAGATTATTCCAAGAAGCTATTACATATGGGACAGAGACATATTGGAACAAGGTGCGGATGTTTCTATTATTTTTATAGGAACCAGGCCGAAAACATAATTTTCCTATAGGTGTGTCAACTGGATCAAGTGAAGGTGTCGTATCAGAAGCAGGAAAAGCATAACCCTTATAAAGCATGATAACACCAGAGGGAATAGCATCAAAAACAATGACAAATTGTTTAGGGCTCACAGGGATCTTATAATGACAGAGAAATTCTTGGTAGCCAAAAAGCTTTCCCTCCTTATTGAAAAGTTGACTCACCCGTACAATACCATTCCTAAACCAATTGTCAAAAAATAAGGATTTCTTTTTATAGCACACATCCCTGTTGTTCCAAATAAAGTACCTATTTGGGCAAAAATTGTGTTTATAAATAAGAGACCAAGCCAAAAGTGCTTGCTTATGGAAATTTGAGAGAGAAACAGGAATCCGGACAATATTGTAATTACAAAGTAGAACACATTTCAGACGACCCAAATTAGAAAACATGTGATGTGAAATAAAATTCCAAACAGAAGTAGGGTCTTTCAAGTATAGTGTCTAATCCAGTTCACCTTGAAGGTGTTGTTTAATGTAGTAAAATCAAGAAAATTGAGACCACCATTATTATAGTTATTCATTAACTGCTACAATGTGTATATCAAATGAAACTTTGTGCATCTTAACGTTATAGCATTCTCACCTGGTTGATGCTGCCTAACACTAGTTAGATAGTACAGTGGCAGTCTATCTATGCTACCGCCGTTCCTTCGCCCGAGGACACACACAACAGCGCTAGAAACAATCACATACATGTTGGGCCCTATTCTCCCACAGGCCATCGGCGCTATTACGGGCCTTAACCGCAAAAAAACGTGCCTTGCGCCTGTTTCGGGAAAATAGCAATAGGCTTTAGGCTGCCAAATGCGCTTTAGGCCGAATGGGCGTGGCGGAGTCCCTGAATGCGCCGAAGTGGGCGTGTCGGCGCTAAATACCGGCGTACTGCTATCTTCCAGCCATCTTCCGACCTGGCCTACTTTTAGCGCTTTGCGCTTTTGAAAAGCAGGCCTAAAGCAGGATTCTGTGCACCGGGGACAGGAAAGTGAATGGAGAATACAATATATAGAAAAAAATACTTTAGAATACAATAGAATATAAGATTGCAACCCTTCTCAGGCTTTGGGTGAAGCTGTAATGCAGTTTCATAAATTTAGTTTAGGCTATCATAATAATCCCCATTTATGTGTAATATAGCTCTACGTTTTATTACCCCCCCCCCCCCCCGAAATTAGCTAGGCTACTAATATTACTAATATTCCTAATTAATATGTATTATTATTTCATTCAGATAATTGACATTATAGGCATGTATATCGTTTAATGTGAGAGAAAGGGAGAGAGAAAGAAAGAGAGAAAGAGAGAAACTGGATAAACTGTTGTGTAGCGCTTCTTCAAACCCCACTCTTCATTACAGCTATTCATTACAGAATTGTCTGTTGTATTTATTTTTTCTGTGTGCAAAGCATAGAAAGTTAGAATTATTTCCAAATGTTTCCCCCGTCTGTGGCAGCGGAGCTGTCCGAGGTGCTGAACAAGCGCAGCGCATAGACGGCCACCTGGGGCGGCTCACTCAGGCGGTCCAGGACTGGGCGCGGGGCGTCGGCGGGGTAATTCTCCTCCCCAAACAGTGCGCGATGGTACATTTGAACCTGAATGGATAGATGAATAAACAACTTAAGTAAAGAGTTGTTTTGTAGCTATTCAAAATGAATGGTGGACAGATATATCACCTGATTCGCCAGCACCATCTTCTCCTCAGCTGTGAATTTAGTGGATCGGTTTTGGTCTGCCATATTGATCACACTGCGCCAGCTGCTGCCAATCTGGCTTTTAAAGCCCCTCTGATTGATTACTGAAGATTTTATTGAGAATGAACATATTTTTCAGAGCCTGTGGGGGGGGGGGGGCATATATAGGCCAAATAAAATACAATTACTCAATAATAAAATCCAGTAAATAAAATAGAATAAAGTAATCAGATCCAGTAAAAGTGATAGGTGTCATTCAGAGGATGTTGCATCGTGCAGTGGGGGAGGAGAGATAAAACGATATCATTCTGGCCAAACTTTCATCTAATCTCATGACATCCAGCCATAGGCAATATTTTTTTCTATCAGATGCATTTAGAACATTATTTTCACTTTGGTCTTGCTATAGTGTAGCGTATTTACATGCTTGCAGTATTTTAACTGCAGTTAGATTGGTTTGAGAAGCATAATAATATGGAATAATAGCCTATATATGGAGATAGACAGACCGGATGAAGGGAGGGGGGGGCGGCGGAGCCCTTGGCTTTGTCTGGTTTTACCGGATTTGTCCAGGAATTGGAGCTTAAAAGGCAAGCGTGTGTCTCTTCCCTGCAATTCTCCAATGAGCGGACAATGCATAATTTTATGCTTAAAAGGCGTGGTTATAATGGTTGAGGCTGAGTTTAGCGCCGATACCAAGATATCAAGTGCGCCTTTCCACGCCCACTGCTTTGCGCTGCGGCTGGCGCTCGGCCTAGAAACTGCGCCGCTGCAACGATAGAGCCCGTTGTGAGTTGTGTACTCACCATGCGATCATCGAATAATAATCCAAAAGTACGCGAAACAGTCATCTTCAATTAAATCCATAGCGAGAGGAGCCAGCAAGAGGGTTACCTCTCTGCAACGAAAATCACTTCCTCGTTTGCCTGAGGCGCATTTTGTGTTTTGTTCTGCGGGATCTATTTCTATATGTAAGTGATGTCAGCAGTAAAAACCTGTGTTTTGTTCTGCTGGATCTATTTCTATATGTGAGTGATGTCAGCAGTAAAAACCTGTGCGTTTTGTTCTGCTGGATCTATTTCTATATGTGAGTGATGTCAGCAGTAAAAACCTGTGTTTTGTTCTGCTGGATCTATTTCTATATGTGAGTGATCTCAGCAGTAAAAACCTGTGTCTTGTTCTGCTGGATCTATTTCTATATGTAAGTGATGTCACCAGTAAAAACCTGTGCGTTTTGTTCTGCTGGATCTATTTCTATATGTGAGTGATGTCAGCAGTAAAAACCTGTGTTTTGTTCTGCTGGATCTATTTCTATATGTGAGTGATGTCACCAGTAAAAACCTGTGTGTTTTGTTCTGCTGGATCTATTTCTATATGTGAGTGATGTCAGCAGTAAAAACCTGTGTGTTTTGTTCTGCTGGATCTATTTCTATATGTGAGCGATGTCAGCAGTAAAAACCTGTGTTTTGTTCTGCGGGATCTATTTCTATATCTAAGTGATGTCAGCAGTAAAAACCTGTGTTTTGTTCTGCTGGATCTATTTCTATATGTGAGTGATGTCAGCAGTAAAAACCTGTGCGTTTTGTTCTGCTGGATCTATTTCTATATGTGAGCGATGTCAGCAGGAAAAACCTGTGCGTTTAGTTCTGCTGGATCTATTTCTATATGTGAGCTATGTCAGCAGTAAAAACCTGTGTTTTGTTCTGCTGGATCTATTTCTATATGTGAGTGATGTCAGCAGTAAAAACCTGTGCGTTTTGTTCTGCTGGATCTATTTCTATATGTGAGCGATGTCAGCAGGAAAAACCTGCATTTTGATCTGCTGGATCTATTTCTATATGTGAGTGATGTCAGCAGTAAAAACCTGTGCGTTTTGATCTGCTGGATCTATTTCTATGTGTGAGTGATGTCAGCAGTAAAAACCTGTGTTTTGTTCTGCTGGATCTATTTCTATATGTGAGTGATGTCAGCAGTAAAAACCTGTGTTTTGTCTGCTGGATCTATTTCTATATGTGAGTGATGTCAGCAGTAAAAACCTGTGTTTTGTTCTGCTGGATCTATTTCTATATGTGAGTGATGTCAGCAGTAAAAACCTGTGCGTTTTGTTCTGCTGGATCTATTTCTATATGTGAGCGATGTCAGCAGTAAAAACCTGTGTTTTGTTCTGCTGGATCTATTTCTATATGTGAGCGATGTCAGCAGTAAAAACCTGTGTTTTGTTCTGCTGGATCTATTTCTATATGTGAGCGATGTCAGCAGTAAAAACCTGTTTTGTTCTGCTGGATCTATTTCTATATGTGAGCGATGTCAGCAGTAAAAACCTGTGTTTTGTTCTGCTGGATCTATTTCTATATGTGAGTGATGTCAGCAGTAAAAACCTGTGTTTTGTTCTGCTGGATCTATTTCTATATGTGAGTGATGTCAGCAGTAAAAACCTGTGTTTTGTTCTGCTGGATCTATTTCTATATGTGAGTGATGTCAGCAGTAAAAACCTGTGTTTTTTTCTGCTGTATCTATTTCTATATGTGAGTGATGTCAGCAGTAAAAACCTGTGTGTTTTGTTCTGCTGGATCTATTTCTATATGTGAGTGATATCAGCAGTAAAAACCTGTGTGTTTTGTTCTGCTGGATCTATTTCTATATGTGAGCGATGTCAGCAGTAAAAACCTGTGTTTTGTTCTGCGGGATCTATTTCTATATGTGAGCGATGTCAGCAGTAAAAACCTGTGTTTTGTTCTGCTGGATCTATTTCTATATGTGAGCGATGGCAGCAGTAAAAACCTGTGTTTTGTTCTGCGGGATCTATTTCTATATGTAAGTGATGTCAGCAGTAAAAACCTGTGTTTTGTTCTGCGGGATCTATTTCTATATGTAAGTGATGTCAGCAGTAAAAACCTGTGTTTTGTTCTGCTGGATCTATTTCTATATGTGAGTGATGTCAGCAGTAAAAACCTGTGCGTTTTCTTCTGCTGGATCTATTTCTATATGTGAGCGATGTCAGCAGGAAAAACCTGCATTTTGATCTGCTGGATCTATTTCTATATGTAAGTGATGTCAGCAGTAAAAACCTGTGCGTTTTGATCTGCTGGATCTATTTCTATGTGTGAGTGATGTCAGCAGTAAAAACCTGTGTTTTGTTCTGCTGGATCTATTTCTATATGTGAGTGATGTCAGCAGTAAAAACCTGTGTTTTGTTCTGCTGGATCTATTTCTATATGTGAGTGATGTCAGCAGTAAAAACCTGTGTTTTGTTCTGCTGGATCTATTTCTATATGTGAGTGATGTCAGCAGTAAAAACCTGTGTTTTTTTCTGCTGGATCTATTTCTATATGTGAGTGATGTCAGCAGTAAAAACCTGTGTGTTTTGTTCTGCTGGATCTATTTCTATATGTGAGCAATGTCAGCAGGAAAAACCTGTATTTTGATCTGCTGGATCTAATTCTATATGAAGTGATGTCAGCAGTAAAAACCTGTGCGTTTTGATCTGCTGGATCTATTTCTATGTGTGAGTGATGTCAGCAGTAAAAACCTGTGTTTTGTTCTGCTGGATCTATTTCTATATGTGAGCGATGTCAGCAGTAAAAACATGTGTTTTGTTCTGCTGGATCTATTTCTATATGTGAGCGATGTCAGCAGTAAAAACCTGTGTTTTGTTCTGCTGGATCTATTTCTATATGTGAGCGATGTCAGCAGTAAAAACCTTTGTTTTGTTCTGCTGGATCTATTTCTATATGTGAGTGATGTCCCCAGTAAAAACCTGTGTTTTGTTCTGCTGGATCTATTTCTATATGTGAGCGATGTCAGCAGTAAAAACCTGTGTTTTGTTCTGCTGGATCTATTTCTATATGTGAGCGATGTCAGCAGTAAAAACCTGTGTTTTGTTCTGCGGGATCTATTTCTATATGTAAGTGATGTCAGCAGTAAAAACCTGTGTTTTGTTCTGCTGGATCTATTTCTATATGTGAGTGATGTCAGCAGTAAAAACCTGTGGGTTTTGTTCTGCTGGATCTATTTCTATATGTGAGCGATGTCAGCAGGAAAAACCTGCATTTTGATCTGCTGGATCTATTTCTATATGTGAGTGATGTCAGCAGTAAAAACCTGTGCGTTTTGATCTGCTGGATCTATTTCTATGTGTGAGTGATGTCAGCAGTAAAAACCTGTGTTTTGTTCTGCTGGATCTATTTCTATATGTGAGTGATGTCAGCAGTAAAAACCTGTGTTTTGTTCTGCTGGATCTATTTCTATATGTGAGTGATGTCAGCAGTAAAAACCTGTGCGTTTTGTTCTGCTGGATCTATTTCTATATGTGAGTGATGTCAGCAGTGAAAACCTGTGTTTTGTTCTGCTGGATCTATTTCTATATGTGAGCGATGTCAGCAGTAAAAACCTGTGTTTTGTTCTGCTGGATCTATTTCTATATGTGAGCGATGTCAGCAGTAAAAACCTGTGTTTTGTTCTGCTGGATCTATTTCTATATGTGAGCGATGTCAGCAGTAAAAACCTGTTTTGTTCTGCTGGATCTATTTCTATATGTGAGCGATGTCAGCAGTAAAAACCTGTGTTTTGTTCTGCTGGATCTATTTCTATATGTGAGTGATGTCAGCAGTAAAAACCTGTGTTTTGTTCTGCTGGATCTATTTCTATATGTGAGTGATGTCAGCAGTAAAAACCTGTGTTTTGTTCTGCTGGATCTATTTCTATATGTGAGTGATGTCAGCAGTAAAAACCTGTGTTTTTTTCTGCTGGATCTATTTCTATATGTGAGTGATGTCAGCAGTAAAAACCTGTGTGTTTTGTTCTGCTGGATCTATTTCTATATGTGAGTGATATCAGCAGTAAAAACCTGTGTGTTTTGTTCTGCTGGATCTATTTCTATATGTGAGCGATATCAGCAGTAAAAACCTGTGTTTTGTTCTGCGGGATCTATTTCTATATGTGAGCGATGTCAGCAGTAAAAACCTGTGTTTTGTTCTGCTGGATCTATTTCTATATGTAAGTAATGTCAGCAGTAAAAACCTGTGTTTTGTTCTGCGGGATCTATTTCTATATGTAAGTGATGTCAGCAGTAAAAACCTGTGTTTTGTTCTGCTGGATCTATTTCTATATGTGAGTGATGTCAGCAGTAAAAACCTGTGTTTTGTTCTGCTGGATCTATTTCTATATGTGAGCGATGTCAGCAGTAAAAACCTGTGTTTTGTTCTGCTGTATCTATTTCTATATGTGAGCGATGTCAGCAGTAAAAACCTGTTTTGTTATGCTGGATCTATTTCTATATGTGAGCGATGTCAGCAGTAAAAACCTGTGTTTTGTTCTGCTGGATCTATTTCTATATGTGAGCGATGTCAGCAGTAAAAACCTGTGTTTTGTTCTGCTGGATCTATTTCTATATGTGAGCGATGTCAGCAGTAAAAACCTGTGTTTTGTTCTGCTGGATCTATTTCTATATGTGAGCGATGTCAGCAATAAAAACCTGTGTTTTGTTCTGCGGGATCTATTTCTATATGTAAGTGATGTCAGCAGTAAAAACCTGTGTTTTGTTCTGCTGGATCTATTTCTATATGTGAGTGATGTCAGCAGTAAAAACCTGTGCGTTTTGTTCTGCTGGATCTATTTCTATATGTGAGCGATGTCAGCAGGAAAAACCTGCATTTTGATCTGCTGGATCTATTTCTATATGTGAGTGATGTCAGCAGTAAAAACCTGTGCGTTTTGATCTGCTGGATCTATTTCTATGTGTGAGTGATGTCAGCAGTAAAAACCTGTGTTTTGTTCTGCTGGATCTATTTCTATATGTGAGTGATGTCAGCAGTAAAAACCTGTGTTTTGTTCTGCTGGATCTATTTCTATATGTGAGTGATGTCAGCAGTAAAAACCTGTGTTTTGTTCTGCTGGATCTATTTCTATATGTGAGTGATGTCAGCAGTAAAAACCTGTGCGTTTTGTTCTGCTGGATCTATTTCTATATGTGAGCGATGTCAGCAGTAAAAACCTGTGTTTTGTTCTGCTGGATCTATTTCTATATGTGAGCGATGTCAGCAGTAAAAACCTGTGTTTTGTTCTGCTGGATCTATTTCTATATGTGAGCGATGTCAGCAGTAAAAACCTGTGTTTTGTTCTGCTGGATCTATTTCTATATGTGAGCGATGTCAGCAGTAAAAACCTGTGTTTTGTTCTGCTGGATCTATTTCTATATGTGAGCGATGTCAGCAGTAAAAACCTGTGTTTTGTTCTGCTGGATCTATTTCTATATGTGAGCGATGTCAGCAGTAAAAACCTGTTTTGTTCTGCTGGATCTATTACTATATGTGAGCGATGTCAGCAGTAAAAACCTGTGTTTTGTTCTGCTGGATCTATTTCTATATGTGAGTGATGTCAGCAGTAAAAACCTGTGTTTTGTTCTGCTGGATCTATTTCTATATGTGAGTGATGTCAGCAGTAAAAACCTGTGTTTTGTTCTGCTGGATCTATTTCTATATGTGAGTGATGTCAGCAGTAAAAACCTGTGTTTTTTTCTGCTGGATCTATTTCTATATGTGAGTGATATCAGCAGTAAAAACCTGTGTGTTTTGTTCTGCTGGATCTATTTCTATATGTGAGCGATGTCAGCAGTAAAAACCTGTGTTTTGTTCTGCGGGATCTATTTCTATATGTGAGCGATGTCAGCAGTAAAAACCTGTGTTTTGTTCTGCTGGATCTATTTCTATATGTGAGCGATGTCCCCAGTAAAAACCTGTGTTTTGTTCTGCTGGATCTATTTCTATATGTAAGTGATGTCAGCAGTAAAAACCTGTGTTTTGTTCTGCTGGATCTATTTCTATATGTGAGTGATGTCAGCAGTAAAAACCTGTGCGTTTTGTTCTGCTGGATCTATTTCTATATGTGAGCGATGTCAGCAGGAAAAACCTGCATTTTGATCTGCTGGATCTATTTCTATATGTGAGTGATGTCAGCAGTAAAAACCTGTGCGTTTTGATCTGCTGGATCTATTTCTATGTGTGAGTGATGTCAGCAGTAAAAACCTGTGTTTTGTTCTGCTGGATCTATTTCTATATGTGAGCGATGTCAGCAGTAAAAACCTGTGTTTTGTTCTGCTGGATCTATTTCTATATGTGAGTGATGTCAATAGTAAAAACCTGTGTTTTGTTCTGCTGGATCTATTTCTATATGTGAGTGATGTCAGCAGTAAAAACCTGTGTTTTGTTCTGCTGGATCTATTTCTATATGTGAGCGATGTCAGCAGTAAAAACCTGCGTTTTGTTCTGCTGGATCTATTTCTATATGTGAGCGATGTCAGCAGTAAAAACCTGTGTTTTGTTCTGCTGGATCTATTTCTATATGTGAGCGATGTCAGCAGTAAAAACCTGTTTTGTTCTGCTGGATCTATTTCTATATGTGAGTGATGTCAGCAGTAAAAACCTGTGTTTTGTTCTGCTGGATCTATTTCTATATGTGAGTGATGTCAGCAGTAAAAACCTGTGTGCTTTGTTCTGCTGGATCTATTTCTATATGTGAGTGATATCAGCAGTAAAAACCTGTGTGTTTTGTTCTGCTGGATCTATTTCTATATGTGAGCGATGTCAGCAGTAAAAACCTGTGTGTTTTGTTCTGCTGGATCTATTTCTATATGTGAGTGATGTCAGCAGTAAAAACCTGTGTTTTTTTCTGCTGGATCTATTTCTATATGTGAGTGATGTCAGCAGTAAAAACCTGTGTGTTTTGTTCTGCTGGATCTATTTCTATATGTGAGTGATATCAGCAGTAAAAACCTGTGTGTTTTGTTCTGCTGGATCTATTTCTATATGTGAGCGATGTCAGCAGTAAAAACCTGTGTTTTGTTCTGCGGGATCTATTTCTATATGTGAGCGATGTCAGCAGTAAAAACCTGTGTTTTGTTCTGCGGGATCTATTTCTATATGTAAGTGATGTCAGCAGTAAAAACCTGTGTTTTGTTCTGCTGGATATATTTCTATATGTGGGTGATGTCAGCAGTAAAAACCTCTGCGTTTTGTTCTGCTGGATCTATTTCTATATGTGAGCGATGTCAGCAGGAAAAACCTGCGTTTTGATCTGCTGGATCTATTTCTATATGTAAGTGATGTCAGCAGTAAAAACCTGTGCATTTTGATCTGCTGGATCTATTTCTATGTGTGAGTGATGTCAGCAGTAAAAACCTGTGTGCTTTGTTCTGCTGGATCTATTTCTATATGTGAGTGATATCAGCAGTAAAAACCTGTGTGTTTTGTTCTGCTGGATCTATTTCTATATGTGAGCGATGTCAGCAGTAAAAACCTGTTTTGTTCTGCTGGATCTATTTCTATATGTGAGTGATGTCAGCAGTAAAAACCTGTGTTTTTTTCTGCTGGATCTATTTCTATATGTGAGTGATGTCAGCAGTAAAAACCTGTGTGTTTTGTTCTGCTGGATCTATTTCTATATGTGAGTGATATCAGCAGTAAAAACCTGTGTGTTTTGTTCTGCTGGATCTATTTCTATATGTGAGCGATGTCAGCAGTAAAAACCTGTGTTTTGTTCTGCGGGATCTATTTCTATATGTGAGCGATGTCAGCAGTAAAAACCTGTGTTTTGTTCTGCTGGATCTATTTCTATATGTAAGTGATGTCAGCAGTAAAAACCTGTGTTTTGTTCTGCTGGATCTATTTCTATATGTGAGTGATGTCAGCAGTAAAAACCTGTGTGTTTTGTTCTGCTGGATCTATTTCTATATGTGAGCGATGTCAGCAGGAAATACCTGCATTTTGATCTGCTGGATCTATTTCTATATGTAAGTGATGTCAGCAGTAAAAACCTGTGCGTTTTGATCTGCTGGATCTATTTCTATGTGTGAGTGATGTCAGCAGTAAAAACCTGTGTTTTGTTCTGCTGGATCTATTTCTATATGTGAGTGATGTCAGCAGTAAAAACCTGTGTTTTGTTCTGCTGGATCTATTTCTATATGTGAGTGATGTCAGCAGTAAAAACCTGTGTTTTGTTCTGCTGGATCTATTTCTATATGTGAGTGATGTCAGCAGTAAAAACCTGTGCGTTTTGTTCTGCTGGATCTATTTCTATATGTAAGTGATGTCACCAGTAAAAACCTGTGCGTTTTGTTCTGCTGGATCTATTTCTATATGTGAGTGATGTCAGCAGTAAAAACCTGTGTTTTTTTCTGCTGGATCTATTTCTATATGTGAGTGATGTCAGCAGTAAAAACCTGTGTGTTTTGTTCTGCTGGATCTATTTCTATATAGCCCTTTTCCCACATGCGCTTTGTACCGCAAAATGACCGGAATGTGGTGTAATGCCTGCATGTGGGAAAGGCGCCGTGCCGGTATAAGCGCGACCCCGTCGTCCCCGACATTTCACCAGTTTCGATCCAGTCAGAAGAGCGGTATGCTCTTAAGGGGACGCAAGTGGAAACGGGTCCAGTCATTTTCCGCGACAGCGGTCCTTCAATCATGGGCGAAGTGTAGCCTAGTACACACGTTGCTTAATGTTCCAGCGGGCATAATCTAATCATTCGCGCACATTAAAGCAAACTGGCGAAATGATCCTGTGATAGCCTAATAAGAGCAGTATGTCAGCTTGCTGATTTCCGAAGGCAAGCCGGACACATCAAACAAAGCCAGTCTGTAAAAAGTGCTTCAACGCGGCGCAGGTGAACGGATAAACATCGAACCAGCAACTATTTCTCTCAGACACGGATCCCAACTTCTTCAAAGTGCATCATCTAATCATTCGCGCACATCAAAGCAAACTACTTCCACACATTTCGCTTCATGCATTTGCTATACATAGGCTACAAGCGTTGGGCAGCTTGCCTTGCAAGCCTCTGCCATTCTCGTTTTGTCTGTCCTGTGTCAGGCTGCTGCAAAGTACGGAGGACTGAGTGAAGTTTTGCCGACCCCCCAAATAAGCTCCCCCCTCCCCCCGTCCCCCAACATACCGGCTATTTGACGACTAGATTCCCATATGCGCGCGCTAAGGTGTGAAGGGAAATTCAGGGAAATGTCCGATATTGACTTACAGGTAATTTTCCGGTACGCATGTGGGAAAAGGGCTTATGTGAGTGATATCAGCAGTAAAAACCTGTGTGTTTTGTTCTGGTGGATCTATTTCTATATGTGAGCGATGTCAGCAGTAAAAACCTGTGTTTTGTTCTGCTGGATCTATTTCTATATGTGAGTGATGTCAGCAGTAAAAACCTGTGTGTTTTGTTCTGCTGGATCTATTTCTATATGTGAGTGATGTCAGCAGTAAAAACCTGTGTTTTGTTCTGCGGGATCTATTTCTATATGTGAGCGATGTCAGCAGTAAAAACCTGTGTTTTGTTCTGCTGGATCTATTTCTATATGTGAGCGATGTCAGCAGTAAAAACCTGTGTGTTTTGTTCTGCTGGATCTATTTCTATATGTGAGCGATGTCAGCAGTAAAAACCTGTTTTGTTCTGCTGGATCTATTTCTATATGTGAGCGATGTCAGCAGGAAAAACCTGCGTTTTGATCTGCTGGATCTATTTCTATATGTAAGTGATGTCAGCAGTAAAAACCTGTGCGTTTTGATCTGCTGGATCTATTTCTATGTGTGAGTGATGTCAGCAGTAAAAACCTGTGTTTTGTTCTGCTGGATCTATTTCTATATGTGAGTGATGTCAGCAGTAAAAACCTGTGTTTTGTTCTGCTGGATCTATTTCTATATGTGAGCGATGTCAGCAGTAAAAACCTGTGTTTTGTTCTGCTGGATCTATTTCTATATGTGAGCGATGTCAGCAGTAAAAACCTGTGTTTTGTTCTGCTGGATCTATTTCTATATGTGAGCGATGTCCGCAGTAAAAACCTGTGTTTTGTTCTGCTGGATCTATTTCTATATGTGAGCGATGTCAGCAGTAAAAACCTGTGTTTTGTTCTGCTGGATCTATTTCTATATGTGAGCGATGTCAGCAGTAAAAACCTGTGTGTTTTGTTCTGCTGGATCTATTTCTATATGTGAGCGATGTCAGCAGTAAAAACCTGTGTGTTTTGTTCTGCTGGATCTATTTCTATATGTGAGTGATATCAGCAGTAAAAACCTGTGTGTTTTGTTCTGCTGGATCTATTTCTATATGTGAGTGATATCAGCAGTAAAAACCTGTGTGTTTTGTTCTGCTGGATCTATTTCTATATGTGAGCGATGTCAGCAGTAAAAACCTGTGTTTTCTTCTGCTGGATCTATTTCTATATGTGAGCGATGTCAGCAGTAAAAACCTGTGTTTTCTTCTGCTGGATCTATTTCTATATGTGAGTGATGTCAGCAGTAAAAACCTGTGTTTTGTTCTGCTGGATCTATTTCTATATGTGAGTGATGTCAGCAGTAAAAACCTGTGTTTTGTTCTGCTGGATCTATTTCTATATGTGAGTGATGTCAGCAGTAAAAACCTGTGTGTTTTGTTCTGCTGGATCTATTTCTATATAGCCCTTTTCCCACATGCGCTTTGTACCGCAAAATGACCGGAATGTGGTGTAATGCCTGCATGTGGGAAAGGCGCCGTGCCGGTATAAGCGCGACCCCGTCGTCCCCGACATTTCACCAGTTTCGATCCAGTCAGAAGAGCGGTATGCTCTTAAGGGGACGCAAGTGGAAACGGGTCCAGTCATTTTCCGCGACAGCGGTCCTTCAATCATGGGCGAAGTGTAGCCTAGTACACACGTTGCTTAATGTTCCAGCGGGCATAATCTAATCATTCGCGCACATTAAAGCAAACTGGCGAAATGATCCTGTGATAGCCTAATAAGAGCAGTATGTCAGCTTGCTGATTTCCGAAGGCAAGCCGGACACATCAAACAAAGCCAGTCTGTAAAAAGTGCTTCAACGCGGCGCAGGTGAACGGATAAACATCGAACCAGCAACTATTTCTCTCAGACACGGATCCCAACTTCTTCAAAGTGCATCATCTAATCATTCGCGCACATCAAAGCAAACTACTTCCACACATTTCGCTTCATGCATTTGCTATACATAGGCTACAAGCGTTGGGCAGCTTGCCTTGCAAGCCTCTGCCATTCTCGCTTTGTCTGTCCTGTGTCAGGCTGCTGCAAAGTACGGAGGACTGAGTGAAGTTTTGCCGACCCCCCAAATAAGCTCCCCCCTCCCCCCGTCCCCCAACATACCGGCTATTTGACGACTAGATTCCCATATGCGCGCGCTAAGGTGTGAAGGGAAATTCAGGGAAATGTCCGATATTGACTTACAGGTAATTTTCCGGTACGCATGTGGGAAAAGGGCTTATGTGAGTGATATCAGCAGTAAAAACCTGTGTGTTTTGTTCTGCTGGATCTATTTCTATATGTGAGCGATGTCAGCAGTAAAAACCTGTGTTTTGTTCTGCTGGATCTATTTCTATATGTGAGTGATGTCAGCAGTAAAAACCTGTGTGTTTTGTTCTGCTGGATCTATTTCTATATGTGAGTGATGTCAGCAGTAAAAACCTGTGTTTTGTTCTGCGGGATCTATTTCTATATGTGAGCGATGTCAGCAGTAAAAACCTGTGTTTTGTTCTGCTGGATCTATTTCTATATGTGAGCGATGTCAGCAGTAAAAACCTGTGTGTTTTGTTCTGCTGGATCTATTTCTATATGTGAGCGATGTCAGCAGTAAAAACCTGTTTTGTTCTGCTGGATCTATTTCTATATGTGAGCGATGTCAGCAGGAAAAACCTGCGTTTTGATCTGCTGGATCTATTTCTATATGTAAGTGATGTCAGCAGTAAAAACCTGTGCGTTTTGATCTGCTGGATCTATTTCTATGTGTGAGTGATGTCAGCAGTAAAAACCTGTGTTTTGTTCTGCTGGATCTATTTCTATATGTGAGTGATGTCAGCAGTAAAAACCTGTGTTTTGTTCTGCTGGATCTATTTCTATATGTGAGCGATGTCAGCAGTAAAAACCTGTGTTTTGTTCTGCTGGATCTATTTCTATATGTGAGCGATGTCAGCAGTAAAAACCTGTGTTTTGTTCTGCTGGATCTATTTCTATATGTGAGCGATGTCCGCAGTAAAAACCTGTGTTTTGTTCTGCTGGATCTATTTCTATATGTGAGCGATGTCAGCAGTAAAAACCTGTGTTTTGTTCTGCTGGATCTATTTCTATATGTGAGCGATGTCAGCAGTAAAAACCTGTGTGTTTTGTTCTGCTGGATCTATTTCTATATGTGAGCGATGTCAGCAGTAAAAACCTGTGTGTTTTGTTCTGCTGGATCTATTTCTATATGTGAGTGATATCAGCAGTAAAAACCTGTGTGTTTTGTTCTGCTGGATCTATTTCTATATGTGAGTGATATCAGCAGTAAAAACCTGTGTGTTTTGTTCTGCTGGATCTATTTCTATATGTGAGCGATGTCAGCAGTAAAAACCTGTGTTTTCTTCTGCTGGATCTATTTCTATATGTGAGCGATGTCAGCAGTAAAAACCTGTGTTTTCTTCTGCTGGATCTATTTCTATTTTCGTGATTCTTGTTAAAAGTTACTGCACCTCTGATTTTTCCTCTCGGGTGCAGCGCAGGGCAGTGTATGTGACAGTCAGACCTCCATGCTCCGCCCCACCTCATGAGGACTTCCCCGGAAAAGTCACCAGGCACGCTGCTGACCCGAATGCCGGCTGTGTTTCGGCTTGGTTTTGTGTGATTCTGGCATCGTCTGACGTAAATAGATCAATAAGGTGTTTT